>NC_081319.1:90464916-90775492 GCF_026419965.1 Kogia breviceps
ACCAGAACGTACCCTGAGTTCTTCCAATTAGACCAATATTTAGACTTCCTAGTTTATCTTTCCCAATGTCAGGAAAAAAGAGCAATCTTACATGAAATAAAAATGCTTACATTGTGAGAACTACTGGGAAATGAGAATTTTTAAGTCTCTTATAATGTGATTACAGCTACTAGCAGGAAAAGGGATTACTCTTAACCGAAATAGAAAATTAAGCAGCAGAACTCTAGGTAGACAAAATACAAACTAAGCTGGCAGCATTTCCCTACCTGAAGAGCACTCACGAATGAGTCATCCTGGCTGTCTTGTAACAACACTTCAGCAAACTCACCAGTTAAGTAAGATTGTTGCCAATTCCCATGCATTTGAAAGAGGACAGATATGTCACCCTACGCAAAACATGGCACCATGTGATCAGAAAGACATTTAATAATTTGAAGCCTGACAATAAATGTCAGCAAATAGTTTGGAATTGTGTGCCTCTGAAACAGACCATTTAGGACGTTCCTGAAATATACTTCGTACACTCAACCAGTTTGTTTCTTCTGTAGTTTGTATTTGTAAAAGGACTTGGGATGTAGCCAAGTCATGTGAGTGACATCATGCTTGGACATGATGTTCAGGGGATACAAGATACATGCAATTGAGAAAAAAAAAAAAAGAAAAATGCACCAATGCATTTTCCACAGCTTCCCTAGAAAGACAGCCACTGCATCCTATCAAATCAAAAGCTCTTGCCTATGGGAACTTTTATTACAGCTGCTATCAAAAGGAGAGGGAAAAAACAGGTTTCTGGTTTTCGTAGGAAAAGAATGATTCCCAGATTATGACTTTTGACAGCTAAGAGAGGGAATGACTTATTCATAGTAAATGTGAAACACATGGTTTTCTCAGAGGGTTTTTGTCCACCCCGCACAGTTATTTCTCTTATGTGAAAGAGACAAATTATTAAGATTTCAACAATATCCTTTAGAATGTAGCATACATTTCTGCTTAAAGCCTGAGGGCCGAGGCTTTAAAAAATGATTCCAAAGTAGGGAAACATCATACCCCTCACCCCAGAGACAAGCAGAGCGGGTTTTATCCCACACACCAGGAAACGCAGCTGGATGGCACGGCAGTCAACAGCATCTCTGCCCAGTGGACCCTGATCCAGAATGTGAAGAGAAATTTCAGCCAACTGAAAAGGCCAGTGGCCTCACTGGGAAATATGGGGACCCAGCCACCCAATGTAGGGTGGGGGGCTTTTTTGCCCTTTTGCTGTTTTGCCAGAGTGCTTTCTCTCTATCCCAGTGGTTCTTAACCCCAGAGGTACAGTAGAATCACCTGGAAGGTTAAAGAAAAGTCCATGTTCTCTGCACCTAGAGTTGAGAGCCACTGTTCTATCTCAGCATTAAAACTCCGTCATTTAGACTTCTGATGAAAACTGCCAAGCAAGCTCTCCTTTATGATCGGGTTTTTTTGACAAGTCCAAGGGGCTCTCAAGGGAACATTCGCACACTTCCCGTGCTGACCTGAGGACACTCCACACACTCTGTGCAGAGTGCCCCTAAGTACAGGGTGTTTCCCACACCAGCCCGGGGGGTGGGGGCCCAGCTCACTCCCAGAAAGCCCCCGGCTCTCCTCCCCACCCCCGCTGCCTTCCTAACGGATGTCGCTGCCTAGTCTTGGGGGAAGGCGTGGGATAGAATTTCTCAGGAGGTCCTATCCAATTTCCTAGCAATCTGTAACACAGGAAAGAGCTCTCTGCAGTCTGTCGCTGTGATACAAATGCTTCTCACCAATACCTCAACTGTCAGTCTCACCCTAAACACACACCCCGCTAAGCAGAGCTAAGCACATTCTCTGAACAATTCAAAGGATATGACTGTAATGCCTGTTGATTGTACTTAATTATCTGTATTACAAAAGCTGTATACAATGAGTACCCCTCACACCTCAACACACACACACACCAGCTACCTCCTTCTCCACTGGACCATTTCTCAGGTCAGGAATGTCCATCCATACACAGGGATAAGGGTACCAGAAGCTTAGCAAGAGCTAAGCCACAAATAGTTCTCTCACAGTTGTCCCATGCTATAGATACGAATTCTTCATTTCTGGAAAGTCTACTCGTTCACAGACCAAAGTCAAACTTTTGGGGGCTGGGGGCAGAATGGCAGCTTTAGATGTGAAAATACAACAACCTGAATGATACATTTTAAAACTGTATAGGTAAAATGTATTCTAAATTTCTAAGTTTAAAGATTAAGTCTAACTGTGTAGCTATGTTAATTCCGTCAACAGTACATTGTTCAGCACAACACAATCTTAGTATTTGCTTAAAACTTGTTATTAGAAGTAGAAAGTCCATAAAATGAAGACCCACATATAACAGCTGCTGTTTATTGAACGAGTGGTAGCCAGCACCCACTACACTAAGTGCTTTGTAGGTTTTATTCCATTTAATTGCTTCAGCCTGATGGAGGAGCTACCAGGGTCTCCATTTTATAGCTGATTACCTGAAGTTTCAATAAATATAAATAAAACTGTGCCCACAGTCAGCAAAACTAGAGGATGGCTGACCTGGGATTGGGACAGAAGTCTGGCCGACTCCAAAACCCTTAACCATTTCTATAAACTACTACAGTAATCTTTTATAAGTGAGTACTGTACTGAAACACCACTCCCACCACCATGTTTTTAGAGGAGGTTAGGAGTTAAGTAAGAATTCAGATTCCCCAAGGAGAGCTTCATAATGATGTAGTGGCGTGTGGGGTTTGCGAATCTTTTCGGTTATACACTGACCAGAGACACATTGCTGAACCTCTGAGCACCCACGTTCTCTTCTGTAAAATGAGCTGTCGAGGCCACAG
The DNA here is from genome assembly GCF_026419965.1 of Kogia breviceps. NCBI lineage: Eukaryota > Metazoa > Chordata > Mammalia > Artiodactyla > Physeteridae > Kogia > Kogia breviceps. The sequence goes on from NC_081319.1 coordinate 90,467,772, forward strand.
TTGTTGGGACACAAAGAGCACATTAGATTCAGTCACTGTTCTCTTTCTTCCCTCTCTTAGCCTCAGTTTCCTACTCTGTCAACTAGAGATAATAAACGTACTATCGTACCAAAGTCCTTACAGAGAAAAATCTATAAAAATGAAAATGCTTTGAAAAGTGCAAAGTGATGTTTTAGAGAAATTGTTTCTCATCATTAGCACTTTCAGGTTACTGAGTCTTGCCAGAAAGAAGTGATAAATTATCACTTAATTCACATTGAGGAGTTCCTATTTAAGAGTGTGTGAACTTTTGTTATTTTGGAAAGCAAATTATCCTGACTCATTTGTTTTTCAACTCCGAATTGTCTTTTTGGCTTTGTTTTGGTTTTGACTCCTCTTGGGGCAGTGGTTAAGAAGCCGCCTGCCAATGCAGGGGACACGGGTTCCATCCCTGGTCCGAGAACAATCCACACACCACAGAGCAACTAAGCCTGTGCACCACAAGTACTGAGCCCGCACTCTAGAGCCCGCGAGCCACAACTACTGAGCCCATGAGCCGAGCCCGCGGTCCGCAACGAGAAGCCACCGCAATGAGAACCCCGCACGCCGCAGCGAAGAGTAGCCCCTACTCACCACAACTAGAGAAAGCCCGTGTGCAGCAACGAAGAACCAATGCAGCCATAAATAAATCTATAAAGAAAAAAATCATTAAGTACCCATCAAGTGCACAGGCCTGCAGGGAATAAAAAAGTTTGAAAGTAGGTTTCTTACCCTTGAGAAAGGTATAATACATGGTAGGGTCGTCTTAAAGCACACATGCAATGTGTGGATTAATCAGCAGCTGTCAGTAGTTAGGATTGGGGAGAGGGTGTGGCTATTAAAAAGTAGCAGAGAGGAGCTCCTTTGTAGTAAGGGAACAATTAGTTCTGTACTTTGACTGTGGTGATGGTTATTTGAATATACTGTATGTATAAGGATGATAAAATCTCACAGAAATATGTACCCCCCACACACAAAAAATGCATATTAAAAACTGCATATAAAAATATGCATGTAAAATCAAATAAGGTCTCTACCTAAGTTAATAGTACTGTACCAATGCCAGTTTCCTGCTTTTGGCTTACTACAGTCATGTAAAATTACCACTGGGGGAAGCTGGGTGAAGGACACAATGGGAACTCTATACTGTTACAATTTCTTTTTTTTTTTTTGGTGGTACGCGGACCTCTCACTGTTGTGGCCTCTCCCGTTGCGGAGCACAGGCTCCGGACGCACAGGCTCAGCGGCCATGGCTCACGGGCCCAGCCGCTCCGCGGCATGTGGGATCTTCCCAGACCGGGACACGAACCTGCATCCCCTGCATCGGCAGGCGGACTCTCAACCACTGCGCCACCAGGGAAGCCCTGTTACAATTTCTTGAGTCAAGCTGTATAAAAATAAAGTAGCACTTCTTTATAGTAGGATGAGGAAGCTCCCTATAATTGATATGCAAAGTCCTCTAAGATGAAGAGTTAAATGAAAAGAGGACAGTATTGTACGATGTGTGTAACAGGCTACCATTTTGTAAAAAGGCCACTGTGGAGCATAAAGGGACTATGGAAGGATAAGAAACGAAGAACAGTGGCTTCTGATGGGGGTTGAAAAGGTAGAACTTGATGAGGCACAAAGATGGGTGCTTTGTCTACTTTTTGGGTTTCTGAACCATGCAGATTTATTATTCAAAACAATAAATCAAGACAAAAATTTAAAATAATTGATAGTATCAATATAAAAACCTGTATGTCATTAAATTGTTCTTTACTGAACAATTTACATGGTTTTTTTTTTACATGTATTATTCTTAATCCTCAAAATAAGAATGAAAGTGGCTGAGGTTTTGTTTTTTTGTTTTTTAAGAGGGTAAAACCAAGACTCAAGAGTAGTTTTTTAAACTTTTGTCTAAGCCTATGGTCTTTACACTATAATCAATTTGCTATTAAAGGTTTGCTAAACGTGCCATGCTGCTTGTCTCAGCACCCTTGTACATGGCTCTTCCTCTGCCTGACACCACTCACCCCCCTCACCCAACTTTGTCTGCCTAGAAAACTCCTCTTCAACCTTCAAAACCAAGCTCCCACCCAGTTCTTTTCTCCTAACCTCTCTCCTCAAAAGGATGAAGTCTCTTCTTCCTTCTGTATCTCATAGAATAAGCATACCTTAAACATAACAATTATTCCTCGACTGTCTTTAAAGCCTTGGCATCTAGCAAAATTCCTGGCAACTCTGCTGCTCAGTGAATGTTCCTTCATCTGTAAAGAACTCTTTAAACCTCACCATGAGCATTAAGAATCACCATGCCAGACCTCTCATTAAAAAGACTCATCACTTGCTAACAGATGTAAATAAAGGTACATAGATATATTTCAACAAAAGTGGCTACAAGTACTTTTGAAACCCCCAATATCTTCTATTAAGAGAAATTTCTTTATAAATGGACCTAAGTAGGTATTCCGTACAAACTCTTTAATACCAAATTTCTGAGTGAGGTTGATTCCTAATACATATTCCTGGTAATTTCTTTGCCAAATACGAATTCATAGTGAAGTAATAACACCTTTTACAAAAATAAATTCCTTCTCAATATTCCTAAGCATGTTCTTTTTGAATATCATTTTCTATGAAACCTTTTCTATGAATATCATTTTCTGTTTCACCTTTAAAAGTGAAATAAAGGTCACTATGTTCAGTAGAAACCTGGAGTCTTTGGTGCTGACCCTCTAAACTACTCTAGGATCATTTAACATGGCATGGGTTTCCAGACAGACCCACACAACTTCTAGCTTTACAAGCTGTTACTCTTCTTAAAAAGAATTTGTCCTCCAGAGACTGTTGATCACAGGGCTAATAAGTGAGATCAACTGTAAAGTATCAGGTCAGCACAGCATGGAGGCCAAAGATACAAGGTCTGAAGTCAGATGCCTGGGTTCGAGTCTTACTCTGCCAATTTCTAACTGTGTTCTCAGTCAAGTCAACTTGTGTCTCACTTTCCTCATTTGTAGAAGTTATGCTGGTATCAAATACATTGAGATGTTGTGAAGATCAAATAAGTTAAAACACATATAGAGCTTAGAACAATGCCCAACATATGCCAAGCACTGAATAAATGTCAGCTAGTAATAACATAGCTCTGACATATGGTTCATGCTCAATGAATAGTATTAACTACACGAAGGGGCTTGTCTCTGTCTAGTTAAGCTTAAGGTATCTGAAAGAACTCTCAAGGTTGTTCTAGAAAATAGAGAAGACACTGAAAACACCAGGAATGTGAGGGTAGGATATGTATCTTCAGGGGTTCCATGCCAGCAGTATGAGCTATTACTCTACATTCCAAGAGGGAAGCCAGACTCTCCTCTAGAGAAGGAGATACACATCCCAAACCCTGTATTGTCTTCTGCTCAGAGGATTTTGGTTAATCACAGGATGTTTATTTTGCAAGTCATTTTTACAGTTTGATTTTTCCAGATGCCATGCAGCAACATATCTTTTAATGAAGATGCTAAAACACAGCTCTTTACAATAAATCCAATTTTTTTTAAGTGTCTTGCAATGGGTCTTTATCAATGAAAATGGCTCACAATACCTAGGCAGGTGTGTTCCAAAAGGGTATTCATTGCCTTGTGTTTACCTGTCCCATATGCTTTGGGGGACCTTCATAACTCAGGCTCAACATACTAATTCCAATTATGCTACATAAAAGGCTTTCTTTATTATAAACAATATTAAGATAGTACCAAAACCAGCATCAACATTCATCTGTGAAGACATTTCTTATGGGGAAGCAATTCAAAGACACTGAGGAATTCAAACAGATATTTAAACACCCGTGTCCTTAGTAGCATTATTCACAAAAGCCAAAAGGTTTAAAAACACTCTTATCCCACTGACAAATGGGAAAACAAAGTGTGATACATATATAAAATGGAATATTATCCAGTCTTAAGAAGGACGGAAATTTTGATCCACGTTACAGCATGGACGAGGCTTGAGAACATTCTGCTAAGTGAAATAAGCCAGTCACAAAAAGACAAATACTGTATGATTCCACTCATGCGGCCACTAGAATAGTCAAATTCATGAAAACAAAGTAGAATGGTGATTGCCAAGGTCTGGGGGAGGTCGGCATGGGGGAGTTAAGTGTCTAAGGGGTAAGCAGTTTCAGCTTAAGATGAAAAAGTTCTGAAGATGGATGGTAGTTACGGTTGCACAACTATATGAATACTTGATACCACTCAACTGTACACATAACATGGTTGAAATGGTAAATTTTACGTACATTTTACCACCAAAAATCTATATATATTATTGAGCTCCTGCAATACAAAGGAAAAGGAGCAGGTAGATAACAGTGAACATGGACTAAAACAGATCATTCTGGTAATTCTGAGCAAGACAGACCATAAGGAGTGATCAACACTGCCTCGTCTTTTAAAAAAGCTCCCATTTACTTTGTTTCAGCTAAAGAGACTTCATTCTAGTATGAAAGAGTAAAAATTAACCTCCAAAAAAATTAAAGGGAAAAATATTCAAACTCTACTTGTATTTCAAGTCTCAGTTATGTAACACACAAGTTTTGTTGGGTAACTTTGGTAACTTCAGCAGAGCAGCAATAGTAAAACTTACAGGATCCAAAGCTACCATATCAAAAAGGCACTTGAGCCATCCATAATCTTTACTGTCAAAGCAAAGCGTAATAAATTTCACTTAGGTTAATCCCATTAAGATCTAACATTGTTATCCTTTTTAAGTGAAAATACATTTAATTAGATCATAGGGACGAAACAGCAGCCTGGTTCTGCCACTTCAGTATCTGTTTCTCAGGTCGTATGTACATGATATGAACATGGATAGAACTACTACTGCTTCTGGTACTTCATTTTGTCTTTCTCTTTACTCTTTCCTGCAGCCTTCCTTATTGAAATGTTCTACTACTTTGCTACCATAGAGCTTTTAAGGGGACAGAGCCCTTTGGAAGTGAGGAAGATCAAATATTTTCCATTCTTCCCACATCCCTCAGGACACACCTTCAGTGACAGATGTTTCAAAAAAGAGCCCTTCTGTAATGAATCCTGAGAAGTCAGCCTGCTGCAGATCTGACCATCTATTTCTTCTTTAACACTAAATTTATGCTAACTGGGCAAAATGTCTTTCTCCCTAGAAAAGAATTAAAACATACACTGTTAATTTGACTTCAGGATTGACGATAAAATAGAAAAAGAATGATTTCATGAGCAGAAAGATGGACTGAACAGCTGACAGTCCTGTACTGATTTTGATAAATCAGATGTCTTACTAAGGAGGTTATATTTTTGTAAGAAATAGAAAACAGGAGGTAGTGTGATATAATTGTTGCATTTGGAGAGTGCTAGAAACCAGGATGATCAAAATCAGCTCATGGGAAGTCTCTAACAGGTCTCTAATTCAATTCATGTGTCTGCATGAAACATTATCTCTACTTGGTAGAGTCAACCCCTGGGCATTTGTGTACTCATCTGATTTAGTACGATCTGAAACGATAAACACAAAAAGTTTCAATAAATTTGAATTATTTTGCTGATTCTTCAAAGGTAAGTTATTTATTTCACTGTGATAAGTTCTGCTGGAATTAAAAACAGGTGGCATATGAATATCCAGTAACACTGGCAGCGAGTCTGCATATCAACAGAAAACAGAAATTTTCTAATCACATCAATCATATATTGTAACCACATGAAAATTACCCCTTTCAACTGCTTAGTGAGAAACATTATTTAAAAGGTCTAAGAATCATCATCAAGGCCAACACCTCCATAACCTGCAGTGTAGTGATGAGTGCACAGAATGGTTAGGGAAACACAAAAAAGTTTATTTTCCTAAAAGGCACGTTAAATAGTCGACTGTGACCAATCAAGTTTTAAACGTCTGCTGTCAATTAAGAATAAATTCCTGAATTGATTAAATTTTTCTCCCATTCTGAACAATGAAATTGGGTCTTTATTTCTGCCACATCTGCCATCAGCAAGGAGAAGGGCATGAAATCAAATAAGCACTGGCGTCAAGAAAAGCTTACCTCCTCCCCATATTTTTTACTGGAAAAAAAAAATGTTTTCCAGTAAGATATTTCATTAAAAAAAAAATCTGTTTCTACTCAAGGCTAGAGTTCTATTTATTTTTAAAATGAGGCACACGAAACCTCCCAAGTGCAACTCAGATTTACATCTGGCTAATCCTCCAAATGTGACCGACCAAGTTCATGCTGTTTATTGCTAATGAGTTCTGTGATTTTTTGGATAACACGTGTGAGAGATAGCAAATTAACTACCGCTAGTCAGAAGCAAGCAAACAAAAGATGTCTTGGGAAGCTAGTGTGAGCAAACCCTGCAAGTCAATTTCTAATCGCACTTGCCAGAAATTTGGTGGGGGGAGGTGATAAACCCTGCCCCAAATAAGAAAAAAAAAAAAAAAAAATCAGTGGTAGGACTTGTTTCCCTTTCCTTTCTCCATGGAATATTTCAACACTCAACCAGCAAACACAGCTCAGTCTTTCCTTTCGGTTAACTTCGGGACTGCAAGGAAGGAATGCCTCACACTGCAAAATGTGTATCAGTAACTCTGACTTCCTTCCCTGGAGCTTTATCCACGCACATAAAGAGAACCACAGAGGCGAGAGGGGATGTCATTTACATGCAATAGAAACAGTCTCCTCCAACACACCTACAGATGAGCAGACAAACTTCAGTCAAGTCCCCTGGCCTAGAACAATCTGGCCAAAAATACTGTGCAACAGATGAAAACAAAAACAAAAAAGTGAAACACTGGCATAAGAACACTTCCCCAAATCAGGTCGCTAATAGCTTAAGACCCACAGTTTGAAAAGCAGTTACTCATCTGAGGGGTAGGACCCCTGAAAGTGTACTCTTGCAGGATCCTTTACCTCCTTTCTCGTCTGAGTCCCAAACCAAACCTGTCGTTACTAGTGGTGCTGAACCAGGACTGCAATTAGAATCACCTGGAGAGCCTTCAAACCAAGGTGATGCCGAGACCCTTTGCATTCACCTCCCTCCACCCCTACCCACAACTCAGCTGAAACTGGAATCTCCTGAAGTCAGGCCAGGGGACCAGTGTTTCTTAAAAGCCTCCCAGGTGACTCCACTACACAACCAGTAGATGAGAACCGCAGCTTTAGAAGTATGCTCTTTACAAAAGCATCTTGTTTCTCTACCAAATCCACTCAAAGACATTAGAGCTCTAATTCCACCCAGGCTGTCCTGTTCCAGAAAGTTCTGGTCATTACTTCCACCGCCTGCGACCACTCGCATTTCCTAAAGTGGGACCAGGCTGAGTTTGAAGCTCTCCACAGCTAGAGGTAGAAGGAGGCTTGGGACCCGCCTGAGGAGGCGATGAAACGCCGGACTCCATCTTGGGGATTAAAAAGCAAAAGCTTGGGGAGGAGGTATAAACTATTGGGTATAACATAGGCTCAAGGACGTATTGTACAACAAGGGAATAGACAATGTTATAATAACTAAATGGAAAGTAACCTTTAAAAAAAGTGTATAATTTTTTTTATTTAATAAAATACAATAAAAACGAAAAGCAAAACTCCCATTTCTCTCTGCTCACACAACACTTCTGGTGCCAAATGTGTGGGGTTTTTCCACACCAAGCAATTTTCCAGTTCTCAGTGGACACGGAGTGGGTGTCCTATAACTTAATTCAATTCTGACACTAACTGCCCGAAGTTAACACAGACCTCGCTAGCTAAGGGCTCAAGCCCGCAAGGCAGTTCGCTCCCCACTGCAGACGCCAATTCCAAGTCCAGGTTGTGGCCTGGGCGACCCACCAGCTATAAATCAGGGGTTCCCACGACCCCACCCCCAGATTCCACAATTTACTAGAACAGCTCACACAGCTCAGAAAAACAGTTAACTTACCGGACTACTGGTTTATTATCAAGGGTACAACCCAGGAACAGACAGGAAGAGATGCACAGGGCAAGGTGTGAACCCTCCCCGCTCTCTCCAGGACGCCAACCTCCCACTACCTCCACGTATTGAACCCGGCTGCACACCAAGCCCCCGCCTTATAGGGCTTTTAAGGGCGGTCTCCTTACGTAAGCACGTAAGCAGGTGAGCACGATTGATTGCATCATTGGCCACAGCTGAGGAGCTCAACCTCCAACCCCACTCGCCTTCCTGGAGGTCAGGGGGCGGGGCTAAGAGTGCCAATTCCTTAATTACAAGGTTGGTTCCCCTGGCAACCCGCCTCCATATTTAGGGGCTTTCCAAAATCACCTCATTAACATAAACTCAGCAGTGGTTGAAAGCGGCTTGTTTTGAATAACAAAAGATGGTCTTTTCACCTTCACCACTCCACAGCTGTTTCAGGTTATTTGGACAATAACCAAATATTAGAACAAAAGATGCTCCTATTGTTCATCTCTTCGGAAATTACAGGGCGTTTAGGAGCTCTGGCCAGGAGCCAGGGACAAAGACCAAAAAATGTATTTGCTATTATATGACAGCAATCCAGGTGTAAGTATACCATCTTAGGTATTCTGAGGGTCTCAGGATATGTTGCTGTGTTCAACACAAAGACAAATTGAAATTGAGCGGAGAGCATACATTTTTTATTTTCCTTGGGCCAGTGGTTCTAACTCTACCAAATATCAGAATCACCTGGAGGGCTTGTTAAAACACCCCACCAGCAAAGTTTCTGATCCAGTCCTTCCGGGTACAGTCCAACCATTTGCATTTCTAACAGATTCTCGCCGCTGGTGTCACTACACTTCTGGCACGTCCGGATACCCGAACTACCAAAGATTGGGTTTTGTTTTTATTTTTCCCCCAGTTTTATTGAGATAATTAACATACAGCCCTGTATAACATGGACAGTATAACAGTTTGACTTACATATATTGTGAAATGATTACCACAATAAGTTTACTTAACATCCAGTTAACACCCATCATCTCATATAGGTACCCCCCAAAAAAAGAGAGAAAATATTTTTTCCTTGTGATGATACCTTAACAACTCTCAACTATACCATACAGCAGTGTTAACTATAGCCCTCCTGTACTACCTTACATCCCTAAGAGATTCGTTTTTCCAGTATCTGTCTCTCTAATAATATTGAACATTGACTAGATATTTTATGAAAGGAATTATTGTGAACTATTGTTTTAGGTGTGAAAATAGTGTTGTATTTATGTTTTAAAAAACAAAAAGTTCTTATCTTTTTTTTTTTTTTTTTTTTTAATTTATTTATTTATTTATTTTTGGTGGTACGCGGGCCTCTCATTGCCGCGGCCTCTCCCGTTGCGGAGCACAGGCTCCGGACGCGCAGGCTCAGCGGCCATGGCTCACGGGCCCAGCCGCTCCGCGGCATGTGGGATCTTCCCGGACCGGGGCACGAACCCGCGTCCCCTGCATCGGCAGGCGGACTCTCAACCACTGCGCCACCAGGGAAGCCCCTAAAAGTTCTTATCTTTAAGAGATACATATTGAAAAAAACTCTTTTTTTTTAAACATTACAGATAGAGTTGACATGCACCCACCCACCCTTCATGGGCAACCCTCATCCTGCAGGCAGGATTTACCATCCCCATGCATGTTGTATGTCATAACAGCGTGCACATACGAATGTATAAAAAGAAAACCAAAAATGTGATAGACTAAAAGCATAAAAAAGAAACTGAAACAAAGGAAAGCAAAATAGAGAACAGACAAGGGAATGGTGGCCCTTAGGATCTTTGGGGCGCCCCAGAAATGAGCAAGAGACAAGCGGTAACCACTGAGGGAGTTAGGGATTTGTCTGGAAATCTTCCCCATCCAGGAAGTCTCTTACCTGACCATGGTGGGCGCTGACACTTCTGTAGTCACCTGAGAGTACTAGGAGAGAAAAAAAGGAAACGGAGTCAAAAGTTGTCAAAGGAAGGAGCACACAGCAGAGTAAGGTTTCAGAACACAGTTTTGTCTACCTTGAAGGCACCTAGAGGAAAATCTGAAAAGCTGATTCTTTCTTAAACGATAGCCCTCAGACCAGCCTTGGACTTGACTGCTCTGGAGCCATGCCAGGGACACACTCCAGAGGGCTAAGCCCTCCTCCTACCCAGAGTAAAACTGGAAGCATCCAGCGAGGCACGGTTTTAGCACCAGCTCTGCCAGTCCTACGCTAAGGCACTGCAAGCCCATCACTCCCCCTCTCAGGGCCCAGACTTCATTATCTGAAAAATGCAGGGTTTTTAGATGTTCTCCAGAGGGACTCCCAAACCTGACAGTACCAAGCTACACTGGAAAAGACTAGTCCTGGGATGTAATCAGAAGAAAAGAAGGGAGCTAATGGCAGTATACATGCTAGACCCTAGATAGTCCTTTTCTACAGCTGATTTCATTTAACCTCTAAAGCCCTTTAGTAAGGCTAGTCTTGATAGCAACTGAAGGCTGTGGCTGAGAGTGTGCAAGAACGCACCCAAGGTCACAGATGCAGCAGTAGCAAAGCCACAGATCAAAACCAGGAGCTGGCTGACCCCAAAGGGGAAGTTCTTCCCACTACACCCTTGGTGATTTACCGAGTGCCATCGTATTGCTGGTAGCGTCACATCAAAGCCACCATGAACTTTGACTCCAGGACTTAAAAAGACATGCAAGATTACATCAAGGGTTAAGTTTGTTTTCTGTGCCCAGACTTCTCTTTTCAAAATATTTGATATTTTGTGAAAATGCTCTTGACTATAAAATAATTGACCAATAGGATGCCCAGGAAAATTAGCTTATATTTCTAACGCTTTTACTTTAAAATCTGTTTTTTCCTTTCTCTTCTATCCCTCACGTAACAGAAAAACATAGTTTATACCAGCAGGTTATGTCTGGGTACAACAAAGAAGAAGCTTGGAGGTTTTGATCTTGCTTAAAATTTTTAGAGGCAACATCCCCAAATTACTTATTTTCTCAGCACCTTTTTCCAAAAGCAAAGTTCTTGGCAAGTCATGAAAGATTCAGCTATTTCACATGGTGGCTATTTTTTTTTAAGGAGCAATAATTTTCTAGGGATTAGAAATATGACACTCCTATTAGACCAAGGCAGTGAAGCAGCTTCAGTGGGTGAATGCATTGCATAAAGCAACTGTCTGGCTCTCTGGGTTCAAGGTCCTTCTTCCTTCCTTATAGGAATTCACATAATTGGCTACGCACATTCATCCAGTGAATCAGGTGGCAAGAAAACCGATTAGATAGATCAGTGGTCTGATGTAGGACACAGCTGCTCTGCTCCCTCCAGGTTTAGAATAATTCAGCACTATCAACCTCCCCCATTATGTACAATTAATTTTATAAATAGACAGGTAGATAAATAGATATGTATAACTGAATCACTTTGCTGTACACTTTGCTAACACAACATTGTAAATCAACTGTACTTCAATTTTAAAAATAAATAAATAAATAATCTTTTTCAAATTTTAAAAATATTCTGAAATGAGAAAAAGAAGCATGGGTAAATAAAATGGCCAAAACACACCACGCACAGCAGAAAATAACCAATGTGCACAGGATACGAGCTTCCCCGAGTGCTCGTTGACTCCGAGGTGCTAATAAGGGAGTTCTGCAAAGCCTGCACTAAAAAGTACCCAACATTTAGCCAGCCCTAACCCCAGTCCAAACTCTTGTCCCACACCACAGCAGGTGGGTCTTACTAATTGGAACGTGCAGGTCATGTGGCCCGGAAGGTTTGGGCAGCACACACCACCAGAGAGCCCTGAATTACACACACACACACACACACACCCCACTCAGATTTTTAGTTCTCACGAAATCTAAATATGCACAATAAACGTAGCTTTTAAAAGGAAAGGATGTGTTTGTAGGATGGTTCCAAAAAAAAAGGTGAAGATGGTTTTCATTAAGCACAAATTTCCCCATCAGACTGGTGGTAATGACCCAAGATGGAAACGACAAAGATGCCTGGTGAAAACGGACCCCCTAATCACATTAGCTTGTAGTTCGAAAGGAAGATGGTTGCTCTGAATTTCCCTTTATACAAAGCAACTTCAAAAAAATTCCTATTTTCTTAGTACATCTTTATGTAGGAAAGTCTGCGAGCCTTTGAAGCCTCAACACTAAACAAACAAGAGTCTTGTCTGACCACCCAGGGATAATCAAATAGTATTTTTTCTCCAGTAGGCCACCCCAGGATACCACGAATAACAAGGAAAAGGAGGAATTCATCTTGTAACCAGGATGTATTTTTCTAGTGTCGATATTACACTGTTTTAATCTAAATGTTTTGGTATGTTTTTCACTAGCAAAGCCAAAGGACATCTAATTATTTGTCTATCTAGGTAGAAGTTTTGAAATAGCAGAAAATAAGTTAAAAGCAAGGGAACAGCAAGAGACGAGGAATATTAAGAAATTTTCTTCTCAAAATCCCAAGAATTGAGCAGGGATTTTTATTCGTTTTTAATTTTTTTAAACTGTTTTACAATAGTGTGTTAGTTTCTCCTTTACAACAAAGTGAAACACTTATACATATACATATGTTCCCATATCTCTTCCCTCTTGCATCACCCTCCCTCCCACCCTCCCTATCCCACACCTCTAGGTGGTCACAAAGCACAGAGGTGAGCTCCCTGTGCTATGGAGCAGCTTCCCACTAGCTATCTAAATTACATTTGCTAGTGTATATATGTCCATGGCACTCTCTCAGTTGGTCACAGCTTACCCTTCCCCCTCCCCATATCCTCAAGTCCATGCTCTAGTAGGTCTGTGTTTTATTCCCATCCTATCACTAATCTCTTCATGACTTTTTTTTCCCTGAGATTCCATATATGTGTTACCACATGGTATTTGTTTTTCTCCTTCTGACTTACTTCACTCTGTATGACAGACTCCAGGTCTATCCACCTCATTACAAATAACTCAATTTCATTTCTTTTTATGGCTGAGTTATATTCCATTGTATATATGTGCCACATCTTCTTTATCCATTCATCTGTCGATGGACACTTAGGTTGCTTCCATGTCCTGGCTATTGTAAATAGAGCTGCAATGAACATTTTGGTACATGACTCTTTTTGAATTATGATTTTCTCAGGGTATATGCCCAGTAGTGGGATTGCAGGGTCGTATGGTAGTTCTATGTGTAGTTTTTTAACGAACCTCCATACTGTTGTCCATAGTGGCTGTATCAATTTACATTCCCACCAACAGTGCAAAAGGGTTCCCTTTTCTCCACACCCTCTCCAGCATTTATTGTTTCTAGAGTTTTTGATGATGGCCAATCTGACCGGTGTGAGATGATATCTCATTGTAGTTTTGATTTGCCTTTCTCTAATGATTAATGATGTTGAGCATTCTTTCACGTGTTTGTTGGCAATCTGTATATCATCTTTGGAGAAATGTCTATTTAGTTCTTCTACCCATTTTTGGATTGGGTTGTTTGTTTTTTTGTTATTGAGCTGCATGAGTTGCTTATAAATTTTGGATATTAATCCTTTGTCAGTTGCTTCATTTGCAAATATTTTCTCCCATTCTGAGGGTGGTCTTTTGGTCTTGTTTATGGTAGCCTTTGCTGTGCAAAAGCTTTTAAGTTTCATTAGGTCCCATTTGTTTATTTTTGTTTTTATTTCCATTTCTCTAGGAGGTGGGTCAAAAAGGATCTTGCTGTGATTTATATCATAGAGTGTTCTGCCTATGTTTTCCTCTAAGAGTTTGATAGTGTCTACCCTTTCATTTAGGTCTTTAACCCATTTTGAGTTTATTTTTGTGTGTGGTATTAGGGAGTGTTCTAATATCATACTTTTACAGGTAGCTGTCCAGTTTTCCCAGCACCACTTATTGAAGAGGCTGTCTTTTCTCCACTGTATATCCTTCCCTCCTTTATCAAAGATAAGGTGACCATATGTGTGTGGGTTTATCTCTGGGCTTTCTATCCGGTTCCATTGATCTATATTTCTGTTTTTGTGCCAGTACCATACTGTCTTGATTACTGTAGCCTTGTAGGAGAGTCTGAAGTCAGGGAGCCCGATTCCTCCAGCTCCATTTTTCGTTCTCAAGATTGCTTTGGCTATTCGGGGTCTTTTGTGTTTCCATACAAATTGTGAAATTTTTTGTTCTAGTTCTGTAAAAAATCCCAGTGGTAATTTGATAGGGATTGCATTGAATCTGTAGATTGCTTTGGGTAGTAGAGTCATTTTCACAATGTTGATTCTTCCCATCCAAGAACATGGTATATTTCTCCACCTATTTGTATCATCTTTAATTTCTTTCATCAGTATCTTATAGTTTTCTGCATACAGGTTTTTTGTCTCCTTAGGTAGGTTTATTCCTAGGTATTTTATTCTTTTTGTTGCAATGGTAAATGGGAGTGTTTTCTTAATTTCACTCTCAGATTTTTCATCATTAGTGTATAAGAATGCCAGAGATTTCTGTGCATTAATTTTGTATCCTGCAACTTTACCAAATTCATTGAGTAGCTCTAGTAGTTTTCTGGTAGCATCCTTAGGATTCTCTATGTATAGTATCATGTCATTTGCAGACAGTGACAGCTTTACTTCTTCTTTTCCTATTTGGATTCCTTTTGTTTCTTTTTCTTCTGTGACTGCTGTGGTTAGAACTTCCAAAACTATGTTGAATAAGAGTGGTGAGAGTGGGCAACCTTGTCTTGTTCCTGATCTTAGTGGAAATGGTTTCAGTTTTTCATCATTGAGAACAATGCTGGCTGTGGGTTTGTCATATATGGCCTTTATTATGTTGAGGAAAGTTCCCTCTATGCCTACTTTCTGCAGGGTTTTTATCATAAATGGGTGTTGGGTTTTGTCAAAAGCTTTCTCTGCATCTATTAAGATGATCGTATGGTTTTTCTCCTTCAGTTTGTTGATATGGTTTATCACATTGATTGATTTGTGTATATTGAAGAATCCTTGCATTCCTGGAATAAACCCCACTTGATCATGGTGTATGATCCTTTTAATGTGCTGTTGGATTCTGTTTGCTAGTATTTTGTTGAGGATTTTTGCATCTATGTTCATCATTGATATTGGCCTGTAGTTTTCTTTCTTTGTGACATCTTTGTCTGGTTTTGGTATCAGGGTGATGATGGCCCCATAAAATGAGTTTGGGAGTGTTCCTCCCTCTGTTATCTTTTAGAAGAGTTTGAGAAGGATAGGTGTTAGCTCTTCTCTAAATGTTTGATCGAATTCGCCTGTGAAGCCATCTGGTCCTGGGCTTTTGTTTGTTGCAAGATTTTTAATCACAGTTTCTATTTCAGTGCTTGTGATTGGTCTGTTCATATTTTCTATTTCTTCCTGGTTCAGTCTCGGCAGCTTGTGCATTTCTAAGAATTTGTCCATTTCTTCCAGGTTGTCCATTTTATTGGCATACACTTGCTTGTAGTAATCGCTAATAATCTTTTGTATTTCTGCAGTGTCAGTTGTTACATCTCCTTTTTCATTTCTAATTCTATTGATTTGAGTCTTCTCCCTTTTTTTCTTGATGAGTCTGGCTAATGGTTTATCAATTTTATTTATCGTCTCAAAGAACCAGCTTTTGCTTTTATTGATCTTTGTTATTGTTTCCTTCATTTCTTTTTCATTTATTTCTGATCTGATCTTTATGATTTCTTTCCTTCTGCTAAATTTGGGGTTTTTTTGTTCTTCTTTCTCTAATTGCTTTAGGTGCAAAGTTAGGTTGTTTATTCGAAATGTTTCCTGTTTCTTAAGGTATAGTTGTAGTGCTATAAACTTCCCTCTTAGAACTGCTTTTGCTGTATCCCATAGGTTTTGGGTCGTGTCTCCATTGTCATTTGTTTCTAAGTATTTTTGATTTCGTCTTTGATTTCTTCAGTGATCACTTCATTATTAAGTAGTGTATTGTTTAGCCTCCATGTGCTTGTATTTTTTACAGATCTTTTCCTGTAATTGATATCTAGTCTCATAGCGTTGTGGCCGGAAAAGATACTTGATACGATTTCAATTTTCTTAAATATGCCAAGGCTAGATTTGTGACCCAAGATATGATCGATCCTGGAGAATGTTCCATGAGCACTTGAGAAAAATGTGTATTCTGTTGTTTTTGGATGGAATGTCCTATAAATATCAGTTAAGTCCATCTTCTGTAATGTATCATTCAAAGCTTGTGTTTCCTTATTTATTTTCATTTTGGATGATCTGTCCATTGGTGAAAGTGGGGTGTTAAAGTCCCCTACTATGATTGTGTTACTGTCCATTTCCCCTTTTATGGCTGTTAGTATTTGCCTTATGTATTGAGGGGCTCCTCTGTTGGGTGTATAAATATTTACAATTGTTATATCTTCTTCATGGATCGATCCCTTGATCATTATGTAGTGTCCTTCTTTGTCTCTTGTAATGGTTTTTATTTTAAAGTCATTTTGTCTGCTATGAGAATTTCTACTCCAGCTTTCTTCTGATTTCCATTTGCATGGAATATCTTTTTCCATCCCCTCACTTTCAGTCTGTAGGTGTCCCTAGGTCTGAAGTGGGTCTCTTGTAGACAGCATATATATGGGTCTTGTTTTTGTATCCATTCAGCCAGTCTGTGTCTTTTGGCGGGAGCATTTAATCCATTTACATTTAAGGTAATTATGTATGTTCCTATTACCATTTACTTAATTGTTTCGGTTTGTTCTTGTAGGTCTTTTCCTTCTCTTGTGTTTCTTGCCTAGAGAAGTTCCTTTAGCATTTGTTGTAAAGCTGGTTTGGTGGTGCTGAACTCTCTCAGCTTTTGTTTGTCTGTAAAGGTTTTAATTTCTCCATCAAATCTGAATGAGATCCTTGCTGGGTAGAGTAATCTTGGTTGTAGGTTTTTTTCCTTCAGACCTTTAAATATGTCCTGCCACTCACTTCTGGCTTGTAGGGTTTCTGCAGAAAGATCAGATGTTAACCTTATGGGGATTCCCTTGTGTGTTATTTGTTGTTTTTCCCTTGCTGCTTTTAATATGTTTTCTTTGTATTTAATTTTTGACAGTTTGATTATTATGTGTCTTGGCGTGTTTATCCTTGAGTTTATCCTGTATGGGACTCTCTGTGCTTCCTGGACTTGATTGACTATTTCCTTTCCTATATGAGGGAAGTTTTCAACTATAATCTCTTCAAATATTTTCTCAGTCCCTTTCTTTTTGTCTTCTTCTTCTGGGACCCCTATAATTCGAATGTTGGTGCGTTTAATGTTGTCCCAGAGGGCTCTGAGACTGTCCTCAGTTCTTTTCATTCTTTTCTCTTTATTCTGCTCTGCAGTAGTTATTTCCACTATTTTATCTTCCAGGTCACTTATCCGTCCTTCTGCCTCAGTTATTCTGCTATTGATCCCATCTAGAGTATTTTTCATTTCATTTATTGTGTTGCTCATCGTTGCTTGCTTCCTCTTTATTTCTTCTAGGTCCTTGTTAAATGTTTCTTGCATTTTGTCTATTCTATTTCCAAGATTTTGAATCATCTTTACTATCATTATTCTGAATTCTTTTTCAGGTAGACTGCCTATTTCCTCTTCATTTGTTAGGTCTGGTGTGTTTTTATCTTGCTCCTTCATCTGCTGTGTGTTTTCCTGTCTTCTCATTTTGCTTATCGTACAGTGTTTGGGGTCTCCTTTTTGCAGGCTGCAGGTTCGTAGTTCCCTCTGTTTTTGGTGGCTGTCCCCAGTGGCTGAGGTTGGTTCAGTGGGTTGAGTAGGTTCCCTGGTTGGGGGGACTAGTGCCTCTGTTCTGGTGGATGAGGCTGGATCTTGTCTTTCTGGTGGGCAGGTCCACGTCTGGTGGTGTGTATGGGGATGTTGGTAGCCTTATTATGATTTTAGGCAGCCTCTCTGCTAATGGATGGGGATGTAGACCTGTCTCGCTCTTTGTTGGGTATAGGGTGTCCAGCACTGTTCGTTGCTGGTCCTTGAGTGAATCTGGGTCTTGGTGTTGAGATGGAGATCTCTGGGAGATTTTCGCCGTTTGATATTACGTGGAGCTGGGAGGTCTCTTGTGGACCAGTGTCCTGAGGTTGGTTCTCCCACCTCAGAGACACAGCCCTGATGCCTGGCTGGAGCGCCAAGAGCCTTTAATCCACACGGCTCAAAATAAAAGGGAGAAAAAATAGAAAGGAAAGAAAGGAAGGAAGGAGGGAGGGAGGGAAGGAAGGAAGGAAGAAAGGAAGGAAGAAAGCAAGAAAGGAAGGAAGGAGGAGAGGAAGAAAGGGAGGAAGGAAGGGAGGAAGAAAGGAAGGAAGGGAGGACAGAAGGAGGGAAGAAAGGAAGGAAGGAAAGAAGAAAGAAAGGGAGAAGACAAAATAAAGTAGGATAAAATATAGTTATTAAAATAAAAAATAATTATTCAGAAGAAAAATTTCTATATTAAAAAAAAAAAAAAAAGGGTCGGTCTAACCCTAGGACAAATGGTGCAAGCAAAGCTATACAGACAAACTCTCACACAGCAGCACACACATACACACTCACAGAAAGAAAAAAGGGGAAAATAATAGTATATCTTGCTCCCAAAGTCCACCTCCTCAACTTGGGATATTTCGCTGTCTATTCAGGTTTTCCACAGATGCAGGGCACTTCAAGTTGATTGTGGAGCTTTAATCCGCCGCTTCTGAGGCTGCTGGGGGAGACCTCCCGCGCTCCTCTTTGTTCGCACAGCTCCTGGGGTTCAGCTTTGGACTTGGCCCCGCCTCTGCGCATAGGTCTTCCGAGGGCGTCTGCCCTTCGCTCAGACAGGACGGGGTTAAAGGAGCACCTGATTTGGGGGCTCTGGCATAGGCCAGGGGGAGGGAGGGGTACGGACGTGGGGCGAGCACGTGGCGGCAGAGGCCTGCGTGACGCTGCACCGGCCCCAGGCGCGCCGCTCGTTCTCCCGGGGAAGCTGTCCCTGGATCCCGGGGTCCCAGCAGTGGTGGGCTGCACGGGCTCCCGGGAGGGCCGGTGTGGAGAGTGACCTGTGCTCGCACACAGGCCTCTTGGTGGCGGCAGCAGCAACCCTAGCGTCCCACACCCGTCTCTACTGTCCGTGCCGACAGCCGCGGCTCGCGCCCGTTTCTGGAGCTCCTTTACGAGGTGCCCTTAATCCCCTCTCCTCTCGCACCAGGAGACAAAGAGGCAAGAAAGTTTCTTGGCTCTTCGGCAGCTCCGTACCCGTTTCTGGAGCTCCTTTAAGCGGCGCGCTTAAACCCCTCTCCTCGCGCACCAGGAAGCAAAGAGGGAAGAAAAGGTCGCTTACCTCTTCGGCTGCTCCAGACTTCCCTCCCGGCCAGCCGTGGCGCACTAACCCCTTCAGGCTGTTTTCACTCTGCCAACTCCAGACCTTTCCCTGGGATCCGACTGGAGCCAGAGCCTCAGCTTCCGGGCCCCCACCCGCCCCGGCGGGGGAGCGGACAAGCCTCTCGGGCTGGTGAGTGCCGGTCGGCACCGATCCTCCGTGCGGGAATCTCTCCGCTTTGCCCTCCGCACCCTGTGGCTGCGCTCTCCTCCGCGGCTCCCGAGCAGGGATTTTTAAAGTGCTCATGTTCAGAATGGCAGGACTGTGGAGCCGGGGCCTGGGTGTTCCTCAGGACAGAAACCCTGGGATTAAAACTCTCAAGGGCTTAGACTGCAGGAAGCATCTGGGGAGGGAGTTTCTTCAGCATCACACTGAAGAGCCTAGTTGCATGAAAATATTTTAGAATCATAGGAAGGTCTTACCGTCATAAACATCCTAAAATGTACTCCTTTAATCATGTCCCATCTCTGCACAAAACCTCCCTCTGGGCCAAATAAAGACCAGATCCTGTAGCCAGACACTAGGGAGTCTCTCCTATCAGACCCCAAACTGTCTTCCCGGGCTTGGTTTCTACTACTACCCCTGAGGCTCAAGGTGCTCCGGGGCCCCTGCCGTCCCCGCTGTTCCTCCTGTGTGCAGGCACTTCCACCCAGCCATGCCGATGGGGATGGTCTTTTATTCACCTGAAATGCCCAGCCGTCCTCATCTCTCTACTGACTCAACCTTCAAGACAGAAGGATGAAACCGGGGTTAAGAGCCCTCTTCCTGGATCACAGCTCTGCCTCTAAACAGCCCGGTGGCTTTGGACAAGTGACTTCATCTCATTCCCGGCCTCAGTTTCTTCATCTGCTAAATGGGGATGGTAAAGGCTATCTCGCTGTGAACTTTAAGTGAGACCAGGATGATAATCAACACATGCTCATCAACTTAGTGTTACTTCCTCCGCTCAAACTAAATGCCCCCATCCCCTTAACCCCCAAGCCTTCCTTAACACCTGCAGCCAAAAATAATCTCTCGCATCTCTAAATTCCCCTCCCAATTTAACTCAGCTGTGCTGGGTTCCTGCGCACCATCTAACTGCATTATCACTACCCCTCTAATGTCAGCACACCTACCACACTGCGTGCTTTTGGGGGGAGGCGGGACCCAGGTTGAATTCATGTTTGTATTCGTTCCACTGTCTTACATATAATCGAATTACAAGAAGCTCAGGATTCTAGAATTAACAGGACCCTTTAAATGATCTAGTTTTCTTATTCTAGAGATAAGAAAACTGAACGGGGACTTCCCTGGTGGTCCAGTGGTTAAGACTCCATGCTTCCAATGCAGAGGGCATGAGTTCGATCCCTGGTCTGGGAACTAAGATCCCACATGGTGCACGCTGCGGCCAAAAAAAAAAAAAAAAAAAGAAAGAAAAGAAAACCGAATAACCACACTATTGGTGAAGCGATAAAACCTCTTCCTATATGACAAACTCGAATGGGCGGATGGATGAACGGATGAGCAAATGAACACAGGGACAGACCAACGAGCCATCAGCTACAGCCTTTCAAGATATTGTCAGCAATTCAAACCCGAGGGGAGAGTGAACTAACCCACCATTATAATAACCCCCTCATCACTCAGGCTTTCTTCATCTACCAAAAAGGTTTCAATGCCATCCATTCCTTTAAAATTCTTTATGATATACAGATCAAGAAGATTCACCATGCCAGAGGGTTTGAGATCGTATTATTCCTCATCAACAGCAGGATCTCTTGTTAATTTACAATCTGACTGTATTCAACGCTTCTCGGGTAAACAGCAGCCCGCCCAACACCTGACGTATCTGACTCATGCCACGACTTTTTCTGAAAGCCCATCCCACGTTGTCAGTCGCAAGCTTGTTCCCACAGGAAGCCCACCGTCGGACCATCCCTGTGAAGAGCTCAGAACGCAATGTCATTTCTTGCTCCTCTCCTCCACTCTGCGGCTTCCATCTGTCCCTCCATTTTATTCAGTGATATGCAGTCCCGGCATGAGAAACCCCATCACAGAGCTAATGAGAGGAATTATGGAAAGGCAGTTTGCAAAGCACTTGGCAGACCCTTACGTCTGAAGGTTTTGGATATAAGAGCCCATTCCCCTTCACTCTGTAGGGTTCAGGAAACACAGCAGTCCTCTCAGATGGCAGGAAGCTCTGAACTAAGACCTGGGGCAGAGGACGAATTTTCCAGAATGCCTCCCCAAGAAGCCAAGTGACTGACAGGAAGCAGCCTCGGGAAACGTTCTGTAGTGTTGCTGCACCGTATTTTAAAATGCCCACCTCTCTCCACACCTCTTAGAGCTTTTAAACGGACTGGTTGTGCAATGTGGGGAAGAGACCAAGTAGAAAATATTTGGTGTAGGATGGCTGCGACCGGAGTTATGATGTGGAAATCACGTTCACAGCAATTGAAGATAACACGCAAAACAAACTGCCACAGCACTGAGCTATCACCGTCCTTTCCCTTGTAGGGTTCTGGCTACTCCAGGAGCATGGGAGGCAACTCAAGGAGGCCTTCCCTGTTGCACAGGATGTGAGAGAATGATGATGGCGGTCCAAATGTCAGAAGATGCCTGTGGACACTCCACCTAACCCCGCACTACTGGGGACGCCCCTATCCCCACGCTCTGCTTTATTTCTTTATGGCATTTATTGTCACCTGACATCAAATTGTAACTCTTTTTATTTTCACCATTGCCAGTCTCCCCTGCCAAAACATAAGCTTCTTTAGGGCTTGACTCTGTTTTCTTCACATCGATATTCTCCATACTTGGAACGGCATCTGACACAAAATAGGTGGTGAATGAATAGCTCTTAAATGAATAATTGAGATCCACTTCCCAGATCAGAAACCTATTCACGGAGACCCGTGGTTACTAAGTTACCAGCAACGGTTTCTCTCTCCCAATACAATAATAGGATTGGGTTTAACGTAACACCCACTTTGACCCTGGCCTCTGTCTACTAATACCTGAGGAAAGTCAGCAATAAACCCAGAGAATGAAAGAGGTGCTTCTAGTAATTCTCCTGGGAGGTGTTCAATGGGAGTGTCAAACAAGCCAGAGAGTAGAGTCACTTTAACCCTGAAGCAAAACCAGACCTGAGGAGGGACCACTGACCATGGTTACTGGACTATTCCAGATGCAAAGGGCACAACTTGTTTCTGGGAACACATGGGCCTACAGCTGATGGATGTCATCCCGCCTCTGGCAGTGAGGAAACCACGAGGGGTGACATTTTTTTCCTGTGGCCACAAGGGCCCCACTGCCATCCAGAGTGTAGGACAAAGTTCGCGTTGCCCTAAGGCACACTACACTGCGGACAGAGGCAAAAATCCGGTCGGAGGGCTTCACTTTAGAAGAAAATGTGCTTGTTGACCAATATATGGTGTAAAAAGTTCTCACTGAACAGAGCTTTATGATTCAAATAAAAACGTTTTAAAAATAAAAAATACATATTGAAAATCACAGTAATTTGTGCATGCAAAATCTCTTTTAAAAGTATAACAAACTATATACCTTGTGTATATTTTCTTCCTTCTATTATGAATCATCTTTTCTGCAAAAACTAGAATTAGGGTAACTATTGACAGCAACATACAGGTTTTTCAGGATTTACAATTCGAAATTACTGTAACTTTTCACAGGCACATGTGTGCAGAGTAGAATTTCAGCTCAGTTGCAATATACTACCTGAGAGAAATTTTTCTTCATTGTTCTTACTACTTCAAGAGTAACTCAGCAATGAAACAACCACATACTGGATTCTACTATCTTTTCCCCCAAACTGAGAAATTTTTCTCAACAAAATTGCTTTAAGTGAATACATTTTAAACAATAATAAACCACAATACTGCTGATGTTTATATTCATCCTATGGACAGGATGGCCCATTGATACGCTTTTCCACTAAGTGGGTAAGAAAATGCAATGTGCACATGAGAAAATGTTGTAGGTTTTCCCCTTCTGTCCATAAGCAAGCCTCAGCTGCCTCACATACAAAAATGCTGATGTGAGGTCCTTCTACCTTCCCTGAAATGGTCTCTGTATGCGTGAAGGAAAAGAATGGTATCTTCACAGCCTAGAAGAGAAGCAGGCACTAAAGAAGTAGTTGAGGAAGGAAGAAACAACAACAAAGACATGTGCGAGGGCTTGTGGACACGTGGCCCCGTGCCAAACATTGAACAAACAAACGGAAGTTAACAGACACGCTCCCATCTTTGAGGAGCTTACCGAAGAGAATATTGTTGGGTTTTACAAATTTTACCACCAGAAAAAACTCCGGGTCCATGCCCTATTAACAGCAGGTCTGTGGCTTTGGGTACAAGGGGTAGCATGTTTTACAAGGCCCTGTAAATCAAAGTGAGTTCTCTCCCACCCAAGCTCTGTCTGCCCATGTAAGCACAAAGTGGATGTCTAAACCATGAAAGCAACTCTTTTCGAGGAATGTCTTCCTGAAATAGCACGATCTTGTTCAGGACACAGCCAACCAGGGCTCAGTGAATATCTGAACCATGTCTTACTTGCACACATTAAGTAATTATATCCCAAGATGTTTATGCTGGACACATCGCTCAGAAAAATGTTCAGGTGCAACAAAAAAGGTTAAATGGAAAACAGAAAGGAGGCACAATGATTTCTGCTTTTCGAGAGCAGAGGAGTCTTCCTCTCAGTAAATGCATATGTTAAAAGTTGTTTTTTTCCTCCAGACATTTCTATTCTCATGTTTTAAAATACCATAAGCTCTGAATGATCTTAGTCCAGAAAATAAAAATTTCTGGGATTTTCTTATAGACAGGTTCAAATTGTAGAAGAACATTTGATATTTTCAGTTTTCCTGAAGATCACAAGGACTCTCAGAATAATGCATTTTTCCCCCAACAAAGGGCATCTGCCAAGCTTAGCCTGCTGAAAAGAATCATTCTGACAGTCTTAATGTATTCTTTTCAGGAAAGCCCTGCTCAGAGAATTCCACAGAAAAATAACATCAGTACCCCAGGAAAGCATCCATCTAAATCATTATAGCTTCTTGTAAATAGATGAGGCCAGAGGATTTTCAATATATTTGAGGTATTAGATTGAGGGGGGAATAATAGTGATCATCTTGAATATTATATATTTTTCACTTTCTCCTGATGGACCAATATTAAAACAAATATTTGAAAGATTTGCCAGTCTTTCAAAGAACACATCACAGGAAAGCCCACTTTCAGAATCCTGCTGGAAGACAAAAATATCCCTAAGGTAGGAAATAGAGAGTTACATCACCGTGGTATTGGAGATGTATTGGAGAACAGTAACCCCAATACCAAGAACTGTTATAGCACAATATTAATAGAACAAGCCCCCTTACATCCAGGGCTCAGACTATTTTGTAAACACTCTTTCTTGTTGGGACGATACTACCAGGGAATGAGAATAAGAGGAATTTTCATGACTTGTCTCAGGTGCACTGGTCCGCTGGAGTGGTAGACAAGATGTAAATACTTTATTGTGGCCTGCTGACCTGAAAACATCAACCACATACCTTTCAAGTAATCATCTAAAGAATCCTAATTCCAAGCCATTTTTAAGGAGACCCATATTAGTCCTTCCATTAAATTCTGATTTTGCCCCTTTGTCTCTATTTCCATTACCACCTACCATAGTACAGGGAAGGCATAGGATTACGGCAAAGTTCCTAAGTGGTCTCCCTGGCTGGAACCAATCTCTCTCTGTCTCTGTCTCTCTCTGTCTCTCTGTCTGTCTCTCTCTCTCTCTCTCTCTCGCGCTCTCTTTCTTACATCTTTTGAGTACAGAATAGAAAGCCAAAGCTTCCTCAAACACTGGTTTTATCATACCCTGCCCCAGAACAGGAAGCAAGTTCCCCATTGCCTATCAGAATATGTAAAGTTCTCAACCATCAGTCTCATTCCTCACCACTCACCTGATGCAGGGAAATCTCCAGTTCTCCCCCTGCTGCCCCTGACATGTTTATTCACCCTTCAGTTCTCTGCTACCACACTTTCTACTCACCTAGGTTCCCTCAATACACACCCAGTGATCAAGCTATCAGAATGGAAAAGCATCTTGGAGCCCACTTGGTCCAACCCGGCTGCCCTCTCCACACAGCCGACCATATGGACATCCAACTTCTCCTTCACGCTTTCAGGGATGACGGAGTCACTGCTCTGAAAAACAGTGCCCTGTCAGACATTTTAATTGTAAGAAAACTCTTACTTGAGCTGAATTCTTGTATGTTCACTGGTACATTCTGGGGAAGGATGCCAAGGGTTTGGGGCAGTGCTGACCAGCTTGAGGACCCTCAGCTCAGGCTCTGCCCAGAATTGTGTAGCATGGATGTGTAGGATGGATGCCTATGACCCCTGCATGGTAGCCACATGGGAAGATCTACACTAATAGTATTGGTTACTCTTTTTAAAATCTGGCACCCCAAATTGAACACATTCTGCACAGACCATCTCAAATCCAATTTATTTCATCAAGCTTTGCCCCAATAACTAAAGCCCACACTCATTTTTCCTCTTCCTGATTACTAAGTGCAAAATTTATGCTTGAACTGAACTTGATATTTGACATCATGACTTTTGACTATATTTACCTTAGTATTTTCCTAAATGAGCATCTTATTTCACGAATGTCAGATTTACTTTCCCAAAATGATTACGACTTCATTAGGGGCTACATATCATTGTCATCATCGTTATACCTACAAGTACACCCTACAGGTCTGGGCACATATTAGGGCCTCCCAAAAACATCTGCAGAACTGATTCTGCAGCCTCTGAATGGCAAAGCTATGGCTTAGAGGCTATGGTCTGATTCAAAAGATATAAACCTCACCTGAAGAGGAAGTTTATCATTCTGCCTGTTTATTCAGGCAGAATCTAAACAATGACACAGACTTGCAGACTGGAAAACTTAGTACAAATAAACGCTTCCAGACAGGTCCAGATTGGGAAGGAGGGCCATGGAATTCCTTCTCCTATCTGGGTTATTAGGCCCAGATACTCATCACTCAAGTTATAAACACTATTAAATGATGTTGCATAGTTTTATTTAAAGCTACATTTGCTTTCAGATTAGATTTTAACACTTAATAAATTTCCCATCAGAATATGGTAAGAGTGGAGAGTATTTTGATTTAAGCTTCATTTCAAGTATGAAACTCAAGCTGTGCTAGTTAAAACAGGCTCTAGTTATAATTCAGCCTTCCAGGAAAGTCAGGACTCTTGGATTCCCCTAATCCTCTTCCTCTAGGGCTGAAAGGCCTGGGAATTGAGTGAATTTACATATTCTTCCTTGACCACAAAGCTAAGTCACAGGGTCCTAGCCAAACTCTTTTGTCTCACTCCTGTGGATTCGAGCTGACTTGTCCCTGCACGGCTCAGCTCAGAATTCACCTTGGAGAGAGTGAACTTTAAGGTAAGAATCCTGCCACAGAAATAGAGGCAACCAACACCTTCCTTTCCTGGAGAGGAGCCCTAACTCTCTTTTTCCTCCTCTCCCACCTCAAAAGCCCGTACATTTGAAACTCTGATAGATTAATGGGAAGTCGGCACTGGTCCCTCTGGACCTGATCCATTTTTAAGTGAGCTCTGAGAACTTGGACACTTGACAGATCCTAGAAGGATGAAATATGAGGAGAGAAAAGGAAGTTTGACACATGCAGAGAATATGATCTCTGGGGTTGGGGAGAAGCTAAGAGAGGGGAAATATTAAGGCAGGATGCAGAATACAAACTTAATTGACTGATAACACCACTGAAGAAGAAAGACTGGCTTCTCTGTTAAAGTTTGAAAGTTGAGCAGTTAATATGAACTTGTAACTTTATGCAAAAAATTCTTGTGGCTCAGGGCAGGCGAAGGGCTTTAGCGATGCCCTTCAATTCATCTTCACATTCACTCTTCTTGTCCGGTCTGTGCAAGGCAGGTGGAATAAGAGGGGGAAAGTGATTTTACGTGGATGGTAAAAGATAAGGTAAAAATAATTGCACTGCACAACAGATCGTTTGCCATTCTTACCTTTATGAATCCCAAGGAAGAATAAAAGTGATCATTTTTATCACTAGGATAGGGGCAAAGCAGGCCTGGGACAAATATTCAAGCAGATCTTCAAGGGAAAATTAAATCCCAACTCTGTTTCTCTCTCTGAAAATGGCATTTCCATACAAATCTATTCTGTTCATTAAAAGCCAATATTATTCTGAAGCATCACCGATTCATGAGTTTGGCCAGTACTGAGGGATCTATTTATTTTAATTCTACAGCAGTACCTTTAAAACTCTGAAGGTTAGGTGGTTGGGAACACCAAAAACTAACCATTTAGTCCACATTTATATAAACAGAAAACAACTGGTAAAGAAAACAAAAATCTACATTGCAGTCTATACTAATACCCTTTTATAAAATCCAGTAAATAAGATGAGTTGAAAAACTGAAAATAATATCAGATTAACACCTAATTCAGTGCAGGACACTTAGTAGGGGCTTGGTAAGTTATCAATGAGTGAACAACTAATTTCTTTAAAGCATCAGAATTTATTAAATAAAAACAATAAAGGGAAGATTGTCTTCTCATGGGCAAAGAAGGTCGAAAAGAGAAATCAAAATTATATTACCACTGAAATCTCCTATAAGACCATGACCAAAGGAAATGAGAATCTAAAAGAAGTAATAAAAACATTTCACGATTCACAGTACTTATGCTGCATCTCTTTCAAATTAACTGATTCTATAATCAGCTGCATCATCCCTGTGAAATAAATATAACTCAGAACAATAAAAAGACATTGTGTGAGCTGAACCAAGACTGTTATGAGGCCAAAGTTCTTTTGAGACAATGTACAGGTAGACGTTGGTGCTATAAGATAATATGAAGAGAAATGCGTAAAATCAGGATGCCTTAGCATGAACTGTTAACCATACAGGGTTTTTCTGAGGAGTGTGCATAATTCTCAAATTTTCTCCACGCCCTACCATGACAAAGATGAGCTCTATCTTCTTTTACTTCCACAACCTGGTTTGGCTGAGTATTGTCTATGGGCATGGTTTATAATTTTTCATTTTTTTCCAGAGATTTCCTATTTCACAAATGTATCTTGGTACAGATATCATTCTACAGTTAGAAATAAACCAATCTCTTCTCAATTACTTAGCTATCAATCCATGGAAATATCGCTGTTTGGGTAAGCACTTTATAGTTTTCTCAAGTTCCTCTATTTAAAAGAAATTAAATTTTTATCGTCTCACGACACATTTTAATTTTTTTTAAAGAATGGGAGTCATGTTGGATAAGGTTGCATTGTCCTGTCCAGTGATGTCAAATAAAATGCAGCCAAGTAGACTCTAGACAAAAGTATCAGACTTCACCTGAGTTTTAAACAAAAAAGAACCCTCTCCTACCACAATCATTCAAAGGGTAAGATTAATTCTGTATATCTCTGGAAGGCTTTATTTCTCAAATTACAAAAGTGTCTATCTTTGGTAAACTCCTAAATAGATAATACATACCACATTTCCTTCTCAGCAATGTTTGTATTTCATCTCCCAATAAATCCATTTTGTTGAAACACTGACTTATTTCAACTTTGCAGCCAAACTTAAAGACATAACATATTGTTCTTTGTTGCATGAAAAACAACCTTCACATTAATTTTATGTAATGATGTTTACACAGATGTGAATAGATGAATTTGAAATGTTCGATCCACATAGGTAAAATAATATAAATCAGTATCATCATAATAAGGCAGACCAAAAACATCAAGGTGTTCAAAGTGAGGGAAGAAAGCAAGGATGGAAGATTCTGTGAAAACTGGACCAGGTCTTGTACCAAACCTTACGGAAGAGTGGTTCCAGTTCTACCTACAATAAAACAGCAAGAAGTCTTAAGTAGAAGGTGCCTGGTGGGCAGGCTTCTGCAAATCTTCAGGACACCCAAACGTATGCGTGAGGCTAGGGAGGGAGGTGGTCCCTCCAGGAATATGGAGAGCAGCTGAGGAGCAAAAGTCCCAGCATGACTGAACATGCAAGAGGAAGAGCAATAGAACAATCAAAAGCAGACAGCTCCTTAAAAAGAATGGAGGCCAGCCCAAGCTGCAGAAGACTTTCTCGCAGCCCATAGAATGCTTTGTCTTGTCTCTGTGTGTGGACTTGTAAAGAATGCATGTATTTTGTCCTTTAGGGGTGATTTGAACTTCAGATTTTCTATTTGAAAATGTTATATCTAATTTGTACACACAGACCACCTGCCCCCCAGGGCTTCTGGAATTCTTTAAATAAATCAAATAAATCAAATATTAACTGCCTTCCCTAACTCTAATTGAAGTATGAGGACTCATAAGTTTTCCTGCACTTTTTTAAAGGAAACTCCTTGAATAAATTATGATACATCCACTCTGTTCCATCCAACACTGCCGTGCCTTTCGTAAGAATAAGGAAGATCTAGTTGTTTGGGCTCAGAGAGCTGATCAGAGTATATGAACACGTGGGGGAAAACGCAAGCAGCACAAGAAGAGGTATGACCCCCCATGTACACCAGTGTAGCTTACCTGGGAAGTAGGTACAAAACATTTAAAGGATGAATGAATGGGGCTTCCCCCGTGGCGCCGTGGTTGAGAGTCCGCCGCCGATGCAGGGGACGCGGGTTCGTGCCCCGGTCCGGGAAGATCCCACGTGCCGCGGAGCGGCTGGGCCCGTGAGCCGTGGCTGCTGAGCCTGCGCGTCCGGAGCCTGTGCTCCGCAACGGGAGAGGCCACAACAGTGAGAGGCCCGTGTACAGCAAAAAAAAAAAAGTTTGAATGAATGATAAATGCTCTAAGTGGCTGCTTTATAAATTGAATAGCTGGTTCTCATGTGAACAAAACCTTCACAGACAAGTTTAACCTGCTCAGCAGGTGTAAGAGTCCATTTCTTTTTAATTGGCAAAAAGAACATTCTCCAGTTTTTACTTACTCTACTGATTACAATGACAAAAGTGAACAGCTAGGCTTTTTTGCGTTTCTTTTCTTCCCTTTCTGGCCCCTCTACACTCTAATTCTTGGGCAACTGTCCTATACAGACTAATTTTCAAAACTTGTGAGAAGAATTTATTCAGACCAGCACATTCAAGGAAAAAAACGACAAGAATTTAGTCTTGTTTCTTTCTAGGGATTTAAAATAGTCCTGGTCCCCTGGCCCAGAAGAACTCAAAAATCACAGTTTTATGTCATTTCTATTGCAGGCCCTAAAGCAATCCAGAGGAGAAAAGGAAAATAAATAACCTCTAACCGGGTTCTGCTGAGCTGGGATGAGAATACAGGTGGACAACCCTGATTTCTCTTATCATCAATCACATCTCGCAGCATGGCTAATAAGATAAATTGTCACAAAATAGCAAAAGTGTTTCCCTTCAACAAAGGTGTTGGCTATGAACAAATAAAATATTTACAGGGTCTTAAAAATGCATGTTTGAGACACTTATTCTTCATTATCAGAACAATGTGCACCCATCTGAACAGCTAACACACAATCCTTCGCCAATATTTAGTGAATAAATCATGCTGGATCGTTTTGCACTAGAATTATGCCAACGTCATTGATCATTTCTTCTTTCTTTCACCCTCTATTTCATTAAAATAAATACAATTTTACTTAGAAAAACTCTTCGCTCCAATGTTTACCTCTCTTCAGGAAGGTATTTTATTTTAAAACGAGCCCTTTCTTATACTAAACTGAACTCTGCAGGAATCCATGGTCTTAGAACTAACTCATTTCTAACTATTCTGAATCCCACTCATCCTTCCAGACCAGATAAAATTATGCCTTACTCCCTAACAATGCACCCTCACCCAGAGCACACTTTGGGGGAAATTCCTCCATCACTGTTGTTCTCTACTATAAACTCTTTTATCCGTACTTCAACACTTCAAATATCCCAGAATTGTCTCTCCATAGGACTCTAGTTTCCATAGTTCCTGGAGGGAGCAACTATGACCTACTTTCTTCCTTTCTCTCTTTTCCACACATCAGGCATTCAGCCAACACTTCTTGAATGAATGATTGAATGAAAAAAAATGAATGATCACACTCCATCCCTTTTGAAAATGAGCTTTGGAAGTAACCACCTACATGTTGAGGTGATTCTCCTGCAGATGTTCTAAAGTCCCCTTCAATTATCCAGCTGATTAAAAGGAGCAATGACTAGAATGTTAAAATAACAATGAACACAAAAGATAGTTCTATGGTGCATCTTAATATAGTACATTTGGAAACATGACTTAATGAAGTACAATCCAGTAACCCTGGTGCCGTAAGGCAGGCTTTTTTTTTTTTGGTTTTGTATTTTTAAGAGTTCCACAGTTGGAGGTAATGCAACTTAATGCAATACATATTTGACTACGTAGAAAAAACTATACATCTCCTGAAAGTATCACAAGAAGTCCCAAACGGAGACATCTGAGCCAAACAGATGAGGAGATGCTTTGATTTTCCCTGGCTTGAGTGAGGGTACTGTATTTCACAACTTGTTCAGAGCTAGAACAAGTGGCCATGTGATGTTCACAGGTGTGCTTCCATATTGATCTCTTCAGCCCTGTGTTGGCTGGACAGAGCCTGGGTGGCCAGAGCCCTCAGAACAGCTGGAGCCCCTGGACCAGGCATCTTTGGCCACATGCAACCTTATCTATTGGCTCCTGAGTGTGTGCCTTACAAATATTTTATGTGCCATAATGTGGAAGCAACCAAAGTGACTCTCCTACTTTGCCACTGAGTTGATGGGTACCAACGCCTTGCTGCCTTGGCACAGACGGCCAAAGTAATCAAAGCCTGCTGTAATATGAAACAAAAACTCTACAGATATTCCCCAAGATAGAGAAACGCAGAGAGAAAGAAAGATAATGGGATGAGAATTTGGCAATATTTTGCATGACAAGTGTATTTGTTGTGGGAAAAATAAGTATTATTAGAACAGCTGATCCCAGGGCCTCTTTGGGAGGAAACTGCCTTTATTTAGGAAAATATCTTTATGAGCCACTTGAGGGCAAGGGAGACAGGAGAGAAAGGAGATAGTGTAGCTAACCTCTTGATGTAAAAATATTATGGAAATTTGAGAGAGAGAGAGAGAAAGAAGAATCAGCAATTTGCAGAATCCCAGAGTCCATGGAGAAAGGATGCCCAGTAAGATATTGAAGAACGGGGATATTTATTATAAGTTTTGAATTACTGGTATTGCTGTGATTCTAAAACCCCTTTCATTAAAGTCTCTACATTCATAATGCATTGTGTGATTTTCTTTTTTTTTTTTTAAATCATGGAAAGGAGTCTGAGGCTTTGAGTTTGTGCAGAGGGAAGAGAAAGGGACAGCCATAGAGGGGGACATATGAGTGAGATTAAGGATTCAGTTGGAAAAGGAACTAAAAACAAGAAATGGCCAAAAGAGCCCTGGAAATTCAAGGATATCTTGACAGGGGATGGCGAGGGAAGTGGGTTCAAACCCTTAACTAAATTTTTTTTTTTTTTTTTTTTTGCGGTACGCGGGCCTCTCACTGTTGTGGCCTCTCCCGTTGCCGAGCACAGGCTCCGGACGCGCAGGCTCAGCGGCCATGGCTCACGGGCCCAGCCGCTCCGCGGCACATGGGATCTTCCGGGACCGGGGCTCGAACCCGTGTCCCCTACATCGGCAGGCGGACTCTCAACCACTGCGCCACCAGGGAAGCCCCTTAACTAAATCTTAAGAGGCAAGTTAATGGCTACCTTCTGGGAGATACAGAGTAATACATAAAGATACAATGTAAATGAATAGATAGTAAGAGATGTGGTTGACAATGTATAATGTTCCTATCATGAATATGAGTGCACATTAGAAAAAGCAGTCTTCAACCTCCTTTTAAATAGTCTCCCTTATACTCTCTGGTTTAAAAAATCCTAAAGCCCAGATAAAAAACAAGGTCCTACTGTATAGCTCAGGGAACTGTATTCAATACCCTGTAATAAACCATAATGGAAAAGAATAGGAAAAGAATATATATATGAATGATTCAGATATATGTATATGTATATATACATATATATATGAATCATTATGCTGTACACCATAAACTAACACAACATTGTAAATCAACTATACTTAAAAAAACAGAAACAAACCCTAAAGGCCAGATGTGATTTTTTTGTATGTGTTTGCTATAAAGTCACCAATCACCCAGACACTCAGAGTCTCAGAAAAAACCCATACTACTGGTTTTGCGTGTCTACCAACATAGTGACAAATGTATACAGTTGACTCTTGAACAATACAGGTTTGAACTGCACAAGTCCACTTACATGTGATTTTTTTCAATAAATGCACAGAGTACTACACAAACCATTGTTAGTTGAATCCATGGATGCAGAACCAAGCATACTGGAGGGCCAACTATGGGGCTGGAGCACCCATGAATTATGGAATCTGCAGCCAGTCCTGTAACCAATCCCCCTCACATACCAAGGGATGAATGTTTACATTTTTGTTTGCCGAAGATGCAATATTTTCATAAAATGATCACATTATTAATAACGGAAACTCTAAATGGTTCTGCCTTCCTGCACACAGGATTAATATAATGATTTCATCTTCTCACATAATTATGACGTTACTGTTAGGGACCTGTATATTCTGAGTTGTATTTCCGATCATTACAGATGTATTTGGCACTGAATTATTCACGTTTTCTCAGTAGAACCCATCGTGTTCAATGGGTGGCATGTGACAGACAAGTGGGCAAAGACAGAGCCACAGTTTCCTATCTAGTCCATGATCCCAAGCTAAGTCCATCAGGCAACCGAGACAGCTGAATCATTAATCTTCTTGAAAGAGTGGGTTGTTTACAGAGACACTCGGCTGATCAACTGGTTCATCTTGGCTGTAGTAGAGACTGGACTTTTTCTTCTGGGGTTTAAAACCAAGGTAAAAACAATCGGTATTTTCCAAAACCAAATTACGGTTTTGTGTAAATAAACAGAATTTTGACTAGAATGAAATATTTTTAAGTACCTGTATTTTTTTAGTTCTCGAAAAAAAAATATTTTATTAAATTAGTCTATTATCTGATCCTGCTTAACTTAACCACGACTAATGGTGTCAAAAGCTGGCAGTGAAGTGGTTAAAAGCTCTACTTCTGTACTTAATTGTGGTCAAAATGAATTTTAGCATGCAGACTTAGTGTTCTCACAGAGCTATGGAATAATCCACGGGTCTAAGAAACTCTAATTCCTAATTGACACAGTAGCTTATAATTGCAGTTTCATAGTGTTTAGTAAAAACATTCAGCTTCAAAAAGGCCCATAATATGAATGTATGGTTAAATAAATCACCTGAGATCTATTTGGAACACATTTTTTCTTTCTGACAAATCACTCATTCTCACATTTGGATAACACAAGAGTGATTTTTAAAGCACTGATGCACTTGAAAACTCTTCCAAAGGAAAGAAATCCATGTCTTTGTGGTGACATGTTTCTTCTTTGATAAACATGTCACAGTTATATACTGCATATAACAGATTCTATAGCTTTTCAGTCTAAAAAAAGGTGTTTTATACACCCTATACTTTACTAAATTTGGAACTTGCATGCAGAAAAATAGAAGCCATTTTGAAAAGTAAAAGAAACAAATTACTTCTGTAGAAAAAAGAATTCTAGAACACAGTTATGCTGAAAACAATGGTTATAGGCAGAAAAAAAAATGACAAGACATATAGCAGCTCATTAAAAATTCAGAGGACATTGGAAAAGGCAAATTTAACTTGCCCACCTTCACCAAATATGCTGAAAGATGTCCAACAAATACAACATACAAAGTGTGTTCTATGAAATTTTAAAACTCACAAGTTCTATCATTTTCAGTCAATGCTTCTAAACAGAAGTGAGAAGCTGCATTTACTAAAAGCTTACCTAGACAGGGATCAAAGGGAATACAGATAACTGAGAGAACCAAACTATTGGTTAATGTGGCATCAAATGCTCAATGCAGCAGTTTTGAGCTTCCAACATGCCAAAAGGTAGCAAAGTATAATATCTTTACGTTTACCTTGCCCCATTCCTCAAGGGTTTGAGCTACCTAAACTGCTCTATGACCATCATAAAGCCATAGATATTAAGAATTATCAAAGACCTTAAATGTATTTCTGGTCCAGACTTTGGTTTCCTGGCAAACATTGCTATTCTTCCTTTAGAGAAAACTCAGACCTGGAGCATACAGGTAACTGTCATCCTGTAAGTACTGCCCTCTCCCTCCTTGTCCACCCCTCAGCCCCTACCACCCAGCAAACTCCTGTGCCATCATTCATGTATATTTCACTCGCAACCATAATGTCCACAGGATGAATGGTCACGGCACCGGAACACAAAAGTTCAATGTCATTCAACACATACAGAGGCTACTGTGTCAGGGTACCAAAAGAGAATAAAATATTGAATGGATAGACAACAAGGTCCTACTTCCTAGCACAGGGAACTATATTCAATAACCTGTGATAAACCATAATGGAAAAGAATATTTTTAAAAGATCATATATATATCAAATATATATATAATGGAATCATTTTGCTGTATAGCAGAAATTAACACAGCATTATAAATCAACTACACTTCAATTTAAAAATTACTACTTTTTTCAAAAAAGAGAATAAAGAAGAAAAAATGACCCCTACACTTAGGAAGTGTGACTGAGAAAGTGTTTTACATGGTATACCATTGACAGAGAAATAGACCAAGAGTCAGTGATGAGGTTCCAGAGGGAAAAGTAAGAGTGCTCAGGAAATGCAGAACACGGCAGTGGTCAGGATCAAGTGCTTCTGACAAGGGAAGGACTTCCTGGCCAGGGATTTGTTGGAAAAGCAAGGACCAGCACTCACAGGGAGAGGAAAGGCTTCTGCCAGCATGGGATCGGGAAAACCTGAATTTCCCGGGCACACTTGAAATAGCTCGTGCGACCAGGACTCTGCTACAGTCCCTCAAACTGTACAGGCAGCCCCCAAACTGACCTTCAGTGGCCCTGATATTGCAATCATCCCTGGGTGTCCCGTCGCAAGAGAATCCAATCCTCACCCTTCAGCCCCGCCTACAAAGCCCTAATGAGCAGGCCTGTCCTTCCCTCAGGCCTCAGCACCACACTGGCCTTCTTGGGGTTCCTCACTCCTAATTCCTTCCTGTCTTGAGCCTTTTCTCTGCCTGTTCCCCCCACTTCAAATGCCCTGCCCTCTGATCTTCACAGGACCGACTCCTCCTTGCAATCCAGATCCCAGTGTAGAGGAGGCCTCTTCAGAAGCACCTCACCTGACCTCCCAATCAGCAGCATCCACCCTGGTGCTTCTGCATCACCCTACTTAATTCTCTGCAGAGCAACATCTGATATTTTTCTTGAGCATTATTTGTTACTATTGAAATCAGAACTGTCCATCTTCATTAGTTACAGATTTTTGTATTTATGAACATGCCTAACTGGCTAAAATTCATTTGTAATCCCTGAAATCAATACACTCAGTGCTTCCACATTCATTCAGGGCAAGCACAGAGCAGCAAAAATATTGAGTGGACCAAGGCACACATTCCCAGCTGGGGTCCAACAAGGTCATGCTCTATTTCTTGTTTCAGGTCTCATACAGCAAACAAGCATACTTTCTGTGGTCTATTTATTGCCCATTTTTCACATTTTTGTGCTTTTTATTGGTGATTTTGCTGTTTAGGATGCCCCCCAAGTGTGGTACTGAAGTGTTGTCTTGCACAGGAAGGCTATGGTGTACTTACAGAGAAAATTCTTCTGTTAGATAAGCATCTTTCAGGCATGAGTACCAGGGCTGTTGGCTGTGAGTTAAATATTAACCAATCAACAATATATATTAAATCAAGTGTTTTTAAGCAGAAACACAAATAAAACAAGGCTATGTGTTGTTCAGTTGACAAAAATGTTGTGACCAGAGGCTCACAGGAACCTAACCTTGTATTTCCCCTAGGAGCAATGGTTCCGTATTTGCAAATTCAGTGTTCACAGTGACCTTACAGAGCATAACTACTATGAATAACAAGAATTGAATGCACTTATTTTAAATATGGGTATTTTTGGAGTTCTCCAAAGAAAGATATTTTGGCGAATCAGTCTATTTTGCTCCTGCTAAACCAGACGACAGCTGGTGGTAACGAAAGTAGCAGAGAAATGGTTAAGAGTTCTACTTTTGTCTTTAATTAGGTTTTAAATAAATTTCTGCATATAGATGAAATGGGTTTAGACAAAAGCTCTACTTTTGTCTTTAATTAGATTTTAAATAAATTTCTGCATATAGATGAAGTGGGTTTAAATGACATAATCTATTTTTCCCTGCAAGCAGGAACCCTGTCTATCTTGTTCAGGGCTGTGGATCACCATGCCTAGCACAAAGTGGGCTCTCATTAAAAATCTAATGAACGAATGAAATATTCACTTCATGCCAAACAAAATCCTTTTTCTTATACTTATTTCCCTTGCAAAAATATATACCAAGTGTAAGGTACTAAATTTTCGCCCTCACTTAACTTGAACAGGATAAAAAATTTGCAGTAATCATGTTATAGTAAAAAGATCGAGAACTTCAATAACAGAGACTTGGAGTTGGATTCTAACTCTAAAATACTACCTGTGTGAGGTTGAATAGTTTATTTTACCTCTCAGAGCCTCATTTTTCTTGTATATAAAATAGCGATAATATCACCTCCAGCACACGATTGTGATAAACAATTGTGATAATGTATATACAATTTCTAGTACATTGCCTCACACGTAACAGATACTGAATAAATACCATAAATACCATCCATTCAGGTTTACATGGAATCATGAGTCATTCACAGCAGCAAGGCCAGAGCAAAAGGAATGAAGTCCTCATTTGACAAGACAGAAAGAAGAGGATTGGGTAGCCTCCGGCAGCCAGGCCAATGTTTATTTTCCCATAACATTTTTGAGGATCCCCTCAGCTCTACCTTCAAAAGAGATACCTGTCTTCAGGAGTTGAAAGTCACAGAAGTTATACCCACTAGAGGCTACCTTCTCTCTTACCCAAGGAACTAGAAAAAATGGTGTGAATTCACAGCCTACTTTTTTTTTAAATTTGTATTTCTTTTTTTAAAAATTGTGGTAAAATATACATAATATAAAATTTTCCATTTTAACTATTTTTAAGCATCCCCTCTTTCTTAAGCAATCACTGACAAGGACTACCTAAAGACATGCATGCATGAGATTTGGCCTTCAAAATACTGAGATTGGCTATAACACTCCTAAGCTTAGATTTATGATTCCTATCTCCCTTCCCACCACTTTTCAATGAATGCATCACTTGAGAAATAGATATTCTCCTGAAACCTAGCCTACCTTCCTCATTCTTGTAACTTTAGTCACTTTCTGAATTAAATAACCTGATAGCAAAAAGAAAAAAAATTTGTTAATGGTTCTGCCAGATCAATACTCAACCACTAATACATTTTGGGGGTAAATCTCTACTTTACATGATCTATTTGTATTTCCAAGTTAGCGTGATTGGAACAAGATTTTTAATTTCTCCATGCCTATTCATTTTTGTATTAAGTGAAGCAGTTGGATGACATCTAAGACCCATTTCAGGCCTCACACAGTATAATTCTGTAATCAAAATCACAGGAACTAGTATATACCACACTATCTATACACAGAGTAAAATGTTGCTTCAGGAAGTACAGACCAAAAATTTGTATGCTCATGATATCAGGCGTTGCCAAACAAAGCCTATCAAGCAGCATATAACTGCCACAGAAATACTTGCAAGAAAAACAAACACCATTCTAATGACTTCACACAACCTCATTTTATAAACATTATGAAGACTCCTCTACACTAAGCTGTTTAAAGCAGCAAGACTTAGGTTAACTGAAAATTTTCTCATGTAATTTCAGTTACTTAAAAAAAAAAAAAAAAAAAAAAAAAAAAAAAAAAAGAGTTTTGCTGAACTTACGGGCAGATTAACATAAGAAAGTTGAGAAACAAGTCTCCCTTTATTTGGTGAATGAACTGAGACATGGCTTTGGGTCCCTTGCATGAGACTCTTGATTTGATCATGAACCTAATGAACTACTTACAGATGTTCCTCTAAGTTCCAATCTCTACATGTTGCCCATCACTTATCTCACATGGTCTTCAAAGGTAAGTATTATGTTCAATTGTTTGGTGTTTTCTAGCAAATTTGTCTGGGTCTGTGAAATTTCAAGAGCCACCTTATCAGCAAACAATGTCACCCACTGAATGTGGCTCAGTATTACAAACTCACACTCCATACTTTTCATGATATGAGTGATGTCCAAATCCATTCTGTCAGAAACATTTTATTCTAGATATGTATTCCACAGCTGGCAATCCAGGATAGAAAGGAATCCTCTACTTGTCTACATAATAAAAACACTGTTAAAATTTTAATGTATTGGATTTCTGGTTCTATGTATGAAGTATTGAATATGACAAGACAAGAAGAGGAAGAGGAGGAAAAGGGGGAATAGGGAGATGCAGAAGAAAGAAAATAAGAAAAACAGAAAGTAAGTAAGATGACAGATTTAAACCAAATCATATCAATAATTACATTAAATACAGATGGTCTAAACATTCCAATGAAAAGGGCATCTAAGAAAAACCTACAAGTAATATCATACTTAATTTTTAAAGATTTAATGCCTTCTTCTGAATTAATCTACTTTAAATTAATATTTGTTCATCAAAAGTGTTCATTAGAAAATGCGCTAACAAGCCACAAACTGGGAGAAGATATCTTTAA
This sequence comes from Kogia breviceps, assembly GCF_026419965.1. NCBI lineage: Eukaryota > Metazoa > Chordata > Mammalia > Artiodactyla > Physeteridae > Kogia > Kogia breviceps. Next base: position 90,507,830 of record NC_081319.1, read on the forward strand.
AGCACATAAACACTAGTAGCTAGAATATATAAAGAGCTCCTACAAATAGAAACTACAGACCAATAGAAAAAGTGACAAAAGATACAAATATGCACTTTACAGAAGAGAAATGCAAATGGCCAATAATATATGTAAAGATGCACAATCTAATTCATCATCCAAAAACACAAATTAAAACCATGACAAACTACTTTATGCTCACCATGATACCAAAGGTAACTTAGCAAGGGCGTTAAATGATAGGAACATTTATTCACTACTCATAAGTGTTGGTCACTTTTTAGTAAAGAACTCAGCATCATCTAATAAGGTTGAACATAGGCATACCCTGTAACCCTGTCATTCTACTTGGGAAGAAATCCTAGAAAAATACTTGCTCTTTGTACCAGGACACATGTTCAAGAATATCCACAACAATAAACACCCTATCTTAGTTTAGCTTCTCCTAGAAGTAGACCCTGAGGTGAGGATTAAGGTTACTTAGAAGGAAACATAAACAGGAAGACTGGTAGAGGTATGGAGAAGTACTACATGGAAGGAAAGGCAGTCAATAAAGGGTATACAATTGAGCCTTGAAGAAAATGGGGTTGAACTGTGGGAGTCCACTTATACGCGGATTTTTTTCAATAAATACTGAACAGTCGGCCCTCCAAATTTGAAGGTCTTGCATCCATGGATTCAACCATAAAATTTCCATCTATGGTTGGTTGAACCTAGGGATGCAAAGCCCATGAATACAGAGAACCTATGTCTTTTATATGTCATTTTATATAAGAGCCTTGAATATCCCTGGGTTTGGGATACATGGGGCTCCTGGAAACAATCCCTTGTGGATACTGAGTATTGACCGTATTATTAAACCAGTCACTATGTGGGTCACTGGATTATCACCTCATGGGTAAACTATGGGGACTGGAATTATCAGAGGGAGCAGAGGGATTTATATCCCAATTCTCAAGAGTCATTGGTTGAGAGCTACTCCCATGGGTGTTCCGAACCTGCTGCACTGTGCACTGGCCACACAGCTTTCTGCAGGGAGTGGGGAGAAACGTCCTCAGGCATAGATGCAGACGACAGCATCTGGAAATTGCTGAGAGCGCCAAGAAAGACCCAAGGGTCAAGGGTGAGGCACCGACAGAATCTGCTACACAACTAAAGCCCAAATGTCCATCGATAGGAAATGGGTAAATTGTGGTACATTCACTCAAAGTAATACTATACAGTAGAGAAAATAAATGTACTACAGCCACACGCCTCACAAAACATATAATGTTAATTGAAAAAAACTAAGTTACAATAGAAGAAATACAATATAATTCCACTTATTTAAAGGATTAAAACACACACAAAAAAGCAATGATTACTTAGGATCACACACGTGTGTGGTGAAACTATAAATGAACACAAGAAAATGATACACACAAAATCCAGGGTACTGAATTATTTAAAATATATTGAGACTTAAACTTTATAATAATCAAGATAACTTTTTTTTTTTTTGAAAGACAAATTTGGATTGAAAAGGATAAAAACTGCATCTGGAACACAAGTGAGGAGGCATGATTGGGGATAAAACAGGATGGGTGCTGTTCTGTTAAGCTGGGGGCACATGCACAGGTGGGTATTTTATTATATTTTATTACAAAAACACACTTTTTACATATAAAATATTTTTTCAAAGTATGAAGTAAAAGATATCAAAATGTTCACATGACTACCTCTGAGTAGAGGAATAATGGATTTTCTCTTTTTTTTCTAACATCTTTATTGGAGTATAATTGCTTTATGATGGTGGGTTAGTTTCTGCTCTATAACAAAGTGTATCAGCTATACATATACATATATCCCCATATCTCCTCCCTCTTGCGTCTCCCTCGCACCCTCCCTATCCCAACCCCTCTAAGTGGTCACAAAGCACCGAGCTGATCTCCCTATGCTATGTGGCTGCTTCCCACTAGCTATCTATTTTACATTTGGTAGTGTATATATGTCCATACCACCATACCACTCTCTCACTTCGTTCCAGCTTACTCTTCCCCCTCCCCGTGTCCTCAAACCCATTCTCTACATCGCATCTTTATTCCTATCCTGCCCCTAGGTTAATCAGAACCTTTTTTTTTTTTTTTAGATTCCATATATATATGTTAGCATATGGTATTTGTTTTTCTCTTTCAGACTTACTTCACTCTGTATGACATACTCTAGGTCCATCCACCTCACTCCAAATAACTCAATTTCATTTCTTTTTATGGCTGAGTAATATTCCATTGTTTATATGTGCCACATCTTCTTTATCCATTCATCTGTCAGTGCACACTTAGGTTGCTTCCATGTCCTGCCTACTGTAAATAGTGCTGCAAAGAACATTGTGGTACATGACTCTTTTTGAATTATAGTTTTCTCAGGGTATATGCATAGTAGTAGGACTGCAGGGTCGTATGGTAGTTCTATTTTTAGGTTTTTAAGGAACCTCCATACTGTTCTCCATAGTGGCTGTATCAATTTACATTCCCACCAACAGTGCAAGAGGGTTCCCTTTTCTCCACACCCTCTCCAGCATTTATCATTTGTAGGCTTATTGATGATGGCCATTCTGACCAGTGTGAGATCATACCTCATTGTAGTTTGGGTTTTTTTTTTTGAAATGTATGTGCACTTTACTGTACATAAACTATACCTCAATAAAGTTTATTTTAAAAACATTTGGAAGCCACTGGTCTACTGGGTATGTGGGAAATAATCATTAGAGTTACAACATTTTGTTAAATGATATTGTTACCAAGGCCATAGCCCCAGAATCATAACCCTGCCCCTCCCTTGAATAGAAGCTAATTACTCTTATTAAAGTTTCCAGAGGAAGACTTCTGCTCTCCACCCGGGTGCCCCTTCCCAATAAAGTCTCTTGCTTTGTCAGCACGTGTGTCTCCTCAGACAATTCATTTCCGAGTGTTAGACAAGAGTCCACTCTCAGGCCCTGGAATGGGTCCACATTCTGCAATCATCTGTGATTTCTCCTAGAGACAGGAAATTACATTGCATGGATTTGTGTGATCTTATCTGTGTCCTGCCACCCATGTAATGCCAGACTGCTGGGGCAGATGGTATTCTGTGCTGATACCAGCAGGAGAGCTCATGGAACCTCGGTCGATAATCACCCAAGGTTTGACTCAAAAGTTGGGTGGGGGGGCAGTGGGTGATTCTTATTCTGGCCAGCTGCTCACAGGTCTTCCAGACATTGGGGTTCCTGGTCTTACAATGGGCTCACAGGGCTCCCCTGCCCACTTCACAGAAACTAGCACCAGGCAGCAGGAAATAAATTTTTTAGTATAGTGTGAAGTGTGGAAGCCTGATTCCTCCAGCTCCATTTTTATTTTTCAAGATTGCTTTGGTTATTCGGAGTCTTTTGTGTTTCCATACAAATTGTAAAATTTTTTCTACTTCTGAGAAAAATGCCATTGGTAGTTTGATAAGGATTGCACTGAATCTGTACATTGCTTTGCGTAGTATAGTCATTTTCACAATGCTAATTTTTCCAATCCAAGAAGATGGTATATCTCTCCATCTGTTTTTATCATCTTCAATTTCTTTCCTCAGTGCCTTATAGTTTTCTGCATACAGGTCTTTTGTCTCCTTAGGTAGGTTTATTCCTAGGTATTTTATTCTTTTTGTTGCAGTGGTAAATAGGAGTGTTTCCTTAATTTCTCTTTCAGATTTTTCATCATTAGTGTATAGGAATGCAAGAGATTTCTGTGCATTAATTTTGTATCCTGCTTCTCTACCAAATTCATTGATTAGCTCTGGTAGTTTTCTCATAGCATCGTTAGCATTCTCTATGTATAGTATCATGTCACCTGCAAACAGTGTCAGTTTTACTTCTTTTCAATATGGATTCCTTTTATTTATTTTTCTTCTCTGATTGCTGTGGCTAAAACTTACAGCACTATGTTGAATAATAGTGGTGAGAGTGGGAAACCTTGTCTTGTTCCTGATCTTGGAGGAAATGGTTTTAGTGTTTCACCATTGAGAACAGTGTTGCCTGTGGGTTTGTCATATATGGCCTTTATTATGTTGAGGTAAGTTCCCTCCATGCCTACTTTTTGGAGGGTTTTTAACATAAATGGGTGTTGAATTTTGTCAAAAGCTTTCTCTGCATCTGTTGAGATGATCATAGGGTTTTTATCCTTCAGTTTGTTAATATGGTGTATCACACTAATTGATTTGTGTATATTGAAGAATCCTTGCATTCCTGAGATGGAATCAAACCCCACTTGATCATGGTGTATGATCCTTTTAGTGTGTTGTTGGATTCTGTTTGCTAGTATTTTGTTGAGGATTTTTGCACCTATGTTCACTAGAGATATTGACCTATAGTTTTATTTCTTTGTGACATCTTTGTCTGGTTTTGGTATCAGGGGGATGGTGGCCTCGTAGAATCAGTTTGGGAGTGTTCCTCTCTCTGCTATATTTTGGAAGAGTTTGAGAAGGACACATGTTAGCTCTTCTCTAAATGTTTGATAGAATTCGCCTGTGAAGCCATCTGGTCCTGGGATTTTGTCTGTTGGAAGATTTTTTATCACAGTTTCAATTTCAGTGCTTGTGATTGGTCTGTTTATATTTTCTATTTCTTCCTGGTTCTGTCTCAGAAGGTTGTGCTTTTCTAAGAATTTGTCCATTTCTTCCAGGTTGTCCATTTTATTGGCATATAGTTGCTTCTAGTAATCTCTCATGATCTTTTGTATTTCTGCAGTGTCAGTTGTTATTTCTTTTTCATTTGTAATTCTCTTGATTTGAGACTTCTCCCTTTTTTTCTTGATGAGTCTGGCTAATGGTTTATCAATTTTGTTTATCTTCTCAAAGAACCAGTTTTTAATTTTATTGATCTTTGCTATTGTTTCCTTGATTTCTTTTTCATTAATTTCTTTAATTTTTAAAGATACCAGCCTTCTCGTGTTTTTTTAAAAATTTTTTTATTTATTTATTTTTGGCTGTGTTGGGTCTTCGTTTCTGTGCAAGGGCTTTCTCTACTTCTGGCAAGTGGGGGCCACTCTTCATCACGGTGCACGGGCCTCTCACTGTCATGGCCTCTCTTGTTCCAGAGCACAGGCTCCGGGCACGCAGGCTCAGTAATTGTGGCTCACGGGCCCAGTTGCTCCGTGGCATGTGGGATCTTCCCAGACCAGGGCTCGAACCCATGTCCCCTGCATTAGCAGGCAGATTCTCAACCACTGCGCCACCAGGGAAGCCCTTTTTCATTAATTTCTGATCTGATCTTTATGATTTCTTTCCTTCTGCTAACTTTGGGGGTTTTTTGTTCTTCTTTCTCTAATTGCTTTAGGTGTAAGGTTAGGTTGTTTATTTGAGATTTTTCTTGCTTCTTGAGGTAGAATTGTATTGCTATATACTTCTCTCTTAGAACTGCTTTTGTTGCATTCCATAGGTTTTGGGTCGTCGTGTTTTAATTGTCATTTGTTTCTAGGTTTTTTTTTTTTTTTTTTGTGGTACGCGGGCCTCTCACTGTTGTGGCCTCTCCCGTTGAGGAGCACAGGCTCCGGGTGCATAGGCTCAGCGGCCATGGCCCACAGGCCCAGCCGCTGCGCGGCATGTGGGATCTTTTCAGACTGGGGCACGAACCCATGTCCCCTGCATCGGCAGGCAGATTCTCAACCACTGCACCACCAGGGAAGCCCTCTAGGTATTTTTTTATTTCCTCTTTGTTTTCTTCAGTGATCTCTTGGTTATTTAGTAGCATATTGTTTAGCCTCCATGTGTTTCTATGTTTTACCGTTTTTCTTTTTTCCTGTAATTGATATCTAGTCTCACAGTGTTGTGGTCGGAAAAGACACTTGATATGATTTCAATTTTCTTAAATTTATCAAGGCTTGATTTGTGACCCAAGATATGATCTATCCTAGAGAATGTTCCATGAGCACTTGAGAAGAAAGTATATTCTGTGGTTTTTGGATGGAATGTCCTATAAATATCAATTAAGTCATCTTGTTTAATGTGTCATTTAAAGCTTATGTTTCCTTATTTATTTTCATTTTGGATGATCTTTCCATTGGTGAAAGTGGGGTGTTAAAACACCTACTATGATTGTGTTACTGTCGATTTCCCCTTATATGGTTGTTAGCATTTGCCTTATATATTGAGGTGCTCCTAAGTTGGGTGCATAAATATTTACAATTGTTATATCTTCTTCTTGGATTGATCCCTTGATCATTATGTAGTGTCCTTCTTTGTCTCTTGTAATAGTCTTTATTTTAAAGTCTATTTTGTCTGATATGAGAATTGCTACTGCAGCTTTCTTTTGATTTCCATTTGCATGGAATATCTTTTTCAATCCCCTCACTTTCATTCTGTAGGTGTCCCTAGGTCTGAAGTGGGTCTCTTGTAGACAGTATATGTACGGGTCTTGTTTTTGCATCCATTCAGCCAAGCTATGTCTTTTGGTTGGAGCATTTAATCCATTTACATTTAAGGTAATTATCAATATTTATGTTCCTATTACCATTTTTTAGTTGTTTGGAGTTTGTTTTTGTAAGTCATTTCTTTCTCTTGTGTTTCCTTTAGCATTTGTTGTAAAGCTGGTTTTGTGGTGCTGAATTCTCTTGACTTTTGCTTATCTGTAAAGGTTTTAATTTCTCTGTCGAATCTGAATGAGATCTTTGCTGGGTAGAGTAATCTTGGTTGTAGGTTTTTCTCTTTCATCACTTTAAATATGTCCTGTCATTCCCTTCTGGCCTGCAGAGTTTCTGCTGAAAGATCAGTTGTTAACCTTATGGGGATTTCCTTGTAAGTTATTTGTTGTTTTTCCCTTGTTGCTTTTAATATTTTTCCTTTGTTTTTAATTTTTGATTGTTCAATTAATATGTGTCTTGGCGTGTTTCTCCTTGGATTTGTCCTGTATGGGACACTGTGCACTTCCCGGACTAGTTTGCCTATTTCCTTTGCCATATTAGGGAAGTTTTCAATTATAATCTCTTCAAATATTTTCTCAGTCCCTTTCTTTTTGTCTTCTTCTTCTGGGACTCCTATAATTCGAATGTTGGTGCGTTTAATGTTGTCCCAGAGGTCTCTGAGACTGTCCTCAATTCTTTTCATTCTTTTTTCTTTATTTTGCTCTGCAGTAGTTATTTCCACTATTTTATCTTCCAGCTCACTTATCAGTTCTTCTGCTTCAGTTATTCTGCTATTGATTCCTTCTAGAATATTTTTTTAAACTTATTTATTTTCTTATTTTTGGCTGTGTTGGGTCTTTGCTGCTGTGCACAGGCTTTCTCTAGTTGTGGCGAGCGGAGGCTCCTCTTCATCATGGTGCACGGGCTTCTCATTGTGGTGGCTTCTCTTGTTGCAGAGCACAGGCTCTAGGCATGTGGGCTTCAGTAGTTGTGGTGTGTGGGCTCAGTAGTTTTGGTGCACGGGCTTAGTTGCTCCACGGCATGTGGGATCTTCCCAGACCAGGGCTCAAACCCGTGTCCCCTACATTAGGAGGCAGATTCTTAACCACTGCGCCACCAGGGAATCCCCTTTCTAGAGTATTTTTAATTTCAGTAATTGTGTTGTTCACCACTGTTTGTTTGCTCTTTAGTTCTTCTAGATCCTTGTTAAATATTTCTTGTAGGGCTTCCCTGGTGGCGCAGTGGTTGAGAGTCCGCCTGCCGATGCAGGGGACACAGGTTCGTGCCCCGGTCTGGGAAGATCCCACATGCTGTGGAGCAGCTAGGCCCGTGAGCCATGGCAGCTGAGCCTGTGCATCCGAAGCCTGTGCTCCGCAATGGGAGAGGCCACAACAGTGAGAGGCCCGCGTACCGCAAAAAAAAAAAAAAAAAAAAAAAAAAAAAAAAAAAAATATATATATATATATATATATATATATATATATATTTCTTGTATTTTCTCCATTCTGTTTCGAGATTTTGTATCATCCTTACTATCATTACTCTGAATTCTTTTTCAGGAAGATTGCCTATTTCTTCTTCATTTATTTGGTCTTGTAGGTTTTTACCTTGCTCCTTCATCTGTAACATTTTTTTTCGTTGTTTTCTTTTGTTTGTTTGTTTGTTTTCTTGATGGGTGGTGCTGTATTTCTGTCTTACTGGTTGTTTGCTCTGAGATGTCCAGCACTGGAGTTTGCAGGCAGTTGGATAGAGCCGGGTCTTGGTGCTAGGATGAGGAGCTGCGGGAGGCCTCACTCCGATTAATATTCTCTGGGGTCTGAGGTTATCTGTTAGTCCAGTGGTTTGGACTTGGAGCTCCCACCACAGGAGCTTGGGCCTGATCTCCAGCATGGGAACCAAGATCCCGTGGGCTTCATAGCGTGGTTAAAAAAAAGGAAAAATGGAGCAGTACAATATCAAAGAATAAAAAACAAAATAAAATTAGAAAGTTAAAAAACATATTAGGAAGAATAAAATTATGATTGAACAACTGCAACAAGGCAAAGAAAACCACAACAGAAAAAAGAAAAAAAAGGGGGGGGGGGTAAAAGCCAAAAGGAGTGAACAATAACAAAGTATAATGAATAAAGTAAAATTAGAACCATAAAAGATTCATTAGGGAAAATCAAAATATAAAATAATCAACAATAATGAGTCAACAAGGTAAAACAGAACCCCAATCTAAAAGAGGGAAAAAAAGAGCCTTGGCTATGGGGGCAGAGTTTAGGTGGGGGTGGAACTTAGGCAACTGCGGGACCTAAGTGGGTGAGGGGGTGACGTTTGAGCATGGGGCAGGGCCTAGGCTCAGGACCCACTAGCCAGAAAAGGCCCTGAGGGCGGGGCCTAGACAAGGTGACTGTTCAAGCATGGGTCGGGGCCTCTGCGTAGAACCTGCTCAGAAGGGGAAAGGCGGCATGTGCAAAGGAGGGCCTCCAGAGTGTGGAGTTCCTAGGGCCCTGCGTGAGGGGGTGTGTGGGGGGTTTAGGCCCAGCTCATTGGAAGGGGTCTCAGAGAAGATCTCTGAGGATAGAGGTGGGGCCCTGGGTGGGGGGGCAGGGGCGGGGCTTGGGCTCTGCGCAGTAGGAGGGAGGCTCCGAGGGCAGAGGATTAGGCCCGGGAGACCAGGAGGCGTCCTGGTGCCCAAGTGGACAGGGAGAGCGCGGGCCCCGTTCCCTTCCATTCCTTTGCGTCCCTCCCCCAGCATCTCCCCCATCGTCGCTGGACCCCTAACCGTGGATGGGTCCCTCTGCTGTAGGATCCCCTCCCCTCCCCTAGGCACACCTCAGGGGTGCCGTCCTGGAGGTCCGGCCTGTACTTTTGCTCCCACTTCCTCAGGACCCACGCTGCTGGAGGGGGCCTAGGTGGGCAGAGCATCAGGCCCGGGATCTCAGCAGGCTCCCGGGGGCCCAAGTGGGCAGGGGAAAACCTGGCCACGCTTCCGTTTGATCCTCTGCCCTCCCAGTGGTTCCCCAATTTCCCTCTTCGGGTGTGGGATCCCTTCCCCTCCCCCCAACCGCCCCTCAGGGACGCCAGTCCTGTCCCACCTCCACTTCTCCTCCCCCTTCACTCTCCCCACGCCCCGCATCCTACCTGGGCTCTGGGGGTTCCTCCCATCCCCTTAGGTGTCCGTGGTCCCCCACCGGTGCCTGGTAGGTGCCCTAGTTGTGAGGAGACGCGAATTCCGCGTCCTCCTAGTATGCCATCTTAACTCTGCCCACCCTTCTCTTTTATATATGTTTCTGTGTTTTCTACAATAAACATATATTCCTTTTATATTAATAAAACAATGTGAAATCAGTTGTGCCCCCATAAACCCCCTTATCTCCCAGTCCTAGCTCTACCCACCTTACATACACAGCCAACCTAGGAAAGCAGAGAAATCAGTTACTGGATTCCCTATTGCAGTTATTAACTTATACAGAGGTCCCTGGTTTGCTAATTCAGCTACAAATTTACATTTGCCCACAGGCATTAAAGTAAAAAAAAAAAAAGTAGGCCAATTCTAAAATAAATCATCTGGTAGGCAATTAAAAACTTGATAAAAATTGAAGGGAAGAGAGAATCAGAACTCTACAGGTTAAATCCTATTATAACAAATTTCATATGATTGTTTCTATTCTCCCATGAAGGAATTTTAAGTTGGATTCATGTTATATCAAACATTGATTAAAGGAACTGAAATATTTTAAATATACTGGACAATATATTTAAAATAATTGCAATAACAATTTTTTATTTTGAAAGAAAAAAACTGAAAGGGGGGAAAAAGCAGCATAATCTCCATAACTGTGGATCATGGGATGATGAAAGCTCCAAGATGCTTGAAATAACCAACTTGTGTATTCATCAAATGCCTTGTGTGTTTTGTCACACCATAAAAACTAAAATCATTTCTACTGCTCTCAGAAGTTAGATCTATCACACAAGACTGTTTCCACTATTTGAATGCAAATTTATAATCAATATCAACCATCCTATCAATGCTAAAACAGAATAAATGTTCTTCAAGTGTTACAGAGACTAACTACTATATTCACTACGAGAATGGAGTGAATTTGTGATAGCCTAAAATGTATTTGTTCATTCGATTAGCAGAATCATGTTTTGATGATGCTCTGGTTAGGATGTCTTTCTTTAGGACTCCAAAATCATTAAGGTTTATGTCTTCATAATCTAAGAGGCCTAAGTGAACAGGCTGGAGGGCCCCAGGAGCACTTAAAAGCTAGTTGGGAAGAAAAGTGCCTGCCTAAATAGCTTTTGTAGAGCAACGGACCGTGAATCTCCTTTGTGAGCTCAGATAAGCTTGGACTTCAGACTCTCATAAACTCCCGCCAACCCAGACAACAATATCTGCCTCTGCCAGTTTCTAGCCTTGACCCCAACAGCCCATTCCATTGACCCTGTTCCTTTAGCGTGACTGTGTGTTACAAAGGTTGTGCAGGAATGTTTTGTGCCCTACAGCCCAAAGCTCTCTTAACAACCATGCTTGGGAGCAGCAATACAGACTTTGCACCAAATAATATCTGGAGGAAAAGAGGTGAGAAAAGGGAAGAGAGCCTCAGATTTGGAGGCATGACAGTGTGTACTTGGTAACGATGTACCATTTGCAAGTAACAGCACACACATGATGCTAAGACTCCAAATTGAGAAAAATCTTGTAACCCACAAAGGCCGAAAGATGAAAAATCAAGTGAATCACAAAAATAACCAGTGTATTTCTTCTACAACATTTTACTAAAGCTCTACTCCATGTATTACTTTCTGTTTAACAAAAAAAAGAAAAGAAAAATATTTTCTGGTTTTCCAGTATAAAAAAACAACTTCAAAGGAGCTTTCTAAGTACTGTAAGGTAATATTGTCACCCAGGCAATTTCAAAAGGCCTTTCAAACCACTCCCAGATAACTAATCTGTTATCTGGCAACTCTTATGAGAAAACACCTTTAAAGAGTCCATAAACAATCATTATCTTTAAACAGCATCCTTAAAAACTAAACCCCCTGGATAACATAGATTTGTTTTTCAATTTTACCTCCCTCAGACTCTACTTCAGAAGTCCTTCTCAACCTTTTTAATTAAAAAAAAAAAAAATCTTTAAATCAAAAGCTAACAACAAAACAGGTATTACAACATATTCTGTAAAAATTCACCTACCAAAAATGGGTTTGAAATAATATCCATGAATTCGGAGAAAAGGCAAAGACACAGTAAAAGTATACAAGCTTAACTGAGGAAAAATCTTTACATAATCATTTACTTTTCCATTTTAATTAAACTTGAATTCCAAACGATGCTGAGTTTTTTAACAAGATAATTCTTTATAAGTCACTACTTAGCAGGTTCCATAAGAATTTTATGGTCTGTCAATATCACATGGTGGAGAGTAATCTAAGAATTTAGTGAGTCAATAAAATAAAAGGCAATCTCAATACACCCACAATGAGAACTCCTTTGCAGACTCGGAGCCTGGCTGGGGGGTGGGGGCAGGGTGTCAAGTTACTTTCAACAACACCAGTTAAGGCAAAAGCTTCAGCACTGAATATTCCATTTGCTGCTCAATCTACTTCATCCCGACCCGGGCCCTGAACCAACCAACAGTCAGCTCCATTATGTAGAGTACATATTTCGAGAGTTGAAGTTAGAAATGTTGAGAGCCAGAAAATATTCACAGATCACATAAACACTTATACATGTCAGATAACCAAAATAAATGTTGAGTCACCAAAATTTACTATTTGCTAGAATGCTCTGTTTACGCCGGGAAGCTCTGTTGACTACATGCTATTTACAAGGCAGCCTCCACTTCCAAGCTAAGATCTCTACCAAAACACAATGTAAGGATTCCAGACTTCCAATGTCCTGAAACAAATGTCCTATTTAGGTTCAACATAAATGAGTGACAGTGTGTGTACACATATGTGAAGATGTGGAGGAAGCAATCAAGAAGAAATTCTTAATTCTAAGAAGAAATTCCCCAGAATTCAACATGAGGGATTTGGAAATTCAAGAGGCAGTTCAATCTAGTATGAAGCATCGCATAAGTAAGAAGGTATCTGAAAACACGTATCTTAAAACTCTCCATATTCTTGAATAAAAGATAACTTTAAGATGGCAGAAATCAAACGATCTGAGGATTATAACCCAATTTTCGGCACTCTAAAGCTGGATCATATTTTAATTTTTCTAGCAATATATTACTTTAAAATTTACAAAAAAGGAAAGCTAATCAAGTAGCTTAACTCAAAATCTTGATAGTATACAGAGAAATATTTCTGTCAAAGAAGAAAATAGCCCTGCCTGGCTCTTTCTCCTCTGAAATTACACTGTTATTGACCCTCTCCTCTTCTATAGAGGGTTACCTGGAAGGACAGAATGTTATTCACTGAATATGTGACTAATTCCCACTGCATTAGCGTTAATGCAAATCTGGCAACTGCTACAGCCATTTACACTAACACCCTCTTTTACACAACTGCTATTACTTGTGCTAAAAACTCAGCTGTCACAGCTACATTTTTTTCTGACTAATAATCCCTCTAGGAGAGTCACTGAAAGGCCACGGCAAAACAACCAAATGTAGAGGGCACTGAGGGTTGAATAAGCCCATTGTCTGCTTTGGAACAAGAGGTCTGTATTCATGATGAAACCAGAGTAAAAACTGAAGCAGAACAAATACTTAAAATTCAGAAACAAGTCAAAAAGTAGCTGAAAACCCACCCAAATTTCAAAACTACCATTTCTATGCTTGGTATCATTTTGTATGATTCCATTACAAAATAAAAATGTGGAGATGATATAAATTTATGAGGGCAGCTCTTTGATATAAGTAGTTGTTGTTTTTTTTTCAATTTCTCCTGAATATTTACAATGTCTTTTAGGCAAGTAGAATATTCTTCCTATTTTGAAAACCTCTAAAGTGAATTGGAGGTTAATCAACTTATTAAGCACTCAATTTTATGCTTTGGCCAAAGATATAAATCATAGTAAAAGAGTAATATTATTTTATACTTACATCTCTCTGTACAGTTTATTAAGCAGCTTCACCTAAATTACCTTCCTTAATCCTTATAACAACCCTGTGAAGTAGGAATGATTGGCCTATAATATAGATAAGAACCTTGGGACTCAGTGTAGAAGGTATTTGCTGTGTTTTCTGACCGGCCAGCACATTTTGAACACCCCTGATGCGGCTGGGTCATTTTTGGCTTTTGGGGTCCCACTTTCCCAAGATAGAACCTAGGAAGCTCAGCTCTCCAGCCAACTTTGCAGCTAGGGTGACTTCAGCACCACTAATTAGATTCAAGCTTGCAAAACTGGGATTCACCTATGAGCAACTGCATGAAGCGCGCTACATACTGATGTGGATTTGATTTGCTTTTTTTTACTGGTCAGGATGGCAACAGACGGGTGTCCAGCTTAGGGGGCCAATGCTGGCTGCAAGGCTGAGCTCCCAGAGCAGCACTACTGCTAGCAGGGCTTGCAATAAAGCAGATTTCCTGGCAGCAGTGCAAACCATGGCATCCAGTGCTCAGGGGGAAAATCAAGGGGCAAAAGATTCCTCTCTGGGTCAGTTCTCTGGCATGGTTTTGGACATTGTTCTTGAAATTTTAGCTGTGGGCCTAGTTCTTCAGCCCTCCCATGGAGGCTCTCTCCCATGAACTACTCGATCTCCTTTCAGCAAGCTTCATTTCTGCTTAAAGTGCATTTTCTGTTGCTTGCCATGAGAGACCCTGGCTCTTTAGTGAAGTTGGCACACAACAATCATTCTCTTTGGAACGTCTTCTCTGGGCAAGCAATCTTTAAGCTGAGTCCAAAGGGATACATGACATTCAGCCAAGCAAAACTGCGGGGAAAGTGGAAATGGCAACCTAGGCAGAGGGTCTAGAGGTACAAAGGTCCTGTGGTAGAAAAGATGACCGATGAGTCATGAACAGGATGGGGAAGAACTTGATGAAATGAGGCAAATAGATGCGCAGAGGCCAGTGCACAGGGCATGGTAGGTTTTGCTCACCTGTGGCCCTACATATCAGGAAAAAAAATGTCCTTATGTAGCCAAAATAAAAGCAGGCATAAGCAACAAATATTCCAAGTTTTACCCTGAGAAGCTTCAGAGTAAGACTAATAAGTACCCCAGAGACAGACCGGGCTTTCAAACATGCAGAGACAGTGATCATCTTCCCCACATATATTTTCTCTTCCACACTAAAACCATCCCAGCTTCTTCAACTGTCCAAGTAATATCCCAGCCATAATAATCTAGTGGTGAACACAATGGATTTCGACTGAAAAAAAACTGGATTTGAGCCCTGCTGCTAGACTTACTAGCTAGATGCACGATCTTAAGGAAATCACTCCCATTATCTGGGAAAGTTGCCCACATCCATAAAATAACAGATGATTCTGCTGCCCTTCAAATCTCATAGAATTGTTTTAAGGTTCAAATGAGCCAAGAGATGCAGGAGCTCCACAAGGTACTGTTAGTAGGGAGTAACTGTAATGATGATACCAGTGGTCACTGTTGCTATAGTATGGTCTCCTAAAGGATAAAGAGGAATGTCAATATGCTGAAGTTCTCAACATTCCTAATGTGTCCAGAACTGAATATACTATAACGTTTTAAAAGTAATTTGGCACAAGATAAAAAAAAGTTAACGATGTGAGGTGATGGATGTTAACTTATTATGCTGATCACTTTGCAAAATGTACATCTATCAAATCATTACGTTGTACACCTTAGACTTATACAATGTTACAGGTCAATTATATCTCAGTTAAACTGGGAGAAAAGAACTCAGTGCTATCAGCATCAGCATGATGCTCTATCCTTTTTAGCCTCCTTACTAAGTATTAATTTTCAGTGAAAAGTCGCTCAGAGAGCAACATTGAAAATAAATGACCTGATAATAATAGTTGGGTATTAAGAGTTTTCTATGTGTCAGATAATGTGCTAAGTGCTAATAAAATTTTTTTAATTAAAATTTAACAATTAAAGTAGTTTAACCAATGCAAGGTTACTTTGTGATGATTTATCTTTCTCATTCTAAACTTTTTCAGTGTAAGTTGACATGATTTTTTTGGCTCTCATGGTTTTGACCTCAAATGAACTCACAATATAAAAGACATAAACACACTAGGATAACACATTATTATAAGAGGTAAACCATCGTTTTCAAAAGGACATCTTTGTCTTAGTCCTCTCTGTATCTCTGGGATCTAGTGCCAGTACCTAAAACACATTAGTCAAGCAATAAATTTTTGATGACTGATTGAACACACATATTATGTACAAGCTGCCATATAAGAGCACAGAGTTTATGAAAATAAGTATTTTATTATAAAATAAAAATAAATATTTTATACATATTAAATTAAAATAATATAAAATAAAAATTTATTATAAATATTAAAAATATTAATAGTGAAAGCTAACATTTATGAACACACTTCCATGGTCCTAGACACTTTGCTTACTGCTTCACACGGATCAACTCAGGTAGTAACTAACAGCTGGAGAGTGGGGAGGGGAGGCCTGGGAAGATGTCCCAGGAGAAGTGATGAGTTTTTAAGGATGACTTGGCCATCACAATTAAAACAAGGTAATGTTTATCTTCTTCACCTGCATCTAGCCAAATGGTCCCCCAACTTGAGTTAAAGATTACTTGATAAATTACGAATTCTTAGAAATCAATCTAGTTTTACCACGTATGCAATCAATTCCATGATAACCAAGTTTAAAACAGTTCATTTAATTTTGAGTATATCTGACCACAGAACAGAATGGACACGGTGGATTTTAAATATTATTAAATTAAATTACTTCTTTACCTTCTACATTTTCACTAATCAAGGAGCTCACACTGTAAAGCCCAACAACAACAACTCTGGGACTCACAAGCTTAAAAGGAAACATCAGAGATCTGAGTAGACATTTTTCTAAAGACATACAGATGGCCAGCCGGTCCATGAAAAGATGCTCAACATCACTAATCGTCAGGAAATGCAAGCCAAAACCACGAGATGCCACCTTACACCTGTCCAATGGCTATTATCAAAAAGACAAGAAATAACAAGTGTTGGTGAAGATGTGGAGAAAAAGGAACCCTTGTCCACGGTGGGAATGTAAATTGGTGCAGTCACTATGGAAAACAGTATGGACTTTCTGCAAAAAATTAAAAATAGAACTGCCTTGTGATCCAGCAATGCTACCTTGGAGTATTTATCTGAAGAAAATGAAACCACTAATGTGAAAAGATGCATGCAACCCAATATTCACCACAGCATTATTGATAATAGCCAAGATATGGAAACAAGTGGCCATTGGTGAATGAATGGATAAAGAAAATGTGGTATATATACAGTGGAATATTATTCAGCCATTAAAAAAGAAATCTTGCCATTTGAGACAGCATGGATGGACATTTATACTAAGTGAAATAAGTCAGAGAAAGACAAATACCATATGATCTCACTTATATGCGAAATCTTTAAAAAAAGAAAACAAACTCATAGACATAGAGAACAGACTGGTGGTTGGGAATGGGTGGGTGAGGAGAATGGGTGAAGGGAGTTACACGTCAATCGTACCTCAATAAGAAAAGAAGGAAATGTCACAGACTCGCCCAAGCCATTCCTGCAACATACGAAAATCGATCACATTCAGAAAAAAATATTAATAACTTACATGTCATTCCACAGACCACCTCAGAAGGACATTCCAGTGTTTAACAACTCTCCCAAACAGACGGTGAGGAAAGCAATTTTGACCCGCAGTCAAAGGCATGGGCATAAGTCTCCAGAGAGCAAAATCATCTGTAAGTTAAAAGAGAACATTCAGCCAATGCTTAAACATGGAAGTTGATGAGAGTATTAAGACATGACAGCAAGACTAAGACAATGTCAGGAAGAGAAGCCGTTCCAAGAACTGTCTAATCCTATAAACTGATGCCCAACTATTCACGTTTATTCAGAACGGAATCCGATCATGTCCTGATCTTCCCTTACATTTTAATTAAGATTAGTTGAGCATGTAAATGAGTCTTGAGCATAATATCCTAGGGTGAACAAGACTGGAAAGAATCAGAATTGGTCCAGCAGAGAAGGAAAAGTAGAGAAAGGCAATCCGTGGGGAGTCTTGGATCCTCGAGTTGAGGGTACCAGAAGGTGATTAAGGTTTGTGGCATTAAGAAGTCAGCTGGAAGTACTTTCCATTTAGATTCTTCCTTGGAAGGGCGCCCAATCATGATGAAGGCAAGGAAATGCTGCAAGTGTGAGCAGAACTTTTATGTAAGCATTGTTTTCTTTCTCAGTTCGAATCGGCTATCTTCCTATTTCTGCATCTGGATATCATGCCTTTGAACAATGAAAAACCTAGCGATACGGTCTTGACTCATAACTAACTTGTTAATGAGGATATCCCTGTATTGTAGTTTGCCTAACCTGTGCAAAACTTGTCATTCACCACTTTGCAATCTTTTTCATTCGTTTTCTTCCCTGTTTATTCTTTCACGGTTCCTTGTATATTGGGTTTAGGTGAATGTATGTGTGTATCAAATGTGTAGATACATGCAATCTAAACCGAATCTTATTCTAGTGATTTAAATTTAAGTAAGCGCAATATTAAGTACCAGATCTGCAGGCTACTGAACTGAAATATTTTTACTATTTCAATGTCCAGATTTCCACAATTACAATTGTTTTTAAACTTTAAATATCCTTAATTTTCCAGGATTTCCCCCCCAAGTCATCATTTCCTACTGTCAATATAGTTTTAAGCTTCATAAAAAGATCTATCTGTAAGTCACAGTCTCCTCTATCTGCAAATCAACATCATCCATAGGCCATTTATTTCTAAAAATAACCTCAGTTAATATTTATTTTATTCATCAGTTTAGGTAGTTGAGCTAAAGTATAATACTCAGAACCCAAAGTCTGCAATCTGCAGAGAACCAATTTTGTCTCCGTACAATTGCTTCCTGCCAGTGGACTGCCGGGGGGGGGGGGAGAGGCAGCCTTGGGAATTTAAATGACCGAGTTACCCAGGGAAAGCAAGCTTACTTTTAGTAAGGGCGGGGGAGGGGAACCTTGATTTAATTTCTTTTACTGCCTGCGAATCTACGTTGGAAAGGAGAAGCAAGAGTTGATTAATTAGCTTAGCAAATTCAGTAAGTTGTTTATTCAGTTGGGTGAATTAATGTTTCCCCGAATTTACTTGAGCTCTATTTTTTGCTTTCAAATCTATCCACTAGGTAAGATGTTAAAAGCCAAAACCCCTTCTATCCTCCAGCTCTTGCAAATATCTTTTCACATGTTAATTTGATCTTTTTGTGATTGGAGGCAGACAGATTTCACAGTTTCACCCCCTCCTCTTCTATCCCGCCAACCCCAGCATATGGATAATACACGTTTAGATGACAGAAAATTATAGATAATAGAAAATTGACTATACTGCTCTATCCTATTTTTTAGGCTTCTCAGTTTTTAGCATTTCTCTTTTCCTGCTGACTTTAGTTTTAAATTTTATTTCCACCCAATATTAAAACCTTAAAGGGAAATAAAGGACAGCATATGTTAAGATTATCAGAAAAGAATTATGACAGCAAATTGCTTTATTAAAAAACAGTCGTTAAATGTCTCAAATTGTTGCTAGTTTTTCCTTCTTCCTTCTCTTAATGACCTGTTTTTCTTAGGAAGTTCCTTTCATCTGACTTGCTCCACAAAATTATTCCTGATTCATTCGTTACTGAGATTTACGGGAGTACAGCTGTTCAAACAAAGTGCTGGCCTATGAAAGCCTGGGAAAATTGGGGAAGATAATCAAATTAAAATTCCAGCTATACATTCTTTTAACAGAGCACAATTTTGATTTTTTATATTTAAAACGTATTAAAAAGGGCAAGCTCTGTAGCATCGTAGACTACATTTTTCCATTTAATGACCGGGATGACATGTTCAGAAAAAAAAAAAAAAACTATTTATTCAGCAACACATCAAATGTGCTTTTCTAGAAGAGATTTTTTTTTTTTAATTAAAATAAACTGAAGATCCAAGAAAATAGGGGCTTGAGATCCTAGCAGTTGGGGACCACTGGAAAATTTCTGGCTTAAAATGCCAGGCATAAAATACGAGTGCTGGTGACCTGTACACAAGAGTGTTGGGGGTGTTCTGATAAACACCAGACACCACTGATTTTCAACCAAAGGTGGAATTGGAAAAGCTTTCAATCCAGAGGCTGCAAAATCACCTTCTCGAGGAAGTTTACATCTCTCGAGTTCTGTGAAAATGAAAACGATTATAGGATCACAATCTCCTTCGAACTCATGAGGCATATGTTCCTGGCCTTGAAGTTGAAAAGCAGAGAGAGAAAAATCAAAATGGGAGTGCTTTCACGCTTCTGAATTTATTCCTCTCCTTTCTCATGCATCTATACATTGACGGGATCAATTTAATGCTTTTTGAATTACACTGAAAATAATGCCCACCCCTGTGTATACGTGTTATGTTTCCTAGATCAAGAAAGAGCATCCTCTTCTTTCTAGCTGCCCAAGAATCCCACCTCCAGTCAGTCACCAAGTCCCATTTAAAATCTACCTCCTAAATATCTTCGGACTACAGCCATGTTTCTGCATTCCTACAGCCTCTCACCCAGTTAGGCCTACTGTTACCTCCCAACCAGACTGCAGCAGAAACCTCCTAACTGATCTGCCTTCAACTTTGCCTTACTCCATCCGTTCTTCACACCAGCTCAACCGATCCTTCTAGGAAGCAAATCTCCTATTGCCATTAGGATAAATTCCAGACGCCTGAACATAGTTCAAATCACGATCGGGCTCTGAGCAATGCTTCAGTCCAATTTCTCTGCTTCCCGTCACACTCCACAGTACAGCCAGGCTAAGTGTTTTTCATTCTCCCCAAACACACACACACACACACACACACACACACACACACACTCTCTCTCTCTCTCTCTCTCTGTCTCTCTCTCACCCTGGGCTTTGGCACATACTCCTACAAATGCCTGCAGCATCCTCAGGATGCCATCTTTCCTCTCCCTCTTAAAATGTAACCTATAAGAGTAGCACTTAGTAGGTGCTCAATAAATACTTGCTATTGGATAAAGGAATAAATATGGTGACAATGCTACTAGGTATATGACAAAGTGGAGTTCTTTGTTTTTTTTTTTTTTTTTTTAATTAAAATTACTTGTCAGACTCAGAATAGGGGGCCAGAACATGGAAATCCAGTTATGCAGGTTATACAAGTGCTGGATCTAAGGTAGTTTCCTCACCCCACCAAGTGCAAGACAACCTAGATTCAGTATTTGATTGTTCTCTGTTGCTCCTATTTTATTTATACCACTGACCACTACTCTTTGATGTCAGCCCCATACAAAGTCAGTTTAGAAAGGACAGCGCTGATTACACCATTAGCCGAACTCAGATCCCAAGTCAAAATGCTAAAATGAAAAACAAAGTTCACCCTTATTTCTCTTAATTCTAAGCAAACAAACTTACATTCAAGAGTATTTCCCCACTTTCTAAAATGATTCTACGGCAATTTGGCAGTAAGCCTGCCCTACTCTGAATTTTGTTTAAGGTCCCCTGATAATTTGTTGCAGTGTGATGGAATAGTTCCTCTGGCCAATTACAGCCTCTGTTTACTATTTACCCCAGGCAAGAACTGAGATATGGGTGTAGATGTTTACTCTAAAAAAAACCAGTAGGGGGCTTCCCTGGTGGCGCAGTGGTTGAGAGTCCGCCTGCCAATGCAGGGGACACGGGTTCGTGCCCCGGTCTGGGAAGATCCCACGTGCCGCAGAGCGGCTGGGCCCGTGAGGCATGGCCGCTGAGCCTGCGCGTCCGGAGCCTGTGCTCCGCAACGGGAGAGGCCACAACAGTGAGAGGCCCGCGCACCGCAAAAATAAATAAATAAATAAATAAATAAATAAATAAATAAATAAATAAAATAAAAATAAAAAACCCAGTAGTCAGAACTGGCTTCCCCCCATTCAAAAGCACCAGCGCCTACAAGAGAAAATCCAAACTACTCTGTGTGGGAAAGGAGGCGGGTTTAAAAACACTTCTGGAGGATCTACATACACCCGCTCCAGGTGTACCACTCAGAGATCTCCAAACCGTCCTCTGTGCTTTGCACTGGCTCTTTTCTCTGCTTGGAATGTCGCCATTCCAGTCTCATTCCTCACTCTGTCCTGTGCCTGGCACATTCTTCCCACCCACAAGCAGAATCAGTTAGTCCCCTCTCCGTGCTTCCTTTCCTTACCTCTCTCAAGCCACTTGACACACTAGATACTGCAGTCACTACTCATGTATCTGTCTCCCCCACCAAGTTGAGAGCTGATTATAAGCAGATGCCACATCTTACTCACGTTGAGATCCTTGGTGTAGAAAATAATACCTAGTACGCGGTAGTCAATGAATGGTAATTTAATGAATGAACCTGCTTCACCCCTGCCCACAACTGAGACCAAACAACAAAATTACCAGAATCTGACTGCAATCCCATCCATCATGATTCTGTACATCACAAACAGCAACGGAAAACCAAACATGCGAGAACTACCTTTTACTTGCTATGCAGACTTTGGGTAACTTACAAGACTGATGGTCATAATGACAAGCCAATAGCTCCACCTCTGACAACATAACTTTGAATTGTTGTTCCAACTGGATAAGCAGTTGGAGACAATTCAAAAGAGAATGTTTAGAGATTTTAAGTGACACTAACCGGCCTTTTTACTATTTGTTCAGCAACTATTTGCTAACCACCAGCAACATGCTAGGCTTGCTTTACTAGTAAAAGGATTACCAAGTGGTGTTAGAAAAGATCCCTGACCTTAATTTAAGGGCTTTTCAGTCTGGCAAATGAACTAAGGCAACTATAGGCATTACCTATAGATGTTACGTGAACGGTATAAACAGGGGATTACTGGCATTTACAGGAGAATGAAGACAAGTTTTTTTTTTGTTTTATGGGCTTTTACTGTATATGGGCTGGTAGGATGGTAAACGTGGTCTAAGATTTTGGCTCCTTTTAGGTGAAAGTTTGCACAGAGTTTGTTTAGTTGCAGCTCTCACCTTAGCAATTCAGGAGCTGGAGAGTAAAGGCACTTCTACCATGAGAAGAAAGGAGGACAGGGAAGCCTCCAACTCTTCTAGGTTTTTCTCCCATCCTAGGTGGTTTATCACTGAGATGCCTTGAGAGAAAAGCATTAAATCCAATAAGCTTCAAGATGAAATTCCGACCCAAAACTCATCTCCTCCCAGAAGATACCTAATGAGGACTGGCCTCTTCCACTCCCAGAGCTAATTCCTCAGTCACATATAGGAGCCCCTGAACAGATATCACAGGTCCGTGTCCTTGCCTTCAAGGATTTCCATCCTTCATTCTCAAGGTCTAATGTGGCTGTGAATATTTACTTTTATTTGTCCTTATTGTATTTGTTATTGGAAATCCCCATGTCGAGCGTATGTTCCAAGTTTTTTTAAAAAGAAAAAACTACATCACCAATTATGCTTTCTAATATTTCTCCAGTTTCATTTCTCAGCATCCAGAATCCCCAGGATACACACTCTCAAAGTCACGTTCTTTTTCTACCACACTCTGTAAGTGTGGCTTATTAGTGCATTCGCTTGAAATCTAGAAATCTCCAAATCACCTAGTGTCTCACACAACCGCAAAAGTCCACCTTTCCCTGGGGACCGCACAAA
Source organism: Kogia breviceps (assembly GCF_026419965.1). NCBI lineage: Eukaryota > Metazoa > Chordata > Mammalia > Artiodactyla > Physeteridae > Kogia > Kogia breviceps. The sequence continues at coordinate 90,530,989 of NC_081319.1, forward strand.
TAGCCAGTGCCCAAAGCCAAGTATATTCAAACTGACTTCTGACATTTCAGAACAAAGGATTCATAACCAAGAGTTCAGGGATGAATCCACCATTTGAAATTGCATGAGAAAACCTTATGTGTACGTGAATATATGGATTTTTTCTTGGGGCTCGGTTCCAGTGCTTTTAAGAAATTCTCATAGGGACCACACACACACACACACACACACACACACACACACACACACACACGCACACAGACTCCAAAATACATGATATCCTGCTGGTTTGGTAAAGAGCACATTTTTGTATACAAATACAACACAATTTCCATTCATCTAATGAAAAATGTCTACATCTTTTCCCATGCCTTTTCGGATGAAATATGATTAAAATATCCATGTTAGCAAGCGAGTGTCAGAACACGAAGATCCTAGAATAAGAGGCAGCAAAGAAAAAGAACAAAAGCCCCCAAATTATTTATGCCTGAAAAACCTGAATCATGAAAAACATAAGCAAAAAAGAAAGTAGGTCATTGTGACTTGACATTCAGAAATAAGCAGCAGCATTTTATTCCTATTGGCCTATAAATCACCCTCCAGTCCTGAATTTCATCACCACCCTATGAAAGATTATTGAACTTCCTCAGCATTTCTCAAACACCACAACACAGCTACAGAACAACAGAACTGTAACTGCCAGCTCATCTTCTAAAACATTAGGGGCTTCCCTGGTGGCGCAGTGGTTAAGAATCCACCTGCCAGTGCAGGGGACACGGGTTCGTGCCCTGGTCCAGGAAGATCCCACATGCCGCGGAACAACTAAGTCCGTGTGCCACAGCTACTGAGCCTGCGCTCTAGAGCCTGACAGCCACAACTACTGAGCCCGCGTGCCACAACTACTGAAGCCCATGCGCCTAGAGCCCCGTGCTCCGCGACAAGAGAAGCCACCACAATGAGAAGCCCGCACACCACAATGAAGAGAAAGCCTGCTCACAGCAACGAAGACCCAACGCAGCCATAAATAAATAAATAAATTTAAAAGAAAAAACACTGGGAAACAACAGTAAGAACAAACTACCTACATTTTATTTCAAAAATTAATAAAGTGGTAAGAGGTTGTATGAACAGAAGAGTTTGTTTATTTAAGCCTAAAATTTAAGGCTAAAACAGGTCTTGACCTACAACATCATTTATGTGGCATAGGGTACCTCAAAAGAGTAATATGTATGTGAAAGGCCCATTTTGAATCTGTCCTGAATTTTGATCTGACATAACCAGTGGAGATTTATATGCTTTCATTGTTATAGTTCTCTGACATCCTTTTCTGAATGAATCCAGATGGAAGTGTCTCTCTTCTGGTTCTCTGTTACTTGCTGCTGCAGTTTCCATCTGTTGTGCTAAGATCCGTCCCTTATTTTAGTCTGGACACTGAGTAACCTTCATTTCTTCACACTTCCTGGTCCCTTCTTCACAGCTCCATGTAGGAATCGCTGGCTTTGCCTCCCACTTATCCAACACTTCTTTCCAATTATTTATGTTGGTGACACACTCTTACTCACCAACTGTCCAGGGTCACTACTCAGAGGCACTTGATTTGAAAAAGCATTCAGTTTCCCATGCAATATTTTGGTAGCTCTACAGCTCCCCACTTCAGCTCTGTCATGTTAGCGCACTGTGGAATGGAACTAAGTTCTTACATTTTATCTGAGATTGTCTTTAACACCCACAGGCTTGAGTTGGGTCAGCGTCGGTTCTCAAGTCTAAAGAACATTAATATCAACAACAATGCTGAAAAAGTGAGCACTGATATCACAAAAAGGACACAATCCCAAATCTGCCATTTATTATCAGTGTGACATTTGAGCAAGTCTCCTAACTTCTCTGAGCTTCACTTTCCTAGTCCGTAAAATAGGGAGAATACCACGTTCTTCACAAGGTTGTAAGGATTCATAATGATGGTGTATGAGGCTTAGCAAAGACACTGCTGCCCCAAAGCCACTGCTGGCAAGTGTCAGGTATTTATTTATTCTGAGAGCAAAGTCTTAATTATCTGTTTATAAGATTGAACATTAGCATGAAATTTTCATCTATTTTTTTTATTAGGGGAATGGAAATAATTTACATACTAAGAGCAAACAAGCATTCCTCTGCAAAAATTCAAAGGCATATATTGTGACAAGTCTCTGGTCTGCAGAAACACTGAACTCTTCTGGCTGATTCCTTCTCCTAATTCTGGTTTTGCTTCCCTCTCTCAGTATAAATGAAAATAGCACATGGGAGGATGTTCTGTAATCGCTACCTAGCAAGGCAACAGCAACTAATAATGACCCTAGAGGAAGTCTGAGGGCGAACCAGCTGCTAATCCTAACCTCTTGACAAGACTGATTAAAGATTTAAATTGTGGCGCCCGTGGAAGAAACACACATGTGGTTTTAAAATATCTGAATTCCATTGCGCTGCTCTTTGTAAAATCCATACAGACCAAGGAAGCTGACACACTCAATAGAACACATGGGCCTCCATTGTATCCCAGACCCCTCCAGGTATTTTAAGCACTAGAATCAAACTACACAAATAAAAACAAACAAAAGCCCACTATCTGCTTGTGCTCCATCTTCCCAGAAAAAAAGAAAAAATATATATATTTTAAATAAGTATGTTGTAGGATGAATGTGGACTTTTTAGCCCATTCAGCAGGATTTTTCACTGAGCTGAAATGCAATAGATTTATTCTGGCATCGTCCAACATAAACGATTGAAGAAACTCAGCCTAGTGCAAAATCCCCAGGAGAAACAATCTGCAATTTAATTAGTGAATAATGGAAGCCATTTAAACACAATTCCAAGCATTTTTTTAAAGTAATATTTGAATAGACATCTGCTGCATGTACTAAGTGTTTAGGCAAAGCATAATAATCCCTGATCTGATGAGCATGCCCAAGGTAATGAACAAGACTGTCTGCTGTTAGGGCAAGACCCATAATTTAAAACAAAACTCCAGAAATTTACCTTCTGGACACCTACCCCTTCACTACCAAGAAAAGAGATGATAGATCAGGAGGGAAGGAAGGAAGACAGGAAAGGAGGGAAGGAAGGGAGGGAGGGAGGGAAGGAAAGAAGAGAGGAAGGAAAGAAAATACTAGTCACAGTCTTCTGAAGTGCGGTATAATGGAAACAGAAAGGATTTAAGGGCAATGGCGTTAAGCTGGAATTCTGACTCCTTCACTACTTCTCTATGACCACTTCAATTTCTTCATTTATAAAATGGGAATATTAATGTCTACCTCACATTAAGTGAGAATATTAATAATATTAAGTGAGAATATTTATAATAAAGCACCATATAAATGTTAATTGAAGATGTTGAAATGTTGAAGAAATGGAGAATACAAACCTAATTAGTCATATGTCACTACTGTACCTTCAACCATAAGAATTTTACTATTTCAGCTTTATGGATGTATTTGTATAGGCAATACATTTTAACATTACCAGAACTTCAGTTTTGCAAGATGAAAAGAGATCTGGAGATGGATGGTGGTGACAGTTGCACAATGATGTAAAGGTACTTAATGCCACTGAACTGTATATTTAAAAATAGCCATGATGGTAAATTTTATGTTATGTGTATTTTATCACAATTTTTAAAAATTAATTTAAAATATTTACCATGATATAAAACATCAACAAAACAAAAAGACAGCCTACAGAATGGAAGGAAAATGTTTGCAAATGATATGACCAATAAGGGGTTAATTTCCAAAATATTTAAACAGCTCATACAACTCAATATCAAAAAAACAAACAACCCAATTAAGAAATGGGCAGAGGACCTGAATAGACATTTTTCCAAAGAAGATATACCAGATAGCCAACAGGCACATGAAATAATGCTCAACACCACTAATCACCAGAGAAATACAAATCAAAACCACAAGGAGCTATTACTTCACACCTGTCAGAAGGTCTATCATCAAAAAGTCTACAAATAATGAGTGTTGGAAAGGATGTAGAGAAAAGGGACCCCTTGTGCACTGTTGGTGGGAAGGTAAATTGGTGCAGCCACTATGGAAAACAGTATGGAGGTTCCTCAAAAAATTAAAAATAGAATTACCATGTGACCCAGCAATTCCACTCTTTGGTATATATCTGAAGAAAACAAAAACACATTCAAGAAGATACATGTACCCCAATGTTCACAGCAGCATTATTTACAGTAGTCAAGATATGGAAGCAACCTAAGTGTTCACCAAAAGATTAATGGCTAAAGAAGATATGAGATTACACACACACACACACACACACACACACACACACACACACACAGGAATATTATTCAGCCATAAAAAAGGATGAAATTTTGCCATTTGCAACAACATGGATGGACCTGGAGGGTGTTATGCTTAATGAAATAAATCAGAGAGAAAGATAAATACTGTATGTTATCACTTATATGTAGAATCTAAAAATTAAAACAAACAAAAGAATATAACAAAACAGAAACAGACTCACAGATACAGAGAACAAACTAGTGGGGAGAGGGAAGGGGTAAGGGGCAAATTAGGGGTAAGGGATTAAGAGATACAAACTACTATGTATAAAATAAGTAAGCTCTAAGGATATATCGGACAGCACAGTGAATATATCCAATATTTTATAATAATTTTAAATGGAGTATAATCTATAAAATTATTGAATCACTATGTTGAACACCTGAAACTAATATAAAATTGTAAATCAACTACACACACACACACACACACACACACACACACACACACACATATAGAGAGAGAATTGCTGTGACATAATCCCCTGGTAGCAGAAAAGAAATCTTCTTCCATTAATCTTTAACTTGGTCAATTGAAGAAGCCAAAAACAGGTCTAAGGACACTAGATATAATATATAGTAAGAGCATGTTGCAAAGTCATGTACAAATTCTAGGACTTTTAGCCAAAGTTTCAGAAAGGACTTCTTTTGAACCTTTTGTTAATTGCACACAGAACAAATTTCAAAATAAAGGTACCCATGCATTGGTTGGCAGGCCCTCAAGAGCCTATGCTTTGCACACCTCAAGGGACAGAAATGACATTTGTACTTATGAGTACTGATGAGTACAAATACTTGAAATTATTCAACAGTTTACATTCAACAATGTTCATCAGACTCCCAGCATATGTAGCAACAAATGTATTAAAAATAAGAAGAACCCACAAAAGAAGAAGAATCCACATTACAGTTCATCATAAACAGGGTGGATGTTGCTGTTCTCAGTGCTCAGTGATGAGCTATATGAATCCATGTATGATTACTGGTCCAGACACAGAAATAACTACAGGTAGTAGAAGGGAGGCATGGTCAGGCATCACTTCTAGTGAAAGGAATCCCCAGGAGTCCTACCTCTGCTACTACCAGCTGGGCTACCCTGTGGAAATCACCAAGGCTTGCTAGGTCTCAGTCTTTGAATTTATGAGACCACTGGGCAGGACTGGATGATATAAAAGTTCCCTTTTGGCTGTCTGCAACTCTGCTCTATTGTAAGCTTTGCTGGGGAAGTATAATAACACAATATATTAACCCACCTGTTTTGTTTTTTAAGAAAATGTTTTAAATATTTATTTATTTATTTTATTTTTGTCTGCATTGGGTCTTTGTTGCTGTACGCTATCTTTCTAGCTGCGGCGAGCGGGGGTTACTCTTCGTTGTGGTGCATGGTCGTCTCATTGCAGTGGCTTCTCTTGTTGTGGAGCATGGGCTCTAGGCATGCGGGCTTTGGTAGCTGTGGCTTGCAGGCTCTAGAGCACAGGCTCAGTAGTTGTGGGTCATGGGCTTAGCTGCTCTGCAGCATGTGGGATCTTCCCGGACCAGGGCTCAAACCCATGTCCCCTGCATTGGCAGTTGGATTCCTAACCACTGAGCCACCAAGGAAGTCCTACCCATCTGTTTTGACTGAATGTTTGTAACCCCTCAAAATTCATATGTTAAAACCTAATCCCTAATGTGATGGTATCTGGAAGTGGGGCCTTTAGGAGGTGATCAGGCCATGAGGGTGGGGCCCTCATGAATGGGATTAGCACTCTTATATAAGAGACACTACAGACCTCCCTTGTCCCTTCTACTGTGTGAAGACATCTCAAGAAGGCGGCTGTCTATGAACCAGGAAGCAGCTCTCACCAGACACCAAATCTGCTGCCACCTTCATCTTGGACTTCCCAGTCTCCAGAACTATGAGAAATAAATTTCTGTAATTTAAGCCTCCTAGTCTATGGTATTTTTTTATAGCAGCCTGAGACACCCTCCCCTGTGAATTACAACATACATCTATGAGGAAAAATAAATAATATGACAAAACAACTAAACATGAAAGGGTGCCAGGGAGACAGCAAAGAAGAATCTAAATGATCAAGGCTGGGCACCAATAGCTCAAATACTAGCAAAAAGCACCCTGCAGTATCTCGATGGGGGAGAGGGGATGGGGGGGCCCAATCTCAAAGCTACAACCATAAGTTAGTTCAGTGTGGTACTGAGGCAAAACAGGAAAGTGAACTAATTAAACAAATTAGAGAGCTTAAAGACAGACCCACATACAGTTGACCCTTGAAAACAAGGAGGTTAGGGGTGCCGACCCCCAAGCAGCCAAAAATCTATGTATAACTTTACAGTTGGCCCTCCATGTCCATAGTTCCGCTTCTGTAGATGCAGCCAACCAAGACTCATGTGTAATGTAGTACATATTTATTGAAAGTAATCTGCATATAAGTGGACCTGTGCAGTTCAAACCTGTGCTGTTCAAGGGCCAATTGCATATAGGAAAACTTAACATATGATTAAAAATAGCCCCATAAGTCAAACAGAAAAAGATGGAGTATTTAGAAGATGGTGTAGAGAACACTGACTAATTTTATTGAAGAAATAAAACTAAATTCCTACCTTCAGGTAATCTAAAGATAGGTAGATTAAAGATTTAAATACAAAAAGTAAAGCTCTAAAGTCAATAGAAGAAAATACAGGACAACACTCATGATACCTAGGAGTGGGAAAGCGCTTCTTAAACAAAAAGTGAGCTTAAAAAAACAGCACACTAAAGATATTCAGCACAGGCCCAACTGTCAAAACTTTAAGGCAACACACGTTCAGCCTCTGGCTGCAGCGCAAGGCCCAGCCCTGGTCCCACCACCAGTGCTATCTCGGAAGTCAGTGGAAACCTCACCAGCCACAGGAACTCCCGTCAGAACTGCCACTTAGGCCTGAAAACTCTGCAAACTGTCTCCTCTATTGGAACATGGATTACAGTGGTACAAATTCAAAGAAATCAGGTGAGGGGGGCTTCCCTGGTGGCGCAGTGGTTGAGAGTCCGCCTGCCGATGCAGGGGACGCCGGTTCATGCCCCGGTCCGGGAAGATCCCACGTGCCGCGGGCTGGCTAGGCCCGTGAGCCATGGCCACTGAGTCTGCGCGTCCGGAGCCCGTGCTCCGCAACGGGAGAGGCCACAACAATGAGAGGTCCGCGTACTGAGAAAAAAAAAAAAAAAAAAAAAAAAAGAAATCAGGTGAGGGGAGACTGTCATTTCATGAAGATCGGTATTACAAAATGATTTATCATGAAACAACTTTTTCTTTTTGTTTTATAAATTTATTTATTTTATTTATTTATTTTTGGCTGTGTTGGGTCTTCGTTGCTGCACGCGGGCTTTCTCCACTTGTGGCGAGCGGCGGCTACTCTTCATTGAGGTGCACGGGCTTCTCATTGCGGTGGCTTCTCTTGTTGCGGAGCACGGGCTCCAGGCGGGCGGGCTTCAGTACTTGTGGCACACGGGCTCAGTAGCCGTGGCTCGCAGGCTCTAGAGCGCAGGCTCAGCAGTTGTGGCGCACGGGCTTAGTTGCTCTGCGGCATGTGGGATCTTCCCGGACCAGGGCTCAAACCTGTGTCCCCTGCATTGGCAGGCGGATTCTTAACCACTATGCCACCAGGGAAGCCCTGAAACAACTTTTCTGTATATACTCTGCATTTTAAACTAAGGTGCTAATAATGCTGTAAAATAGTTATTTTAATCCAGTTCAAAACGGGACATTTCATAGATACTAAAGAGGACTATCAGATCCTTTACAATAAAAACAATTCACTGAGACACTTAAAAGTTCATGTTAAACTGAAGGATCCTTTAATCTTTTTTTTTTTTTTTTTTTTTGTGTGTGTGTGTGTGTGTGATATGCGGGCCTCTCACTGCTGTGGCCTCTCCCGTTGCGGAGCACAGGCTCCGGACGCGCAGGCGCAGCGGCCACGGCTCACGGGCCCAGCCGCTCCGCGGCACGTGGGATCTTCCCGGACCGGGGCACGAACCCGCGTCCCCTGCATCGGCAGGCGGACTCTCAACCACTGCGCCACCAGGGAAGGCCCTGATCCTTTAATCTTAAACTCTATTGGGTACTTCATAATTTTATATTTCCTTTATGTAAAATTTCAAGCTCTACAAGTCAGTAGGAAAGACATTATTTTAAATTGGTTAGAACTCCCTACTAAATGTCTAAATGATCCCAAGTTGCAATTTTGTGAGATCATTTTTTGTAAAAAAAAAAAGTTCCAAAATTTCAAGTGAAATGATAGAATGGTAAAGTCTGAGACTTTTCACTCCTAGCTTCCTATAAAATGAAAAAATACCAATAGAGGGAGAAATCTTATCACGGGGAACAAAGACAGGAAGCAGGCATGATCATAATCTGGAAACATTTTCCACCCTTGCACTGATTGTGGTGAGATTCAGAAACACCGTTTTGCAGTCTACCTACCGAGTTACAATGTGAGGGATGGAAGTGAGAGGGCTCCACTAACCTTAACTGATGGCACCTGAGCGAGAAACTACATTATCCTGAAAAAATGGACAACCTGCCAGGTCAGTGACCCAGATTCGCATCTCTCGGGTTTCCTTTTTCCACACCTAATAACAGGATTAGAAATCTCCAGCAGATTGTCTTCAAAGCCCCAGAAGCCACCTCTTACAAAGACAGCCACACAAGATAGAAAAACAGTGGTCCTCAATTTTCAAAGCTGCAACCCCACTGCAAATGACTTTATCCCACTCCTACACCTAACCCTAAACCTGCACTGGAGTGAACACCCATGCATTACTTGGAAGAGTGAATGAGTACCATGCACAAAAAGAGAAACAGACTTCAGTAAATGCATTGCCATACATCATAAGCTGGGCTCATTACAATGCAAAGTAAGCTGCCCTGCAATTTCAGCAAAGAAAGAGGGACTTTGCCAGAGTCCACGGGGACTGTGAGGGAATTGAGGAATCCAACATCAAGCCCAATAGATACCTGAGTTCCAAGTATAACAGGAGATGAGATGTCTGGCGCTACATGTGATGGGAGAAAAGAAAACTTTTGCTACCATCATCTCTCTACTGGGCTCTAAGTCCTAGGGCAGGTGCCTGAGGTAAGTTTGCATCTTGCAAAGACTGCTGGGAAAAGGAGGTACCATATGGTTATAAGAATTCACACCTAGTTAAGTTTTGGCTTTAAGATCCCCCAAATCCTACCCCTTTGTAGAAGACTATCTCTTTGTCCTAGAAAAACCAGCCAAATAGGCAGTTTAATTATGCAAAGACCTCTTATGAAATGAAGATCTTTACCAGACTATGCAGAATTGCATCTCTGCAGACTGTTTCTTGTCCTGAAGGAATGTTTCTTGCCCAAGAATGGATTTGGACTATATTATTCCTACAAACTATTCCATGGAGACATCTGCATTTGAGTAGTTGTTTGTAGAAGATCAGAAGCTATCTGGACACAGATGTCTGGAGAGAAGATATGAATGCCCCATCTTTATGTGCTGATGGAGGAAGGACTACAAGTGAAGCCCCATCTAGAGGAAACCGTGGACGTCCTACCTAACTAATCCAGACTGAAGTGGTTCTTAATCTTTTGGGGAGATGCCAGATCATTTTAACAATCTGATGAAGGCTGTGAATCTGCTCCCCAGAAAAAAGCATATGCTCACAAAATTTTGCACTCAGCTTCACGGTGTTCATGGATCGCTCAAAGCCTGTTTCCACAAAGTGAAAAAGTTATGGGCCACTAGATTACATGGTGGTCTGGCTAGACCTTTAGGTTAAGGTAATAACGCTCTGGATAAGCTGTGATGTCTCCTTTGATGGAACTGAGTATTTTTTCCATCGGTCATGCTGGGAAGGAGTAGATCCTAAATGGGGAAATAAAGAGGAAAGGCCTTAGGCTAAGAAAGAAACTCCCTTTTCTTCTCTAATTCTAGTGAGACTTTGGCCTGGACTCTCACAAGTAGAGGTTCACTTACAGGTGCCCAAGAACAGGGCGAAAACCTGACTTCCACCCCCATGGAAAGCGGCCAGAGACTGGAGACACACCAACCCTAAAATAAAATCTTATGGATGACCTAGACCTATGGATCCCCATAATTATCATATCTCACAGCTAATTATAAGTTATTCTCTGTGCTATAATTCTCCATTAGCCTAAACTTTGATCAAGTCACGTTCAGTGTTACTTCCTCAATTTAGAAGTCTTTGAGGAACTATGGCAGCAGGAGGAGGGGGGTGGTCTAAGTCCAAGCTTGGACTAGAGTGATAAAGGGAAGGGCATGCCCTTTTTGAACCCACCTCAGTGACGGTGGCTGTAAACCATGAGCCTACGAGCAGCAACAGTGCTGAGAGTCGAAGGCAGGTGATGCGGAGATATACAGGAAAGAGCCAGACAGACGTGAAAGCCTGTGAGCTCTTAAATCCTTCTGCAGGAGAATGAAGGAGACAGAACCACAGAGGAGGCAAAGAACCTTCTATTCCCAGTGCGGGGCTACAAGCCGGTGGGTTTCGGGTTCACCTGTGAATGTGATGCCACCTTATATCAGAATGGGAGCCACTGGAACACGTACAAAGGAAAGCAGGAGGAGAAGATTAAAGATCGCATCAAAAAGTATATAGAAAACCTAAAAAGCCTCAGAGTAAACAAAGGAATCCAAGAGCTAGATTTTTGTGGGGGAAGAATATATAGATCTAATCGAAGAAAAATAGAACACACCAATAAAATTAGAAATAACTGTGTTTAGGTTTTTATTGAGAAAATTATGATTCTCTAACATATAATTTCATGGCAAAATTTTATTTGTCTTTTTGCCATCTTTACTGAGATATAATTGACGTGTAACATTGTGTAAATTTAATACAATCTGATGATTCAATACACATACGTATTGCAAAATGATTCAAGGTAAATTTTCTAAATCTTTATGTAACTGATGGTTTTCTATATAGATTTCAATTCTTGAAAGTAAACCAATAAATAGAAGAAATTAAGAAATGCATAAAGTAATTTACACCAATAAAAATGCTCAGTGCCCATTTGGTTTTATTGGCCAATTATTTTAAATTTCAAGGACCAGCAATTTCCATGCTATATAAACTGCTACAGAACATTAAAAAGAGGAATCTTCTAAAAAGATGCAACAGCAAAACAAAATTTATACCTTTACCTACAAAACAGAGTGTAAAATAAAACTAGAAATAAGGAGGGTAAGACTGTACTTTTGTTCCTCTCAGTTGCCTGGTAACCATTTTAACTTAAATTGAGATTATGGGTTGAAACTTAAAAAAAATTCTCTAAACATACTGACCCTAATATCTACATTTCTTAACTGCTCAAAAATCTACCTTATTCTGTTAGTGTAGCTGAGCTACATAGAGTAACCGAACCACAGCTATAGGTATTCTACACAGTAACTATACCCGTATTTCTGCTTCCTTCTATCCTTTCACTTTATGTAAGTTTGGAATGTGCATTCAGTCCCAAAGTCTCTGATAAAATGCTTTGCCATTCAATATTTTAAATGTAAATAAACTAGTGCATCATGTATTGATTTTATTTCAGATGCACTTTCTCCAATGCCTTAAGAATAGTCAAGTCTATATTACATGTCATTCTCTTAAAGATCATTTTCCTGGAGAGGAAAAAGTGGTCAAAAGTATGATGGATTTTCCTCTTCTGATGGATATGGGGAAACTCACAGTGTAACAACTGCTGTGATAGATCTGTACAGCTGAAACATTCTCAAGTGAAAGAAATAATAATGGAACATCAGATCTTGCCACACCGTGGTTATAACAAGGGTTGGATTGGCAGAGACTAGGCTGAAAAAACAACCCTGTGTCTGATAACCGGATTTCTGTCTTGTTTTAGTGGCTTAAACTTTAGTTCCCATCAATATTATAAATTCCAGACAAATTCTAAAAGAAAGAATTACACGATCTAAAGCTACAAAGAATCTTCAATGCATCTCTTGATTTTACAGATTAGAAAACTAAGGCCCAAGAGACTAACTACCTTTATTTTATCTACTGAATTTATCAGGGCCATAAACGACATCTAGTAGTGGTTGTAAAAATGCTTAGAACTTTCCATGCTGTCTGCATTAGACCAAAAAAAGAGGAACAACGGGTAAAGGGATCCACAGATCATTCAGTTTCAAAATATAGCAGCACACACACCACAGGCAAGAAATATAACCTAGTTTCACACTATTAATAATTTAGGGCTTAATTCAGAAAGATTTTAGATCCGAACCCTTCAAGAAATCTTTAAGGGTTTCTGATGAAGCTGATACTATGATATAAATTATTCATCCACTCTCACCAGCTCAACATCAATGGGCATTGTAGGCAAAAAGAAAGGTGACAGTTGGAAAAGGGGGAAGGTATGTGCTTACCCTGAACTCTCTCCTAATATCTGGGGAGGCCAACAAGCTGATTTCTAAGCATCTGTTCTGGGTCCCAAGAGACAGCCTCCTGGCCTCACAGAGAAACACCTACCCTTCCTAGAGAGGCCTCCACCTGCTTCAACAAGAAAGAATCATTACCCAACATGTTAAAAGAAAATGATCCTGCAGCCTTATTTTTTCTGTTTTCAACTCTAGATATTATGCACCTGCAAATCTCACTGTCTCATCAATTATTAGATGAGGTTAAAAAGAAATTTTCTTAAGCATGCAGGGCTTTTATCACACAAAACCAGTTGAAGACAAAAGCTGTGAACCAGATCTTGAACAAATCTATCAGAATGCCAGCACCTTGTTTAATTCACCTTCATTATTCGTAAGATTTACAGGGAATTTGGAGTAAAATGAATGAAAAGTCACAAAAGGGAAAAAGCATATTCAAAAATGATATACTGTGTTTCACAAGAACATTTAAATATGTGGTATTAAAGTATCTCCCTTGCATTAACCATATACACTATTTAAATTTAGCAAGTTCATAGTAAACTACCCTATTTTAAGATATGAATGTGCATCACGCATAGTCACACACACATGCACATGTCAAAAGAATTAGGTAGAAGTTTCTAGATTTAAAAATATGGTTTTTCTGGGGCTTCCCTGGTGGCACAGTGGTTAAGAATCTGCCTGCCAATGCAGGCGACACGGGTTTGAACTCTCGTCTGGGAAGATCCCACATGCTGAGGAGCAGCTAAGCCTGTGCCCCACAGCTACTGGGCTTGCGGTCTAGAGCCCGCGAGCCACAACTACTGAGCCTGCGTGCCACAACTACTGAAGCCCGCGCGCCTAGAACCCGTGCTCCGCAACAAGAGAAGCCCGTGCAGTGAGAAGCCCGCATACCACAACGAAGCAGCCCGCCCCCCAGCTCAACTAGAGAAGGCTGGCCGAGCAGCAACAAAGACCCAATGCAGTCAAAGATAAACAAAATAAATAAATTTATTTTTAAAAAATACAGTTTTTCCATAAAAATGAAGAGGAAGTTTCTCTGACACCGTTAAGCAAAAACTATGTGCTACAGGTTTTTACCCTAAGTACCTCTGTTTATCCTTTTGCTGTAACTATTGCCCCTCTACCACCGAATTATACTAAGCAACGTAGTTTTCACGAACTTTATCACCCTCTATTTTTCACACCCGTCAGGATGAGGTACCTTTAGGGTCCTTCCAACCTGCTCTTCTTGCTAATATAAATTTTCAGCCATTCTGGTCACACAATCTTGCTATGTGCTAGACCACTAGGAATATGAGAAAAGGGTGACCTTTCTCCCATTCTTGCTATGTGCTAGACCACTAGGAATATGAGAAAAGGGTGACCTTTCTCCCATTGTTTAAGCTGTTTTTAATAATAAAACATAGGGTGGGTGTGCAGGGAGGTAGAAGGTGAAAGAAAAAAGAAGAAAGAGGGCTTCCCTGGTGGCGCAGTGGTTGAGAGTCTGCCTGCCGATGCAGGGGACACGGGTTCGTGCCCTGGTCCGGGAAGATCCCACGTGCCGCGGAGCGGCTGGGCCCGTGAGCCATGGCCGCTGAGCCTGCGCGTCCGGAGCCTAAAAAAGAGAGAGAGAGAGGGAGAGGGAGCAGAGAAGTAGCGAAGGGTGAATTGTTCAAACTCCGGAGATGGAGAGATGCGTTAGAGGCTTAATGCCGGCAACAGGGGAAGGTAGATGAGAGGGAAGAAGCCCTGAGGAGGAGGACAGAGTAGTTCAACGAGGAAGGAGCCCCATGCCGACCTCCCCACCCCATCCCCACCCCGGGCTAGGCAGGCTGCTGGGGTAGATTAGCACCAGGGAGGGAGCAGGGAAGGTACAGGCCAACGGGGGCCAGGTTCAGACCACACTGGATGCTACCCCATCAGTGATGCCAGGCATTTGAGAGTTTTGGTCCTGGGCAAGGAAATGAACAGTAACAATAACAATTAACAACAGTGTTAACAAAAACAGTTAACACTGGCAAAGCACCTACTGTATGCCTGGCCTGTTTCGAAGTGCTTTACATATATTAACTCATGTAAAAGCCACAAGAACCCAAGATGTCAGTACTATGATCACGCTCATTTTAGGGACACCTGAGGCACTGAGAGATAGTTAATTGACTAAGGTCACACAGCCCTGCGGATTTTAAGATATTTCAACAGGAGCGATCCAGGTGAGCCGGAAGGGTGAGAAGAGCGGGTTTTCAGTTCTACAATGAGAAAGCCCTGAGAGCGTCCTGGGGGGGGAAACCCACATGAAAACATTATGAAGGCAAAATCAATAGATTAATACAATAGACTCGAAGGGAGTGAGGGAGGAAGAGAGAGAGAAAGAAGGAATGGAGGTCAACAAGACGGGCCCTATTCTTAGCACAGAAATCCATTCAGTCCATTCCTTTGGGGCACCACCTCCACCTAAGGGCTTTTCTCTGTTGTAAGAGGCGTATAATACTGTACTTCGTAAAAGGAAATAAACCCTGATTTACATTTTAGCTCAAATTGCACCAAGACACAGCTCCCTGAAAGAATGCCGTAAGAGGCCCAAGAGCTGAATTTTTCCCATTCCTCCACACTGCATTCCCCTTACCCTGGCCCCAAGGTGGAGGCCAGCGAGAATGTTGGAGGAAAGGGAAGCTCAGTACCCGTCCCCCCATCGCCTAGCCTCCCACCAACATCCTGAGCCCAAACCATTGTGGAGAAAGCGCTCACCATGGTGCACTTACCCATGAGTATTACCAGGCAAGATTCCTCGACCAATCTAGTCCCAATTAGTCGTAATCCCACCAAGCTAAACAACCTTAAATCACACTCTTCCTCCAATTTAGAACACATTCCCTAAATATTTCCATTGTTTCTCAAGAACGGCTCCCATACAACTTTACAAACGTGGGCTATTCTTTTTTCTACATTTGAAATGCAGGAACACCCCCCCATTCCTCTCCGCCAAAAAGTGATGTCCATGAGAGATCAACCAAGGCATTAAAAACACGAACACAGAGAAACATAGGAAATTACCCTCCAGATTTCTTCCATTTGCCAAAAGACCAAATCATGACTTCAAGTCCAGTCATTGTATGAGGCCTGTCACTCCAACATTTAGGTAGAGAACAACATAGAAAATTCTGGTTGGTTTTTATTGATGGTCAAACACATCTTTCCTGATAGCCAAATAGAAATAAGACTCTGCTTCTAAAATTCCCTGATAGTCTTTCAAATGTAAGCTTAAAAGAAGCAGTAAAGAAGAACAGTCAGGACCCGGTACTCTGAGAGCTACATTGGCCATATGGGGAAAGGTGACTTCACACCCAAGTTCCAGGGTCTTCATCTATAAAATGGTGCCATGGGGCGGGGGGGGGTAAACTGAGAAATGTAGGCAGGTGGAGTTGCTCTCCCATCGAAGCACTAATTCATCTGAAAGACCACCCTGTCTGGAGAATTTGAACTCCTACTATTTTTTCCAGACAGATTTTTTCCAGCCATCATATTTCCAAAATGAAAATGTAACAGCTTGCAACCACGGCAATATACTTAAGATGTAATAATGGAAAATGAGATGTCATTGATTGGAGAGGGAGGAGAAGTAACCACAATGGTGTCATCAAGTCAAAGAAAGAAAGAAAATTAACAGATGAATTCTTCAAGACTGAGATTCGGTTGCCACCCACTACAGATGGCAGAGTTCTGAGAAGCAGTCCCCAGACAAAACAAGCTATACATTAAATATGTGAGGCAGTCCTCAAAAGAATACTCCACATCCTTTCAATCATCAGGGAATTCCACATTCTAGAGTACATCACAGCTAGAAACTTATGTACTGAATCCATTCCGTTCAGTGATAAATAATACATACACCCAACCATGTCTCACAATTGTGTGCGAGAGAGACAGTTTCCTTTTAACCTCCAATGAAACACTCAAAGTGTACAATGGAGCCACACTTTCTTAAATGCTTAAATAAGACAGTGCAGTATTAAAGGTGTATTAAAGGTGTATTAAAGGAGTAACTAATATTAAATGTGGCATTCCATGTCCTCAAGCGGAAGACACTCAAGTATTACTAAGTTATAAATGAAGCACCCCTCTCTTCTTTGACTTTGCATCCAGAGAATGAAGGCTTTAGAGATACCTGTAGGGTAACAGGGATAGGAAATACAGGTAACCCTTGAACAACGCAGGGGTTAGGTGCACCGACCCCTCGCACAGTCGAAAATCCAAATACATCTTTTGACTCCCCCAAAACATAACGACTAATAGCATACTATTGACCAGAAGCCTTGCCGATAACACAAATGGTGGACTAACACGTAGTTTGTATGCTATATGTATTATATACTGTATTCTTACAATAAAGTAAGCTAGAGAAAAGAATATGTCATTAAGAAAATCGTAAGGAAGAGAAAATACATTTACAGTATTTTACTGTATTTATCGATACCATAGTGTCTGCTGTCTGTTCACAAGATAAATCACCTATCAGTAGCTACATCATTATTGCCTTAGATGATACAAAACACTGTAGATGTTATATGTATTACTAACACCAGCCATCAAAAATGAATTGACTAATGTGAAAAAGAAATTCATATTTATGTATATTTATTGAAAAACATCCACGTATATGTGGACCCATGCAGTTCAAATCCGTGTTATTCAAGGGTCAACTATACTCTCTTGGTAAATGTTTTCTGGTAGTGATTCTTGCCATTTTATTAGTCTGTCAAAACCTTCAATGTATCAAGCTTATGGCTACAGACTGCATTAGAGAAACACAGTAAATCGAGATAATATCAAACTTTGATATTGCCTCTTCAGCCCCAAAGTTTGACTCTCCCTGTTCTCTCTTTAACCTCTGCCCTTCTTTCTCTGGTGCCAATTGACAAGAATGTCTTTTTTGTATCATCTATACATTCCCGGGTTCTTTTTGGTGGGGAAGAACCACACAGATAAACTAAGGGTTCAGGAACTTGGAATGGAGAGGAGATGGTTCTCTAATTTTTTTTCTCTCATTTCAACTAGCATTTGATTATCAACTCAATTTATTGGTCCACAGCCATCAGTGCTTTAATGGGCAAGACCTTCAGGAGGTATGATTACTGAAAATTATCTCATTCCTTTTTAAAGACTTAAAGAAAAATTAGATTTAAGTTTCAAGGTTTTCTTCCCAGAATAAAATAAGTATCTTCTCTTGACACCAGGCTAATACATTTGTATCAACAAAAAATGACTGACAGGTCAACAGGGTCTCAAGAAAACCAAGATTTATTGTTTTTCCAAGCAAGCCCTACATGAAGAGAGATCACCGCAGCCCAGACAGGTAGTATACAACCATTCAAGGACGACACAGGGACGGACTTTGTTTTAGAGAGCTCTAAAATGCTGCTGTTTCAGCTCTTGCCCTCGCTAGAGGATGGCTTGATGGATTATAGGAGTACAGGGTGTGTAGTAGCAGGGGGCAGCTTGGTTTAGACCAAAGAGCATTTGTTAGCGTCCGTGACATGGGGCTAATCTTGACTCCAGGTGTGGACCTTTGCACGGCTTACTCATACCCTCAAAGCTGGAGTTTCCACATCTACAGAATCTTTCTCACAGGACTGTTCTAACCAGTAAGCAGAGTAAGTAAGTGCCTTGTATTCTAGAGACTAGACAGGGTATAAAGGGCCTTGCATAGAGACTGGTAAAAAAAAAAAAAAAAAAAAAAAAAAAAAAGGAACAAGTAATTCCTAAATTAATGTCTTCTCATAAGTTTACTTCCCTTGGAGAAGAAAGAATTAATTTTGTGAGCAGCCTCAGAGGTGGGTGGCTGCCTTATTCATACCCGCAGCCCCCAAGCCTAAGAGAGCACCTAACACAGAGCTGGCGGGAGGGCAACCAGTGTTCACTGAATTGTGAATAAATGTTTCCCAATGTCCTGTCTCCAGTTTTCCCATAATGTGTTCAGATCTGTATGGTTAAGCAAATTTATTTAAGTTTGAACAACTGAAAAGGTAAACCCAAAGATTGCTAAGAAACTGCTAAAGCAGGTTTCCCGTTGTCTTCCTGAAGGAGGACTTCTCTTTATTATGTTTCCAGGTTGGAAATATTTCCTATGCCACCATCCTGGGTTACAAATGTGTGGGTGAGCAACGCGTTGGAAAAAGAGGTTGAGTTAACTGATGCCAATACCAACACAGACGAATTTAGTGCGCAAAATTACAGGCTACAGTAATCTTTAAATACAGAAAAGAGTTTCTGGTGCCAACGAGTAGTTTTGGCCTAGGAGGGGTCCAGAAGCACGTTTCTAACTTTGTATAACCTAGACATGGGCAGTGCTGGTCTTCTGGTTACCCTGAGAGAGTAATCTTTACCAGCAGCTCCGGAAAGCACTCTGAAACTCATTTAAATGCAGAAAGAAAATGCCAACTATGGAAACTGACTCCAGTATATTTTCAATAAAACAGACTCTTTTCTGGTGGTAAGCTTCACTCCGGAAAGAGAATTGTCACTCTCTAGCGAGGCATTCCAGATAGTGTGGAAAAAGTTTAATACTCTTTTTTTTTTTTTTTTTTTTTTTTCGGTATGCGGGCCTCTCACTGTTGTGGCCTCTCCCGTTGCGGAGCACAGGCTCCGGACGCGCAGGCCCAGCGGCCATGGCTCACGGGCTCAGTTGCTCCGCGGCACGTGAGATCTTCCCGGACCAGGACACGAACCCGTGTCTCCTGCATCGGCAGGCGGATTCTCAACCACTGCGCCACCAGGGAAGCCCAATACTCTTTAGTGACACATACACAGCAAATAATGCCCCAGAGATTCATCAGACAGTCACTCAACAACTAGGTATTAAGCAAATACTATTCACCAGTGATGTCTTAGATAATGGGAAACTACAATACACAAAACAACACCTGCCTCACCTCACCTTTTCACCCTCGACCCATTCCATTCTCCATAAAGATGCCTTTTCCTTAAATGAACCCTTCCAGCATTCACAAATCCGACCTCTCCATAGTAGACTCTGGAATGTGCAGTTTGCCAAAGAACAAAAGACTCCCTTCTGCTCCCTGAAGTATAGTCTGGAATTCTGTGAAGAGAAGCTCACTTCGGGGGCTTTGCATACAACTAGACCTGACCTCCCAGGTCAGCCCTCACACTGATGGAGGCGTGTCCCCCCTCGAAGTTCTCCATCCACCTCATGAGCCTGGGATGCCTCTGTAGCCCCAAAGTTTGACTCTCCCTGTTCTCTCTTTAACCTCTGCCCTTCTTTCTCTCGTGCCAATGGACAAGAATGTCTTTTTTGTACCATCTATACGTTCCCGGCTTCTTTTCCGTGGAGCAGAACAACCACACAAATAAGCAAAGGGTTCAGGAACTTGGAAGGGAGAGGAGATGGTTCTCTAATTTTTTTCCTCTCATTTCAACTAGCATTTGAGTATCAATGTATTGGTCCGCAGCCATCGGTGCTTTAATAGGCGGCATTGTTTCAGAGACAACACAGAGGTAGATGGGACACAGTCCATTCTCTTAAATAGTGTATAACATGGTTGGAATGACAGTATACGGCAGTGCTCTAAGAACATGTACCTCCTACACCAAAGTAGCTGGTCCATATTACTTTTTTTTTTTTTTTTTTTGCGGTATGCGGGCCTCTCACTGTTGTGGCCTCTCCCGTTGCGGAGCACAGGCTCCGGACGCACAGGCCCAACGGCCATGGCTCACGGGCTCAGTCACTCCGCGGCACGTGGGATCTTCCCGGACCAGGGCACGAACCCGTATCCCCTGCATCGGCAGGCGGACTCCCAACCACCGCGCCACCAGGGAAGCCCGCATATTACTTTTTAAAAGGGGGTTCATATTCCCGTCAACCTAGAAGACTGGAAAATATGCATTGAGCTTCACCACCCTTCAGCTCCAGATCACAGAGCTCCCGTTCTGTATCAAATCTGTAAACCAAGTAGATGCTTCCTGACAAAGGGCACCCAGGGTAGCACATCAGGATAAGGCACCTTCCTCAGGAGATCACAAGGCATAAAGGTCCATGTATCCACCACAGCGGTGCTCAATTAGCAACGCTTATCCTAATTCTTGTTATTTCTCTCTTCCCAAACTTCCACCCCCAAGAAGTTGCAAGTCACACAGTATTTATAAAAAGGCATCGCTGCCTTATGCAAGCTTACTGGTAGCTAAAAGGAGGCATCTAAAGGAAGGAGAAAAGAACCACACCATGCATTTATGAAGTGAGCAATTTTGCAAAAGAAACCAGAAACGACACTGTAGCAATCTAAGCAGGAAAGAGATGGTAAGGGACATAATGGTGACTTGGGGTCAACAGGAAACCCTGCCCAGAAAATAAAATGTCTGAAGTGACAATTCAGGACTCAGATTCTTCTTTCCATTTCCTCTATTCTGTCTTGCCAAAAGGGTTCTGCCTCCTAAAGGGCCTTTGTTGGAATATAGATTCTATTGTTTTCAGCCAGCAGATGTTAAAAAAAAAAAAAAAGTAGATCATCACAGGCAGTAAAAAAAAAGTCATAATCACATGCCTAATTTTTTGGTATACAAGTACACATGAATGGGATTTCCAATATCTCAGACTAGGGATTCTAATAAATTGAAAAATATAAATGCAGAAAATATACTATACTGCATTCCCATAAAATGCAAATTTCCTTACCAAAAATATAAATAAACAACAGTCCTTAAAAATCAATTCCAGAAGTTCAGTGATATCAATTTCAAAGAAAACTGTTATTATGTAACATCTACCTTTTACCTACAAGTTTGGTGTCCTGAGTTCTACAAATATACCCCTTACCACTAAACATGTTAGAAAATTTATCTCGGTCTCCAAACTTAACTCTTTCTCCCTCAAGATTATAGCACACTTAATAAGTAGATTTTAAACAGGGACAGAAACAGGCTATTCTGGGATTGCTTGCGCAGCATTTTAGTAAATGTGATTTTGCAAGCCCAGAACGAGGTGTTACGTGTGTTGAGTGCCATAGGAAGGCAATCTTATGCCCCACGGAATCCTGCACCTCACTGGGGTGAACTGCAGTAAATGACATTCCTGGGGGCCTGTACCCCTTTTAATTTTGCCTCCTGTACCACTGCAGATAACTCTCATAGAGCATTTGTGGTTTGCTGATGGGAATGATTTTATCCACCCTAAGTCAATTTTCATTCCCAGTTACATTCTTACTTAGAACTACCCATATATTAGTCTTTCATTATAAAATAATGCCCTGCTTTCAGATTCTCACTCTATTTTGGTACATCCTTTTAAAATAAAATGCATGCCATTAAAACACATTTGTTCCATTGAGTCAGATTTTTAGACTCATTATGATGGTCTTTGTTGACACAATAGCTCCTTCAGATACACAACAATCTGTCATAAAAGATCCACACTTGGATGGGGGACTAAAGTGTTTTGCAAAGGCTGTCTTCTCAATGCAGTTGCTGTCAAAGACATATATTAATATCGTCCTAGTTAAAGAGTATTTAGTCTAAAGAGTGCAGACCATTTAAATAGAAAATGACTTCATGAGCTATTTCTGCAAGTTCAGTTACTTCTGAGAACACAGGGTTATTACATATTCAGTGGCAGAAATGAAGAGCAACTAACAGAAGTTTGTAATCCTGAGCACCTCACCAGGAACATAGTCTCTGCCCAACTGGACTGTGGCATGGATTCCTAGTCATTAATTTTCCATTTTTTTTTCATTATCAATAAGCATTTCAGATTTCAACTTAAGTGAACTCTTTCCTTGTATCAGTAGGGAAATTAACAGCCTATGTGAAAACACTGCCAGGTTCAAAATATTAAAGTTGGGTCATCTGTTATAAAAATAAACCTGAAAATAAAAACATGTTCTTCCCATCAGAAGTGTTAAAACTAGCATCTAAAACAGATGGGTGACATAGCCTCCAAGAGTGAAGTCATGCTTTATTCTTTTTTTTTTTTTTTTTTTTTTTTTTTGTGGTACGCAGGCCTCTCACTGTTGTGGCCTCTCCCGTTGCGGGGCACAGGCTCCGGACGCTCAGGCTCAGCGGCCATGGCTCACGGGCCCAGCCGCTCCGCGGCATGTGGGATCTTCCCAGACCGGGGCACGAACCCGTGTCCCCTGCATCGGCAGGCGGACTCTCAACCACTGCGCCACCAGGGAAGCCCTGCTTTATTCTTAATCACACTTGATAGTCTTAGGACCCAAAGTTAACATTTTGGGCAATTAAGATACCAAATTGAGCTTATACCAGGTAAACAGAAAGAAGAGGAAACACAGAATATATTTCAAAATTTCATTTCTGTAACATTTTATTTGCTCTGCTACCATTTAAATTCTTTTAAATGACTTTATCCTGAATGAATTTATTCTGAATTTAAATGAATAAATTCATTTAGTCTAGAAAGAGGGGAAATAGAATATAAATTGTAAGGCCGAAATATTTTGATGGTCTATTGTATATTCAGAAATATAGAGCCACAAAGAACCTTAGATTAAAACAAAGTCCAGAAACATTAAGTGACTTAAGATCACACAGCCAGCTGATGACAGAGACCAAAGTTTAATGTTTAATAAAATATCTAGGAATGAACAAGAAAGAGGCAGGGCCTATACAAAACTTTATCTGAAAAACATAAAAGAACATTGTTGAATGGTGACACCTTATCCATTACTGGATGAGAAGAATAAATAATGTGAAAATATCAAATCTCACTTAAATAAATCTGATGTCATCCTGTTCATTACAAGGAAATTCTTCTCAAACCTTAATAAGAGTGAGAAAGTTATCTGGAAGATTAAAAGGGTGGGGGGAAGGAAGGGAGCCAAGACATTTCCTTTTAATAAAATAAAATTATTTTTAAAAGAGAGATTATTGATACTATATACAAAAACTATATAGTTGCAAGGCTTAAAATACTGTTATACTGGCATAAGATTAGCTAGCGTGGCATTGAAAGAGTATAGCATAGCATATACAAAGCCCATGTACAAAAAAATTTTAATATGTGAGAGAGGTAGTAATTCAAACCAAAGAGAGAAGAACTGTTCAATTTCTGGCATAATTGGTCACTATTAGAAAAATGTTAGATCCCTAATCTAAACAATATAGCAAAAATAAGGTCATTGTGAATTAAAGAGTCAAAGGCAAAAGAAGTAAAAAAATAGGAAAAATAAAAGGCAAATACAACAATTTTAAAATGGAAAAGAACTTTATAATACCAAAGAGAGAATCCATGAACAAAGAGATTAATCAATCTGAGTATATAAAAATATGAAAAGTCTACACTAGAAAATTCCATATGCTGAATTTAAAAATATGTAGGGAAAATTGTTACCACGTGACTGGCAAAGTGATGCTGTCCTTAATATATAAAGAGTTTGTATAATCAATAATAAAAAAAAGAATGCACAGATAGAAAAATATACAAAGGACATGTCTGGCAATTTGAAAGATTAATGCAGTAATAAATAGGAAAAAATGTTCAACCTCAAAGGTAATCAGATAAATGTAAGTTAAAGCATTTTAATACCATTTTCATCAACAAACTTGCCAAAAAAATTATAGAAAATATTCAGTTAATGAGGACACAGAAAAAACAAAATACAGCTTATGGGAGCACAGATCAGTGTCAGTGTCAACATTTTGAAAGATTCTGTATCAATTGCTTAAAAATACATGCTCATTGACCCAGCTACTCGATTGTAAGAATTTACTCTAAGGAAATGATCAGAGTGTGCACAAAGATATATCAATAAGGCTATTCATTAGAGTGTCATTAACGGAATAAATTGTAAAAAAACAAAAACAAAAAAAAACCCTAAATATTCAACAAAAAGGAACTAATTAATAAATTTTGCCACTAATGCCTATATGATGTAATACTAAATGGTCACTCAAATTAGTTTATAAAAGAATCCTTAATGCTTTGGGGAAATGTTCACAATAGACTGTTAGGAAAAGAATCAAGGAACTTATCAGATAATCAAACAATTTTATGATTAAAATTATACTTAATATGTATATATCCTCAATGAGACTGGATACCCAAAAATATTAACTACAGCTCTGTCCAGGGTGATGAGATTATCAGTGCTATTTATTGTCTTCACTGGGTTTCTCTTAAACATCCTAATTTTCCACAATTAACAGTATTAATTTTCCAAAAGATTAATCATTCTAAGGGGCATTAAGATATGCTAATATATCAAGGTATTAAAATTTAAATATATTAATACATTAAAATACGAATAGTCGATAAAATTTCACCTTGAATATACCGAGAATTTGGGGGGTAAGGAGAAAAGTCAACCCAAGGTGATCTCTTTTTTTTCCCCTATAAGTTTTCAAAATTTTATCATGGAAAATGTCAAGTATAAACAAAAGTAGAAAGAAAGTAAAATGAAATCCCATTGACCCATCACCCAGCTTCAACATTCACCCACTTTTGCTCCCCCTTGGAAGCAAATCCCAGACATCACATCACTCTTTTCATAAATACTTCAGTATGTATCTTTAAAAGATAGGGATTCTTTCTGTTACTGCTCTTTAAACATAATCAAAATAACATTATTACATAAGAATAATTCATAATACTCCTTTGACATCACCAAATATTCATCCAGTGTTCAAATTATCCCAATTGTCTCATAAACGTTTTGTTTTATTTTACTGTAGTGTGTTCAAACCAGAATCCAAATAGGATCTATATGTTTATGTAAATCTTCTAATCTATAGGTTCCTCTCCATCTTTCTTTTTTTCCTCTGGCAATTTCTTTGCTGAAATAATCCGGGTTGTTCATGCTGTAGGGTCTCCCAGGATCTGGATTTTACTTTGATTGTATTTCCATGGTGGTGTGGACAGCAGCATTCCCCTGCCCCTCACATTTCCTGAAAATATGTTAGTCAGGTCTAGAAGCTTGGTCAGATTCAGGTTTGATTTCTTAACCAGTCTACCAAAAGGTGGTATTATATACTTCCAGGAATGATAGAATGGCCGCTTGTATCTCTTGTTGTAATGTTCACAGCTATTGATACTTATCGCCTAAACATACTATTCATTAAGGACTACAAAATGATGGTATCCCATCACTCCTTTTCATGTATTAGCTGGCACACTTCTATGGAGAAAATTTTCATGTGCTAGCTGCTTTGGGATACAAATTGTACAGCACAGTGAGTTAAATATTTGATTCTTTCTCTTTATTTACATTTGTAAAATAATGAGCTAGTTCCTCAGCTAGTGCAAATCTATACCTATAGCACTCCTATACCTTCCTGAAAAAGCTTTAAAAAGCATACCATTATTCTTGACGAACAGCACCTTCAATGAAGCCTGCTCAGCCAGGAATAGTCTAACCATGACCTGTCACCCCAGATTCCTCTTTTCTGGATAACTCTGTGGTCCAGAACACACATGTTCCTTCCCACCACAGAGTCTTCGCACAAGCCATTCCCTTAGCCTGAGATGCCTTCACATATGCCCCACCTCCTGCTTCTAGTTAATTTCTGTTCATCTTTCAGATCCCAAGGGCCACTTTCTTTGGGAAGCCTTCCCACCCTCCAAATCTGGGTCAGGCTTATTTGTCACAGGCTCCTTTGTGTCAAAGTACTCATCTCAATTCGTAACTAAACATCACTTTGTGCGATGACTTAATTATTGTCTGCTCCTCACCCCCACAACTCTAAGCCTATTGAAGCAGTCGGCATATCTGTTCTGGGCCACCCTTATCCAGCCCCAGTGCCTAGTTCTGTGCCAGGTACATTACAGTTTCTAAGTAATTACATACTGAGTGGAAAGAACGAATGAATGAATGAGTGAATGAGTTTGGGTTCTATTGTTATTTGCTTATCCCCAATTCATTCGAAAGACATTTACTGACCGGCATCATGTCAGGTGCCAGAAATTTTGAGTTGATCACAGTCTAATCTAGGAAGTGGACAACTAAACAGACAATTCCAAGACAGTGTTTATGGCTCAGTCACACAGGGGAGTGAGCACAGAGTAATAACTAAGCACCTTGGCAGATGTGACAAGACACATTTAAATTAAAGTAGTATTCTCTGCTGGATAAGAGGCAGTATTAGATTGCCTATTTAACACAGCTGGATTCAAATGAACGAGGACATAGGGACTGGAATGATTTTTTTTCAAGACATTTAGTTCAACTCATTAAGACCAGTTTCTCTTACTATAACTCAAGGGTTTAAAGCTTGTGTCTGCAACATGAGTTCTATGAAGCTGTTGATGATAGAATTCTCTGGCCATAAATACACAACACAGATTGAGATCTTGAGACAAATGGAATGCCAAAAGGGATATTTTTTAGACTACTGCCCTCACAAAGCTAGAGGAAAACATACAGTTAACTGTCTCAGTGATTCAGACCAAATATAATTGCTCAGTCACATAACATATATCCTAAATCATCAATGCAAACTATTGGGTATAACAAATCACTTCATTAGCATAGATATACTTCTTGCAGAAATCTAGCTCCACTGAAATTTAGAGTTGTGATTACAGAGCTGTGATTGAATCAGGTAAAACTGTTCTATAGTCTGTTTTCTTCTGCAAGACTTAGGACCTTAAGGTAGGGATGCTTTATGTTTCTTTATATCCCCAGTGTTTATCAAACTACTGGCATAAAGTAAGAGCTTAGTAATGATAGAATAAGTGAACAAGTGAAATCAGGTAGAAAGGCTTTAAAAATAATGCAGAAGAGATGATGGATATAAATAAGATGACCATAAATTTATTGTACAAATTGAAACAATTCTGACAGTGAATGAGAATTCTCTTAATAAGTATACACTTAGACTTTCCCAAGCAAACCAACTGCTTCACTCTAGCAATAAGGAACCAAAATGTGCGAAAAGATCAATCCATTATTTGTCTGCTTAAGACTTAGAAGAGTTTCGAGAAATGAGAGGGATGGTTTCGTGGTCATGATTACTTTAAAATACTTCATAAATGAAGATATTTGAATGAGCAAAACAGATGAAAAGATACTCAAACTCATTTGTCATCAGGGAAATTTAAAATAAAATCACAACGAGATTCCAGTACTCATCCAAGAGAATGGCTAAAGTCTAAAAATTGATGATAGGGACTTCCCTGGTGGTGCAGTGGTTAAGAATCCACCTGCCAATGCAGGGGACACGGGATCGAGCCCTGGTCCGGGAAGATCCCACATGCCGCGGAGCAACTAAGCCTGTGCGCCACAACTTAAGAGCCTGCCCTCTAGAGCCCATGAGCCACAACTACTGAGCCCATGTGCCACAACTACTGAAGCCCACGTGCCACCACTACTGAAGCCCATGCACCTAGAGTCTGCGCCCCTCAACAAGAGAAGCCACTGCAAAGAGAAGCCCGCACACCACACAGAAGAGTAGCCCCTGCTCGCTGCAACTAGAGGAAGCCCGTGTGCAGCAATGAAGACCCAAATGCAGCCATAAATAAATAAATAAATAAATTTATTTTTAAAAACTTTTTAAAAATTAAAATTGATGAGAGTATAAAGTATTAGCAAAGCTGTGGTAACACCAAAACTCTCATGCATTACTGGTGGAAGTGTAAATCGGTACAAGTACTTTTAGAAAACTGTTTAATAGTACCTACTAAAGTTTAATATATGCCCTACTAAAGTTTAATATATGCCCTATGATCCAGCAACTCCATCTCACAAAAGAAAGGCATACACATGTTCAACGAGTGACATTTACAAGAACATTCATAGCAGTACTCTTCACAACAGTCAAAAACCGGAAACAACTCAAATGTTCACGAACAGTAGAATGGATAAACATATTATGAAATATCCAAACAACTGAAAACCTCAAGGCAATAAAAATTAACTATTGCTACATGTTGAATTTTACAAACAAAATGTTGAGCAAAAGAAGCCAAACACAAAAGAGTACATAGTATATGATTCCACTTATATTAATGGAAAAGCGTATAAAATGTCTATCTGTGGTGACAGAAGTCTTGACAATAGTTACCCGTGGGAGGAACAATAACTGAGAAGGACAGAAAAGGAGCTATCAGCATTCTTCATCTAAAGAGTTCACTTTGTGATAATGTATTGAATTGTGCACTCAAGACTGGCGTGCTTTTCTTTAATGTACATTATACATTTCTATAATATACTTAGCAGAAAAATTATGAAAAAAATATACCCAAGATATGATATTCTCATTCCTTCTTTTTCTCCCAAGACTTCTTAACTCAGCAGACATGCTGAGAAAAAAAAAATCACTTCGTTTACCCCAGATCTATCTGAAAAGGCTCATATGGCAGGTTTTCAATGTTTGAGGAGGAGGATGTTCTCTATATGGATTGACCCAACATTTTATTCTTCAAATTTTTTTTTTCCTAATTTTATTCACTGCTTTATTCAATACCAGACCAAGAATGACCACCAGAAAATAAGAAATGATAAGTCACTGAATTTGACCCAATGATGAGGGCTACAACAGAATTTCAAAACTCTTTGAGAAACTCTAAAGGCGATTTCAAGATCATTAGTACAGAAGCATCTAAGAGAAACTGAAACATTTAAAATTCTCACTTCTTACATACTTGAAAGAACAAAAGAAAAGAGAAAAGAAGTATGTGTGTTAGTGTCCAGGGATAAGTGCAACCATTTGTTATGGGCTGAACTGTGTTTCCCCAAAATTCATATGTTGAAGTTCTAACTCCCAGTATCTCAGAATGTGACTATTTCAAGACAGGGTCCTTAAAGAGGTAATTAAGTTAAAAGACTCATTAGGATGGATCCTAATCTGATATGACTGGTATCCTTAGAAGAAGAGGAAATTTGGACACAGACACCCCAAAAAGAAGATGTGAAAGACACAGGGAGAAGACATCCATCTACAAGCCAATGAGAGAAGCTTCAAATGGGTCCTTCCCTTACAGCC
This sequence comes from Kogia breviceps, assembly GCF_026419965.1. NCBI lineage: Eukaryota > Metazoa > Chordata > Mammalia > Artiodactyla > Physeteridae > Kogia > Kogia breviceps. Next base: position 90,560,648 of record NC_081319.1, read on the forward strand.
CTCAGAAGAAACCAACCCTGCCAACACCTTGTTCTTGGACTTCTAGCCTCTAGAACTGTGAGAAAATTAATTTCTGTTGTTTAATCCACCCAGTCTATGGTACTTTGTTATGGCAGCCAGAGCAAACTAATACGCCATTCACGGTGCAAAATTCAGAAACATCATTGCATCGGTTCATAGGTTCAATCCATAGCAACATCAATTTGTGAGTTGCTGTTACAGCCTGTCTATGTGGGTCTTGGATTGTAAGCTCCTCTAAGGCAGGGGCTGCATCTACTTAATTCATCCATTCCACTTATCAAGCCTTCTCCTGCAGGTATGTGCTCAACACCTTTTTTTTTTCTTTTGGTTTGTCTGGAACACTAACTTATATTCCTCTCTCAAGGCCCACTTTTGTTTCATCCTCTCTTTGTATCTCTGTGACCCAGGAAGCAAAGAAATGAGACAAGTCCTCCTGCTTCTACAAACAATGGATACTGAGAAGTGCCTGTCATAAAAACACAAAGAACATTTCTTTCCAGAAGATAAATGAATAGAGGTTTTACCTTCCCACTAAGATGAGAAAATGAAAAGCGGAAAAAGTCACAAAGACAGAGGGAAAAAATGGATTACACTAGAAAGTAGAGTGCTTCATTGAGGAATATTAAAGCTCAAATTGAACATTTCCAGAACATCACTTATCTGCACCTCATCTGCCCAGTAGTGCAAAGATCCTGGTCCCATTGTGAGCTTCTCTAGTCTTCTAGTTCTACTTTTACCAGAGTAAATGCAATAAAACTTCCTTGAAATATACATCTGGCTATGCACAGCATAGAATTAATTCAACCACACCTGTAGCAGACCTTCCAGAAATAATTTACAATAATTTGTCAGGATTAACCTTTTGATAAAACATAAATTTGCTGAAATGTAAAGCACTTTAAAGAGGTGAAGAGGTACATTTTTATTACACAAATGCTGCATCAGCAAGTGGAGGGAGGCAAAAAATACTGGCGCTGAGAATAGCGATGACTCTTTTGGACTTCCTCTTTAGTGCTCTAAAACAGAAGCTTGGCATTTCAGCATGGGAAGAAGTGATTCACAACCAACTGCATCTTCCTTGGTTAGTCCTAGAAATGTCAAGCCCTGTAATTAATGAGGGACACTTGTGGGTCCACACACTCAATATGAAACGACGAAGGAGGAGTCTGCATTGCATCATTATAAAACGTTCGCAGACATATGTTTTTAATATTCAATAGCCACCATCTGCAGAATTCGAGGATATCAGACATTCCTAGAGACCATCCAGTAAAACAGAAGAATTCAAACTGCCTAGGGGATAAAAGCTTTCAGTGTTGGAAGCAGCTAACGTACACTCAATTACTTTCAAACATTGGCCAATAGCCCACACCCATATTGTCCTTTCTTGAAAGGGAGGGGCAGGGATAAAATCACCATGTTATTCTGGATACTGAACTCTACCAGTGTGGTTTTTTAATTAAATACATAGTTAAATGACACATAACCAAAGATTAACCAAAATGAATACAGTGTTCCTGCTACAGAACTTCTATTTCAGGACTGTCTAAACCAGACAACAGTAGTATGACAGTGCTAAGAGTAGTCTACGAGAAGCCGGGATCTTTCTGAAGGCAGCATTGTGCCTTGTGGTGGCTCTTCAATGCCTGCAAGAAACCCTAATCATTAATGGAGTTTGAGTGCTTTGCTTTCACTGCATGCAGTAAACGACAAAAACTTTAGCATACTGGGGTATACATAATATTTATAGAGTATTCAACATTTGTAAGTTATCTTACTGAAAGTCTCTGATGCTCACAAATGTAGGTACCTGGCCAATTCTTCCACGATAAAATGTTGAAGAACCAAGGCTTTTAGAAAAAATTTCAATTTTACTAACCAAAAAAATATTCCTTAAAATTGATTCCACTTTCCCTTGGATGACAGTTTGAATCATAAAGCAAGGAAGGGGTACTTCTGACTGCATCGCAGGGTCAGGCTTTATCTCAAGCTGTGTAAATGACCCCTTGGGCAAATCACTTAGCCTTGGTGGAAAGAACCACTTTCACCTCTCTCACAATCCAAGGACCTGTTCCAGAATGAACCATCTCTGAGAGCATCAAGCAACACTCAAAACATCAACTGAAATGCTCTCACAGATCATAACCAATAAGTAAATCGGCCCTTGCCTCATTTCAAAGAAAGATATTTGAAATCTGTGTTAAATATATTTATCCATCTAACTGCCAGGGCTTTTGAACCAAGCTTTTAAGAGCAAGTAAATAAAACTTCATTGGCTCAATAAAGACTGATAGCCAGGGTTCTATAGTCACCATTATTATTAAGAACAGAACTCCACTAATTTATGAAATAAAAACCAAGTATCCCCAAACGAAAAATGTGACATTTGTATTCAACAGCACCATCATTTAGTTTAAAAAGTGAATCTTAAATCCAGGATCAGTAATCAGAAAGGGAAAACAAAAAAGCCCTCTAAAAAAGAAACTGAGCTACAGTTTCTCCTTATCATGAAGAAAAATGATCTTATCCCAGGATTTCCTGCTGACCCATCAGTTGAACAATATTTCGTATAATAAGTATTTCCTAGGTTCAAAAATATTAGCTAGACCTGCCTTTTGGTTCCTTTGACAATGAGAGGTTTCTTACCAAATGATTAAGAGAGCACAGGTCCCAAGAGGAAAATTACTCTCTTCCCAACCACAGCCATAACAAAGCTGAAACAAAGGTTTAAAAAGCACAATCACAAGATGAAGAAGGACTCATACATCTATTAGGTTTCTTTACGAACAAAATAAAGGAAAAACCAGATTTGCAAGTAGATACAAGAAAAACAAATATTTTTATTTTCAATTCACCAGCTCTTCTTTTCTCCTTCTTGTTTTCCCCCCAAATAAACTACCTCATTATAGCTTTCTAACTGCTTCTTGACTCAGGAACACTCAAGAGTGATTATCTTATTTCCACGGGAGGGAAAATACGTACCTATCTCAACACCCCTTCAATACCACAGAAATACAACTTGTCTCAAAAGTTCGCAGAGATGGTTTCCTTTCTGTGAGCATTCTACACAGGATAAAGTGCAGTGCCAAATCAACTAGAATTTCTTCTCTCAGAGAAGAGTTTCCAACATTTCCTTTAAGGTGGACTATGTTAAAGAAAAGCTCAGAAAAGAAGTCAAATGCCCTGGACCTCACAGCCCAAGGACACCTCAGACTGATTTCCCTTAAAACAAAAACAAAAACAAAACAAAACAAAAATTAGGTTTGCCACCTTTCACCTATTCAAAAATAAGCCAAGGGCTTCCCTGGTGGCGCAGTGGTTGAGAGTCCGCCTGCCAATGCAGGCGATACGGGTTCGTGCCCCGGTCCGGGAAGATCCCACATGCCGCGGAGCGGCTGGGCCCGTGAGCCATGGCCGCTGAGCCTGTGCGTCCGGAGCCTGTGCTCCGCAACAGGAGAGGCCACAACAGTGAGAAGCCCGCGTACTGCAAAAAAATAAAATAAAAAAATAAGCCAAATATATGTTTTTTATATCAAGGATTCAGAAAAAAAGGAAAACCATTGCATTCAATGATCTAGATTCTCCATCATTAGTCCCTCAATATTTTAACAGCAACATTTGAAAAGAAATGCTAAGCGTGATTTTCTCCATTTAAATGAATGTCTATTTCAACTAAATAGTCATTCATGTTGTGCAAGGTAAAAAAAAATGCAAGGCCAGTTTTGTGTATTTTTGTGTGTACTTTTTCAATTTACACGAAAAAAAGCAAAAAATCGTTTTATTTATTTATTATTGGAAAATACATTTTGCAAACATATGCGGCTTTCACTGAGACACTTTAAAGCTCTGTTTTCAACCACAAAGTTAACAATTCTTTTCCAAAGTCCAACTGTCTGGGGGCCACAATTTGACACTAACCAGACAAAGGTTTTTTAACAAGTTAAAAACACACACAAAAAAGGAAACTAGAATCATCTTAATTGACACCAGCCTCAAAAATAATATTCTGGGCTTCCCTGGTGGCGCAGTGGTTGAGAGTCCACCTGCCGATGCAGGTGATACGGGTTCGTGCCCCGGTCCGGGAAGATCCCACATGCCGCAGAGCGGCTGGGCCCATGAGCCATGGCCGTTGAGCCTGCGTGTCCGGAGCCTGTGCTCCGCAAAGGGAGAGGTCACAACAGTGAGAGGCCCACATACCACACACAAAACTAATAATAACAATAATAATATTCTCCCTTAGTGTGTCAGAGGTTTGTCAAGTATTGTTGAAATTACACATTCTTCCCTTGATAAGTGTTTTTCCACAATTAAAGGAGGATCAGAACTCTGCTTAATCATCAGTGCAAAAAACTGACTGTATATTCCCAAAAATGGAACTCTAGTTTTCACCCAAACTTTATCAGGAAGATCGTCTTACTTAGAATCAGGGACTACATGTAAATAAAGGTACTTAAGCTATGAAAAAATTCCTAAGAAGTACCAGAGGAAATTTTACATATTTATATCATTTAAAACTAGAAAACAAGCGTTTGACCAAGCTTAGATATGCTTTGGTAGGATGCTGAAAGAAATTTTAGCTATTATCTCCAGGGATCTCTTACTATGTTTCACCCTTACCCAAAGCAAGTGGTAAACAAACAATGGCTTAGAACCTTTTTCTATCATAAATTTCTATAAAATCAGTAAAGTACAGAGGGCAAAATAGGTCTCATGTAGAATGAACAGTCTAGATGTATTTGTAATTAATTCTCTACCATGATCACCTTTCCCCACTAGCTAATAGATTTTGGCTTGATATTGGTATATGTTTAATAGAAATGCATTCATGGAATCTCCAGAATCAGTTCAATAGCTCAAGAAAGTCAACAATGGGTCTCCCAAGTTTTCTTCTCTGTAAATGCCAGTCTTGTATTATCTTGGCATCTTCCACAGCCCCCGGTACAGGAGCTACCTGGAGCAGCCCATGTTGAACCAATTTAAACAAAATGTCAATGATCTTATATTCATCAAATAATCACATCAAGTTCTCGCCACAATGGGGAGCTGACTTCGGAAAAAAATATTATGAAAAGATTAGCAAATATAGGGGAGAAATCACCCATTTTTTCCCTAGAGTTTTGTGTGCAAAAGAAAATACTAAATAAGAACTAATTCCAGCTAACAATGAGTACTCGGGGCTTCATCATTAAATCCTTTGGAAATGTTAACGTTATACCTTAAGATAAATATTACTCCCATTTTACAGAAGAGGAAGCTGAGGCTTAAGAGAGGATAATTAACTTGCTCCACTACAGCATAGGAGAAAATCTGAATCTCAGAGCAATGGAAGCTTGGCCGTGGACTCAAAAATCTAGAGGGCATTACATATTTTACACAATCTCTAAATGATGATTTTTTTTTTAATTTTGTAAACTTTGTTTCAGTTACATAGCTGATACAATTTTTTATCAGTTCATTGACAGGACTATACACCTATCCCACTCAATAGCTTATAAAATCCAAATTTTACATCTAGTTAGCAAGAATAATTACTTAAAATAGGAGCCACCAGATGGTATAAACATGCGCTATCCAATATGGTAGCCACTAGCCATATGTAGCTTTCGAGCACTTGAAACAAGGCAAAGCCAATTTGAGATGTAATGTAAGTACAAACACACATAAAATTTCAAAAACTAAAGAAGGTAAAATATCTCAATAATTTTCATTTCGATGACATGTTGAAATTATATGTTCAATATCAGAGTTAAAATATATCACCAAAAATAATTTTATTCCTTTCTTTTTCCTTTTTTAATGGGACTATTAGAAAATTTAAAATTATGTATGTGGCTCACGTTTGTGCCTCCCATTATATTTCTCTAGGACAGCAGTGAGTAAACTGTTAAGAATATCCTTCTGTTCTCACCTTCAGCACAAGACGAGAATTACAAAGTTGATATGTGAGCCCACGACACCTAATTTGCTAGTTAAAGCTTTGCTGACACCAAATGTGTGGATTTTAATCATTATTCAATCATTCACTCATTCAGTTAAATAATTATTTATTGAGCAACTGCTATGTTGTAGGCGAAATAAGGCAAAGTCTAGGGAATTTCATAAGGAACATTTTAGGCAAGGTCCCAATCACACCACTTAATACTTCGGTCATAAGGCTGTAGCTATTAACAGTAAAAACTAAATGGCATATTTGGAGCATATTTAAAATATGGCAAATTGGGAAGGGGATGGTATCAACAACAATTCAAGGATTTCATTAATTGGATATATGAGGTGGGTTGATTTAAAGCTAAAACTGTCTAATATCAATTTCAAGCTTAATCAGAAGATACAGTAATCATTAAAATGCAATTTCAACTCAAGAGGGGACAAGATCTCTTTCAAATCTAATCCTCACCCCACCCACCTGCGTAACCATGGTGGAGATTAACTGCATTTCACTTTAGCCATACCACTGTAAGTATCTGCTAGACTTTCTTACTAAAATCAGTGAAAGTGACCAAATATTGTAAAGTCTAGGAGTGTATTAACATTTCTATGTGGCATCAGGCAATGATATAAGTGATTTAAAAAATGAATCTCGGGGCTTCCCTGGTGGCGCAGTGGTTGGGGGTCCGCCTGCCGATGCAGGGGATACGGGTTTGTGCCCCGGTCCGGGAGGATCCCACGTGCCGCGGAGCAGCTGGGCCCGTGAGCCATGGCCGCTGGGCCTGCACGTCCGGAGCCTGTGCTCCGCAACGGGAGAGGCCACAACAGTGAGAGGCCCACGTACAGCAAAAAAAATTAAAAAATTAAATTAAATTTAAAAATAAAAAATGAATCTCACAGTAAATCTGTAAAGAAACCACTACCTACACTCTATAGATCAACAAAAACAAAATCAATACATTCCACAACACTGCATGGTATGTGATTTGCCTTTCCTTTGCGATTAGTTTAATAATAGCAGTTAAATGTTCTAACAATTTATTTTAACTGCTACATGGCTATATAAGGTAACTGAGATCCTAGAGGAATGGTCTTAGAGGAGACCTTGTTTCCCTACAGAAGGAAAATAAAGAAATGCCATAATATAGGGAGAATAATGTTCACCACCAGGTCAGTCTACTGAGACAAGATTCCAAATTCTTTTCTATAGCTTCCCTGTACGTAAAAACAAACTTTCTATTTCCCAAAAAACGTGATCCTGCAGTGCCTATTCAGCTAAAGTCCCAGTAAATACACTAAGGGTTCTGCTTGAATAAGAACTAAGCTCATAGTTTCAAAATGACATTTCATGGAAGATTTGAGCAGAAGACATTTTGTATTTGAACCAGAAATCCCAGAACACTGTCATTTAGATATTGTCAGTGCAAAAGAAGAGAAATCCAGCACCAAGGAAGTATCTAATTGAGATGTCAAACCATTGCCTGGAATGAATCGCTTTTCTGGTTCTGCTAGATGAAGTCTTCTCGGTGGTATCGGTGGTATTATTATTATTATTATTATTTTGGCTGCACTGCATGGCACTCAGGATCTTAGCTCCCCTACCAGGGATTGAACCCACGCCCCCTGTAGTGGAAGCTCTTAGTCTTAACCACTGGACCTCCAGGGAAGTCCCCCTCGGTGGTATTATTAATATTCCAGTAGAGCAAAAGAATTACTACATTAAAAGGCAGTGTAACTCCAAGCTTTAAGATGAAACAAACTCACAAGAGACTAAGCCTTGGGGGTATTAATTCCTTCTTTTGCAAGTGAATATCCAGATCTTTCTGGTCTCACTTCTATTCCAATAAAATTTCCAATACTAGTCTTGAGGCTCTGAATGGCTGAACCAGTAAAGTCAGTTAGTTCAAGTACCTGAGTATTTGCCTATTATGTGCAGAATTCTAAATGCTGAGTAGAAATCCAGTACAGAGGAGAAGACATTGCCCGGCACTCAGAGAGTTCACAACCTTTATTAGTCTCCTAGGGCTGCTGTAACAAATTATCACAAACTCCATGACTCAAAACCACAGAAATTTATTCTCGCGCGATTCTGGAGGCCAGATGTCCAAAATCAAGGTGTTGACAGGGCCATGTGCCCGTCAGAGGCTATTCCTTGTGTCTTCTAGCTTGTGGCAGATGCTGTTATTTCCTAGAATGTGGCCCTGTCACTCTAATCTCTGCCACCATCTTCATATCACCTTCTGCCCTGCTCTGTGGGGTTGATCTTCTGCCTGTCTTTGAAGGACACTCATGATTGCATTTAGGGCCACCCAGATAACCCAGGACAATCACTCCATGTCAAGATCTTTAACTTAATCACATCTGCAAAGACTATTTTCTTTATATGGTAATATTTACATGTTCCAGATATTAGGACCTGGTCTCTTTGGGAGGCAGGGCTACCAGCCATCAAACTGAAATGACTGGAAACAAAGCAGAGCATCCTAAGTAGGTGCTACACTGGGTGGTATCAGCAAACTTTCTGCCTGAGTTCAGGGAATGTGGTCCAGGTTGCCTAAACTTGGATGGTTCTCCTGGGACTAGATGAGGCTCTGCTTATCTTCTTTCAGATGTTCTCAAATGATTTTGTGAGCTTCTGAGGGGCCGCTTTCAGTCCAGTAGTCTTTATCATTCTGGCTTGCTTATCACATCGTCTTAATTTTACTGCACTCCTTTACGTTTTTGTCCCACCCCATTATAATCTGGTACATTTTTTTGGTTCCTGTTTTTGTTTTTATTGTTGTTTTTGTTGTTTGTCTTGGGGCTAATCTTTTCACGGCTGTAGTGAGCAACTTCCTTATATGACCTGAGAGGCACAGAAAGTTTTCTGCTGCCCCAAATTATTACACTCCAGGACAGGTCACAGTGCGACCATCACTCCATATTTGAAAAGTTTAAAAAAAAAAAAGTGAAACTCTAACCAATGGACATCTCAGGGTGTTTAGAGGGCCTGCTGAGCCCCCAAAAGGGGCTGCACAGTGTATAGAGCTCCCCCAACATATTCAGACACAGATGCCTCTTTTCCTCTTAAGCTACATGATGGAGGAACCATGTCCATTTTTGCTCAACTTTGTGTCTTCAGCATCTAGTCCAGTCCTTACATGTGGATGTGTGGTGGATGGATGGATGGGTGGGTGGATGGATGCATGCATGCATGGATGGATGGATGGAATAACATCTTGAGAGACTCAACTGCTCTGGATGATCAAGAAAAGGAAAAGAGGACAAAGAGAAGGAGAGAAAATAACAAAGGAAGAAAAGGGGATTGAGAGAATGAGAACTGCAGGCAGTAGCAGTCAAATTTCTACTACATGACAATTTTGCTTGAAGCCAGTTTTGATCAGGGAGTTGATACTAGAGAACATTTACAGATCCCTTATGCTATATCTTTGTTGGAGAGGTAGTGCTATGGACTGAATGTTTGTGTCTCTCCCAAAATTTGTATGTTGAAACCCTAGTCTCCAGTGTGATGGTATTTGGAGGTGAGACCTTTGGGAGGTAATTGGGTTTGAATGAGATCATGAGGGTGGAGGTCTGATGATGAGATTGGTGCCATGATAAAGGTATGAAGAGACCAGAGATCTCTCTCCACCAAGTGAGGATACAACAAGAAGGCAGCCATCTGCAAAACAGGAAGAAGGCCCTTACCAGACACTGAATCTGCCCACGCCTTGATCTTGGACTTGCCAGCCTCCAGAACTGTGAGAAATAAATGTCTGTTGTTTAACCCACCCAGTCTGCAGTATTTTGTTATAGCAACCCAAGCTAAGATAGGCACATGGCACAGTGTTTGGAGTCAGACACACCTGGGTCCAACTCCCAGCTCTACCCTTAACAGTTTCCATTTCCTCACTTGCAAAATGTGGATAACAATGCCTAATTTATGGGGTGGTTGACAGCTTTAGAGATCATTTCCCTAAAGACTAGCATCTAGGAATCTCTGAAGAGTTCCTTTTACTATACACTTTTATCTCCCAAGAGCTTTGCAAAGTGCTTCATATAAGCATGTGACTTCGAAATATTACTTAATTGATGTATTTTTCCCTGTAATTAGTTTCTTTCCTCCCTCCCTTCCTTCCTTTTTTCCTTTTATCCCCCTGTTTCTACGGGGTAAAATACAGTCACATAGTTCACAATTCAAATGATACACAAGAATATACCATGAAAATTCTCCCTCCTTCCGCTGTACCCAGGCATCCAGCCCCTTTCTGAAGCATCCAATTTTACCAGCAAGAGACTTTTGGTCAACAGATGCTTGTAAATTAGGCTTATTCTGGGTTTAAGCAACTCAAAACAAAATGCCCTACTCTTATTCATCACTCCAAAAGGACTCCCACCAAGGCTAACTTGTTTCAGCTAGTTTGCTACAATTCCTTATGTGGATTCATCAAATAGCTTGGTTAATAAAGAACCACCACCTATAGTATTCACCCATCACCAGTTTTCAAAGACTCAGAACGCTCAGATACATTTGGCATAAAAATAGTACTCAGCACAGCTTGATTCTTTTTAGATGATTGAGAGGCTCTCTGTATTTCACCGTACTCTGGAGATGTCATTTTTGGTAACTGAATCAAAGTAATTCCCTGGAAAAGAGCAGAAGTGATAGCAAATGGAGAGTTCTGATTTTGGAAATATGCTAGATTACTATTTTTAGCAACATATTAGGATCCAATATTATTCCATAAGAACAGGAGGTAGAACCTGAGATCACTGGGGGGGGGGGGGGCAGGAGCCGCTGAAATTGACGAGCTCTGGGGATTGAGATCTAAAGAAGGTAAGAACCAAGGACAAGAAGCAGCAGCAGATACCACCAGGCAGAGTTAAGGCCAGTGACCAAAACAACGGAGGAGCATAAATGGCCAGGATATGCAAAGATAAACTTTGAATCTGCGCACCAAGTCACGGAATTTGCAGAGCAAACTTGAATCAGTAGGTAAATAAGGATTAAACTGATGCAAAGCCAAGAGTCAGAAAATAAGATGGGAATCACAAGATGCTCAGACTCTGAACCCCTTTTCTGGGCACCTGGATCCCTTCCTATGTTCCAAAGGTGGTCTGGATACCAAGCCAGAGTTAGACAAACCCATCCCTGGCTTCGGAATCCTCAGCACACAGGAACTCTGAGAACTCAGGAGGCCACCCTACATAGCAAGGACTTGGCAGTAGAATAATGATACCATGATGCTTCTTGCTCTTGTTTGCTTGCATCTCAAGGACAGTCTTACAGCCATTTAGTTAGAAACCTACACAATATATTTAGCTATACTACTTTAATCATTACAGTCAAGTGAGAATTTTGAATTTGGCTGCAGAGTCAGGCAGAATTCAACAGAAATTTTTTTTTTTTTTTTTTTTTTTTTTTTTTTTTTTCAACAGAAATTTTTGAAGAAAAAAATTCCATGAACTTTCACCCAAATTCCCACGCTAAGACAAACACTGAAAACATATTACGATAGAAGCAAGGTTTACTTATCCCAAAGACAGAATGACAAGTGCCTCTTTTTTTAGTCTTTTAACTACACTCATCTGCAAAATATAAAAGAAGCTGAAAACACAGGCTAGTAATTTTTTGTTACATTACCATCTCTTTATTATAATCACTGAGGTCAAATACAGTAGGACGTATTTCATCATAACTAATTGTGCCAACCCCTTGATGGGTTTTCCATTCTATACTAATTCACCATTAGGAACTATCATCCTTGATGTGCTAGTGCAGTGTGAGATTTTTCAGGAGGAAGAGGGCAGACAGGAAGGGACACCTCTCTAGAACATCAGTTTGAGGTAGGGGTTAAATAGAATTTGAGGTGGAAACATGGGGTCACTGTACAAAGTGAGAGCCAAGAACTGCCCACCTTTGGGTGTTCTGAGTTAGGGGACAACTCCTTTCTTCTACATCTTCCTTGCATCCCAATGAAAGAATTGAAAGGGGCTCAGTTATGCACTCCGCCTCACCCATAATATCTAGGGTTCACCCTTCAATCCAAACAGGAGCTATGAAGACCTGGGTCCAGGCCAAAATGAGCCTCGGGGACACAATATGAGGGCCACAAAAAGTATGGGCAATGGAACTTCTGGTGTGAAGTGTCGAGGGAGGTTCAAGTTCTCTTCTTCCTTCTACTGTGGAAAAGCCCCTTTTTCAGGAAGTCTCCCGATTAAAGACACCCACAACTCCTGAACGGGCTTTTCCTCCAATTGCAACCCAAAGCTTTACATATGTCTTCATGTCCGTAGAGTTTTCTTGTGCCACTACATGTGGAGAGATGAAATTTTACCACCCCCTAGATTCTCTAATTGTTTAATATATTCCTCAATGTCTAATCCATCACATCCTTAAAACTGTCCATCCATTTACATGAACACGAGGCCAGCATCTACTTAAATACTTATGCGCAGTATTTAATGGTGAAATTTAAACGTTAAGTATAATAAAATATAAACACTGTATACCCCTGCCCCCCAGAAAAGACACCCACACCATCGAAAGGCCAAGTCCAAGGGAAAGGAAGCAAAGCATCTCCAGCTTGGCCAATTCTGCTCTAGACTTTTAGAGAAGTCCTATTTCCCCTATCGAAGCCGCAAGAACCAGAAGCCTAAGGAGATCAACCCCGAGACGAGGGAAAGAAGGCAGGGCCAGGTCACTTAGGCCAATCTCTGGCCTAGGCCCCAAGAAGGGCCCCTAGAGCCTTACCACAGTCCAGAACAGTTGCTCACCAAAGTAGACAGCCCAGAACAGGAGCTAGATCTACGGACAAAGAGTATGTCACTACATGGAGTCCTTTTTCATACATATATAGAGGAAGAGAGACACCTAAGGGCAAAGACAAAGTAAGCTGAAGTCATAGGGAGGTCCTCTACTCAGGGTTTTCCATTCAGGATTCGTAAGCTCTACCCAGAGCTCTTCCTTGGATATCTTCCTTGAAGAAGAAACAGAATGAAAAGATGTTCCAAAACCCATTTTTCTTTTGCTACAGAAAGACAACTCTATGAACATTGTTACGTATCATCTTTGATACATCCTTTGAAAATCCAGAACATTACAATTATTTATGCATTACAATACATTATAAAGAATGTATAAGAATACATTACAAGTAATGACACCATCCCATTACAATCCGACAAATAAAACTCTTGAACACCGACTAGTTTCACCATCTTGCCAGCTTCCCAACTGCTGCTTGTAACACGAGCAGGAATCTAAAACACCAGCAGAGCAGAGGGTCCTCTTTTTAAGCCTGATTCAATGTTTGGGTCTCAAAATATATTCACAGAACCTGCAGAATAAGGGTAAATTATCAATGTGAAACTAGAAATGTTATCAGGTTCAGCAGAACCTCTCAAAGGGATATCCTTTCTTGTCTTAATTTACACTGCTGGTCCCTAATGAATGGATTTGTGATGTTCCATTTACCAGTTTGATTACTTGGGCCAGATACTTCTCTGAACCCCAATTTCTTCCCTGTAAAATGAGAATGTCACTAACACCTACTGCATTGGGATTGGAGTGAGGCTCAAATAAGAGGATGTATAAGATATTGGTGCACAAATGTCTGAGGTTTCTGGATACTTATCACTTCTCTGAGAAACAGAACTATTAATTTTAAGACATATACTTTATACCCACTCAGACCAATAATTAAGAAACTTAAATTTCTCTTCTTGGCTTTCCCCATCAGTGGCTCATTATGAGAGAACTACTGGAGTTGTTCGGATTTCTAAGTCACTGTATACTTCAAAATGTTAGTATTAAAACTACAGTACAGGGCTTCCCTGGTGGCACAGTGGTTGAGAATCCACCTGCCGATGCAGGGGACACGGGTTCGTGCCCTGGTCCGGGAAGATCCCACATGCTGCGGAGCAACTAAGCCCGTGAGCCACGGCCGCTAGGCCTGCGCGTCTGGAGCCTGTGCTCCGCAATGGGAGAGGCCACAACCGTGAGAGGCCCGCATACCGGGAAAAAAAAAAAAAAAAAACTACAGTACAAAATTTTAGGTATCGTAGTCTACTAGGTGCCTACTCTAAGGTTTGAAGAAAGAAGAAAATAACTGTAAGAGCTAGAGGGTCACAGAAATCAATTTCAAACATAATTTCCCTCCAAAGATATCTGTATCTGCCTAAATTTTTAGAATTACTTATTTATGCATTCTAATTATCAGATTTTCAGGGACTTTCAAGTATGAATCACTTGAAACTCCATCATTCACTGAAACGAATATGTTGACCCACATATTCTGGGTTTTGTAAGACAGGGTAGCATCAATCTCCTACGCACACTGCAGGTTTATCTATCCTTATGTATGTCACACCACCCAATAAAAGATATATTTAAAAACAATTAACAGGAAGAATAAGTTCGGACTATAAAATATAGTCTTGTGAGGTTTTTCTTGCCATCAAAGCTCAAATACTTCTTTTCAAGGCGCCACCAGGTTGTCCAACACTTAAAATATTCTAAATGTCTGTCTATATCTTAAGGATATAGACAGGATTTGGTGGCTGGTAACTTACACTTAACCGAGATTACAGAAAACTGTTACTGGGGCTTCCCTGGTGGCGCCGTGGCTGGGAGTCCACCTGCCGATGCGGGGGACGCGGGTTCGTGCCCCGGTCCGGGAAGATCCCACATGCCGCAGAGCGGCTGGGCCCGTGAGCCGTGGCCGCTGAGCCTGCGCGTCCGGAGCCTGTGCTCCGCAACGGGAGAGGCCACAGTGGTGAGAGGCCCGCGTACCCCCCCCCAAAAAAAATAAAAACTGTTACTGGGATGCCAAAAATGTTACGTGGTGCTTTCACAGGAAAGGAATGCTGGGGCTTAGCAACTGCCCAGAGTCGCTCACCAAGGCTATGCTTATTTTGCTATTAGTTGGGACAGGTTAATTTTCAAAAGTTCTTCACATAGTAAGCAGAAAATATCCTGAATTCCAATAGAATGGGTTATTTCTGTTCAAGTTTGTGGCTACCATTTAAATCATAATTGTAATGTAAACACTTGGCTCTACTCTGTATGTTTATATCCCAGGTCCTTAGCCTGACACACAGCCTATTGGCTGACTCTGTTGGTTACCTACCCATGAGCCATCTCCCTTCAATTTCGTTCTGACACTATGTACTGATAGACATGGTGGGCGTCTTCCCAGGCTCAGGGTGCCACTTGATCAGTCTGAGCTGCTCAGAGCAATTGCAACCCCTTGCTAGTGACTAGGTTTCATCATGGCCCTCGGTAGTTACCCTGGGAATCTTCTCATGGACTTCTTGGAAAGTTTTCCTCACTCCTTAAAAGATACAAAAGGCCAGGATGTGGAGAAACTGGAAGCCTCACGCACTACTGGTAGAACCCTCAAACCCACAAAATGCTGTCGCGACCTTGGAAAACAGTTTGGCGGTTTCACAAAAAAGTTTAATAATGTACCATACGATATAGCAATTCAACTCCTACCTAGTTACCCAAGAGAAAGGAAAACATGTGTCCACGCAAAAACTTACACATAAATGTTCCTAGCAGCTTTATTCATGCTAGTTAAAAAACGGAAACAACCCACATGCCCTTCATCTGATGAATAGAAAAAGTGCAGTATATCCACACAGTAAAACACTACTCAGCAATAAAAAGGAACAAGGAACTGATACATGCTACAATACGGATGCGCTTCAAAAACTTTATGGTAAGCAAAAGAAGCCAGACAAAGAGATCACTATTGTATAACTCCACTTATGTGTGAAATGTCCAAAAAAGGCAAATCTAAAGAGACAGAAACTACATTAGTGCTTGCCTGAGATCAGAGAGTGAGAAGAGAAATTGATTGCATTGGGCACAGGGGATATTTTAGGGGTAATAAAAAGTTCTAAAAATGGTGATGGTTGCACAACTCTGTACATTTACATATATGTGTGTGTGTGTGTGTGTGTGTGTGTGTGTGTGTATGGGGGTGGGGGGAGGAGAGAGATAAAGTAAGGATTCAATCCTTCCTATCTTAGGTTCCCATGTGGGAACATGATGCTTGAAGCTGTAGCAGCTATCTCAGGACCAGAAGGAGAAAGCCAGCTAACCAGGAACCATGCATGACGTTTGCTGAGCTGTTAAATTAGATGCTCTTGAAATAGCCCTAATCCAAATTCATTTAAGGTGGAACCAAAAAATAAAATAAAATAAAAAACCTCACTTAAGTATTTCTTACTTGAAGCCAAAAGCATCCTGATTGATATAGACTAGAAATACAGTCACCAGAGCTTTTTCAGTGGTATATGATTCACATATACATTTAATTTTGAAGGAAGAATAGAATTTTGAAGACACACATGTTACAGATTGAATGTTTGTATCCCCCCAAAATTCATATGCTGAAACCTAAAAATATCAAAATTACCGTATTTAGAGGCCAGGCCTTTGGGTGGTGATTAGGTCATAAGGGTGAAGCCCTCATGAGTGGGATTAGTGTCCTTATAAAGAGCTCCCAGAGAGCTCCCTTGCCTCTTCCACCATGTGATACCACAGCAAGAAAACAGCATCTATGAACCGGGAAGCCAGCCCTCACCAGACACAGTACCTTGATCTTGGACTACTCAGCCTCCAGGACTGACAGAAATAAATTTCTGCTGTTTATAAGCCACCGAGTCTATGGTACTTGATTATAGCAGCCTGAAGTGACAAAGACAATGCATTTGTGGTGATGTATATATGTATATTCAGACATTTCTAACTAGGTTGCATAGTATCTTCTGTGACATGAGATACATTTAAGATGGCACCTAGTAGTTGTTTTACTAAAAACATATTTCAATCCAAGCTTGAACTAGCACTTGCTGTCATTCCAGCCTATCTCTCCTCTACTTTCTTTCATGTTCAGCATGAATCAAATGGCTTAAACATCCCAAATACATTCCAGTTATCACCCCATGTTTCACCCCTCTATATTTTTGCACATCATATTTTCCAAGCCTAGAACGTTCTCCCTTTTGACTACATGTTAAAATGCTATGCATCTTTTAAATCCCAACTTGGGAAAGTCTTCCCTGACCCCAAAAAACAATCACTTCCTGCCCTGATTTAATTCTATACCTTGTATATATCACTATTATCACCTCTGTCACATTGTATTGGAATTTGTTTTATTATTACTATCTCCCCTATTGTGAATGTCAAAGGGTATGAAGTTTAAAAACAAAACAGCTCTATCTTATATTTGGGTGACTTTGAACAAATCACTTTACTTCTGAGTCTCAATTTCTTCTTCTGTAAGATAAACATGGATATTATCATCCCATCTCTCTTAGACTACTATGAGACTTAACTAAGATAACATATGCAAGAGCATTTTATCAATTACAAAGCACTGACAAATTTTATCTCGAATAGATAAGGTTTTTTTAAAGGTATGGAATGGCCCACACAAATTAGGAAAAAGATGTGATCTCTCACCATTTATCAAAACGGCTCTAGCCAAGACTACCAATGAGCATTGTCCTCCCAAAGGCCTACCCCTGAAGGTCTATTCTCAGCTGTCATCTTGCCCAATCCAGGAGCAGCATTTGACCCAGACGACCTTGCCTTCCTCCTGGACACACTCTCTTCACTGGGCTTCCCCCTCAGTGGCAGCCCCTTCTCACTATTCTTTACTTGCCCCTTCTCATCTTCTCCACTTCTAAATCTGGACGGCTCCAAAGCTCAGTATCTAGACCTCTTTCCTTCCTATACTCACTCCCTTAGTGATCTCATCCAGTCTCATGACTTTACATAGCATTTAATTTTTTTTTTTTTTTTGGCCATGCGGCATGAGGGATCTTAGTTCCCCGACCAGGGATTGAACCCGTTATCTCTTGCAGTGGAAGGACAGAGTCTTAACCACTGGACCACCAGCGAGTCCCTAAATAGCATTTAATTTCTTCCAACTCACAAATTTGTAGATTGCTTCCCTGAAAACCAAACTTGTGTATCAAACTGCCTAGAAGCTTTAATGCATTAATGCTTAATGTGCTCAAACTGAGCTCCTCGTCTCCCCCACCCCGAGTACACACTTCATCGCAGTTCATGGGCATTGGGTCCATCCAGGTGCTTGGGTCAAAAAAAATCTCAGACTTGACTCCTCTCTTTCTGTCATACTTCCTATCCAGTCCACCAGAAATTCCTCCAACCAAAATATCTTCAGGATTCAATCCTTTCTCACTACCTCCATGCTGCTTTGACCCTTGGCCAAGTTGCCATCATCTCTCACTTGATAGCTGAAATAGCTTCCGAAATGGTCTCCCTGTTTCTGCCCTTACCCATCTTTGATCTTGTTGAACCCACCAGCCAGAGTCACTCTGTTACAACATTAGTTATATCAGGTCAATCATTGTTTAAACCCCTTCATTGGTACCCCATCTCCCTCAGTGTAAAATCACAATGGCCCTTAAGGATCCATGTGATCTGCTCACCATACTCCGATTTCCTCATTGACTTCATCTCCTACCACTGTCCCCTTTGCTCAGTCCACTCCAGCCACTACGCCCGCCTTGCTTTCTGTTGATAAACTAGACGCTTGGCATGCCTCTGCCTGAATGCTCTTCTGCCCGATATCATGTGGCTCATCCCTTCATTTCCTTTATATCATTCCTCAAATGTCACCTTCTCTGTGAGGTCTTCCCTGGCCATCCCATTGAAAATTGCAACCCCCTTTCCTCCTACTCCCCATCTCCCTTTGCTGGTTTATTTTTCTCAACAGTAGTTGTCACCTTTTAACATATGTTTGACTGTCACTACTAAAAGCTCCAAGAGTAGAAAAATTTTTATTTCTTCTGTATCCTCAGTGCTTAGAGCAATGCCTGACACATGGATGGCATATTACTTGAAAGAATGAATGAACAAAGTAGGCTTCATAGATTCATGATAAATATATTTCTAAACACCTGTATCTTCAACAATAATGGGCAGAAATACCATCAAAGTTTTTAGAAACCACTGACACTTAAAAGTCAGGAAATTTGAGGCCATAAAGAAAAAATCAAAGTAAATTTGGGAACACTTAATGTTCCTAAAGAAACTCATAGCAAATAAGTAAGTAGCTATACTTCAATTAATAGGTAGAAGTGGTACTCAAAATATAACAAAATATTCAGTTGATCACCCCCTAGACTTATTATAAAGTTCAAAGTTAAATAAGTGCTTTCTATTTACCTGAAACATGCTTAGTATGTGTTGTATTTATCATTTTAGAAGGCAGAGCTGAACATTTAGATTTTCTTCTGATGTAAGTTTCTTGTGAGTACCTTGGCAGGTTTTTCTGGTTTCAATACTTCAAACTAATCATGTCAACAAACAGTTTTAAATAACCAAGATGATAAAATTTGATAGAGTAAAGTTATTAAGTATATTTGGTTATAACCTAAGAATTAACATCACAGAAAAACTTTAAGGAATTTATCATTTTAAACTCTGTAATTACAAATCTTTATATTAGTAGTTGCTATACTTAAAGATATATAATCTGCTGATTAAAATAGATGTTGTCCACGAACAGAAAGTTGTGGATACCTATGGCAAAAAAGTTTCCCATTTTAATACTGATTTATCCCATGTTTTTCTTTTAAATTATTATCATTTCCAGGCAACTCTCTGCTGATAAATTACAAATGAGGAGAAACAGTACTTTAACATTCCCATCAGAAACTTCCTAAGGGTAAATGAATATAATCTCCCTCAAAGTAAATGATCACTCAGGGGTGGCCATGTATTTTGCTAAATTACAGATCTAGAAAATGAAAATCCAAGACTTTAAACTTCATTTCACAATGATACGCTATTCTTCTAACTGCTGTATGTACTAACTGTGAGGTTTTTTATTTAAATAAAGACCATTCTATAAAAATGAACATCAGAAAATGTGCTATAGTTCTTGATTTCCTCATCAAGAAATCACTGAACCATCACTTTATATCATAGCTGAAAAGTGAATGAACAAAGTTTTTTAAACTATATCTAAGTTTACTCCTCACTGACAATATTGAAAATAGAGAATTTGTGTACATCAATTCTAGAAATTTGCTCTTATCTCAATTTACAGAAATTTCTGTAAGGAAAAGGAAAGTCCACATAGTACAAGAGGAAGTCATGACCTTCGGTAACATGTTTATACGTAACAAAACTTAATAAATGTTTGTTGAAGTGAATTAATCCATGCTTAACTGGATAAAAAAACTTGAATAGAACATATTTTTAGAGAAAAGAACATATCTAAACATGTGAAAACTTCTATCCAAACTGACTTTGAATATTTCAGTGAATACTTTTGGTTAATGTGGCTTGAAACTTGCAAGGCAGTCAACAAAGAAAGTTGGAAGTATCAAAACATCACTGATTCGTTGTGAAAGGCAATAGTAGTAGCTTTTATTATAACTAAACATACTTACAGATGCTTACCCCTCTGTTAAGTTATTTCTTACATATATGGATTTAAAAAAATATATTCCCCACAACAACTTCATGGGATAAGTGTTATGCTCCCCACTTACAAATGAGAAAACTGAGACCCCAGGAAAGCAAGTAAACTGGCCAAGGTTATCAAGATGAGGATTCAAACTAGGGTCTGTTTCATTCCAGAGTCTGTTTCTAAACCTCTGAGCCCAATGCTGGGTGGCCATTAAAACAGATTCAAAGATATTCACATCAGACATTTGTAGGTAAAACATTTGTTGGGAAATAATACTGCACTCTACGCACACACACACCCCAAGATATTCCAGCAGATAAACTTTTGTTGAAAACATTTCAGGAAATCTGACGTTTCCATGCAACACACTTTGCCGAAAGTATACTTCACAGAAAATTTAAAGCCTATTTCTTGAACTAATATTCCCTGAGCTAAACAGTCATACAAAATAACTGTTATTAATACACATAAAGTTTTCCATGTCAGTAACTCTACTGTTCAACAATTTTAAAATGAATTTCACCAGAGAGGATGCTCCTTAATTACAGGAACAATCAACAAATCGCAAAAATCTTAAAGCTAAACGATTTCTTCAAGTTTCTCTACCTAACCCTTCATTTTATAGATGACAAACTATAAAGTCCAGGAAGATGAAGTAATTTGTCCAAGTTTCTACAAAAAAAAAGCAAATCATAATACTTTTTACTTCCAGCGGGATAAAAATATTTCAATTCCCAATTATCTTTTTGACCATACCTTAACATTTCTCAATTACAGTAATATATCAATGATATTCTCCATCTGTAGCATTTAAAACCACAATGAACTTGAATCATTTTGAGGATCAAATGCTACAACTTAAATCATTTCAAAGCAACCTATTCTAAACAAAGAAAACTCTCACTTTCCATGGCAAACAACTGCTAAACAAGGAAAGTAAATATCAAATATCAAAATACTTTTTATATTACCAACAGGACTTATGTGAATTTCGAATGGCCTTCTCACAGAGATAATCAAGAATGAATTATAAGACATAAAAGAAGGAATATAAGACTCTTAATGACCACTATAAAAACTTGATGTCTACCATAAAGATTAAACAAATGTACAGTTTCTGTTGTTATTACATAGTAAAGTTTTTATTCTAACAGAACTTACTGTACTTTATATTGACTCCCAGCTAGTAGGAATTCCTTTCCTTCTGACCACTTTTGGATTTTGTTTACCAAATGAAATGTCAAAAGTGAAAAAAAATTAATGCAAACCACAAAAGTCCTGCTACTATAGAAACATTCAATGTGATATTTAAAAGCAAAATCAATCATAAATAAAATAGGACATTTGCCTATCAGACCCATCATTGTTACATAACCTTCCTTAGTAACTATATAATCCATATTCATTATGTGTAATAATATCGAAGACACTGTCAAATTAATAAAATTTCCTTAGAAGTACCCAAATCGTCGTTCCAGATGAAAATGAACCTACAAAAACCAGTTCAAAACAAGGAAATCCAAAGTCATAAATCACTTTGACCAGGCAACAGCTCAAAATAACTAGGCAATTCTCTAGTGGCATAAGTACCAGCTCCAAAATGAAGTGCTTGTAGAGTATTTGAAAAGCAACATACCTTCTTTAAGGTGGAGAATTCCCAGTGATCAAATTGTAGTAATCCACATGGGGAAGGCATCATCAAAAATCCCAACAACTTTTAAGCAACTCCAAAGAAAAAAGTTTGGTAAGTTTTCATTCAGGAATGACTTGATGTCGTATTGGTACTTTCATAATATTCACTGATGGAAAGATCCAGTAAGAACAATGCAGTACGAAGGAGTCAGTGCACTCATGATGCTTTCTAGATGCTGACAATAGTAATCACACCTATACAATTGAAATTAATTAGTGTTAGCTTCCAAGTCACTCAACACACTCAGTTTCTTTTAAAAAAGTAACTTTAGCATTAATATATTTCTTTCTTTGTCACAAAATTCAAAACTACATAGTTCTGGCAGTTGAATAATTTCTAGCTTCAAGTTTTAATAATGGATACTACTGTACGAAATCACAACTTTAAGAAGTTCAAATAGACTATGTTTGGCTCTTTCCTCCAGGTATTAGCAGCACAGTTTGATGTTTCATCTGTCTGGTCAAACTGTAAAGGTGGGAGATAAAAGCAAAGGGTGTGAGGAAAGCTTCTAGCTCTGGGGTGGGGATAGGAGAGGGTAGCAGTGATAAATTAATTACCTTGGTATTTGGAACGATCTCACAAAACAGACCTTAAGATAATCACCTACATTTGCATTTTCTAGCTCAAGAGTCCTGTTCCACACATTCCCAATATTTAAACACTGCTAGAACATACCCCGTTTGCCCACTTTCAACAAACTCCCAATTCCTCTCCCTAAATGTCTTTCTGTGAACCAAGTGACTGGGCGTATAAACAACTTTGTGATAAAGTGGGAAAGTGCTGAAAGAAATGCCCTATAAAGTGGAGATGTTTACTAGGTACGCAGTGTTCGCCTCATTTGAGCAAGAACCAACCCAGAAACACTGCGAAGTGAAGCTACTTGGGAAACAAAGTTAGGGAGTCTCCTTTTGCCTATAAACACAGAAGGAACTGCGCTGCCTCTCCACCCCGCAGAAGCTGCAACAGCCATCCCTCTTTTGGGCGGGCGTGGCAGACAGAAACAAAAGGTTAAAACACAAAAGGCGGGGCGGACCGCTGGGTCTGTGGAGCTTCAGGCGCTCGCGTTCCCCTTTCTACTCCAACACATTGAAATGGGGCGGGGGTGGGGGCCCGCGTTAAGTGAGAGAGGTGATGATGGATCGCCAGCACCACGTAGGTTATTCTGGGTGGGTCGTGAAACTGAGATGGGTGGACGGGATGGCCGGCTCTAACTAGTGGTCCAGGCCCCATCCCTCCATCCCTGCATCTCTGACAGTCGAGAACCTGTGGCTTCTGCCTCCAACCTATGCCAGCCCCAAAGAAAACTTTCTGAACTCTTTTACCTGTTGGCTCTAACACCCTCGACCGCAAACACGGGAGTCCAATGCCCTACCACCCAAACCTCTTCTTCGTTCTCGTGCTGCACGCAGCTTTGGGTACGGTGCGTCGGATCTGCACAACGCTTCGCAGGCTGTTAAGTTATAAAATGGTGAGGGAACGACCCCCGCTTCCATCTCTCTTTCCTTGGCAGGACCAAAGTCAGACCCCGGCAAGTCGCCACCGTTTCAGCTCGCTTCCCTCCGGTCTCTGCGCGCAGCTGGGAGAAAGCGAGGCAATGCCCCCCTCGAGACACCCTTCCCCCATCCCCCCAGCTCCTCATATACAGAGGCACTTGAGAGAAATGCCCGCCTGGCTTTTGCCCATTCGAAATAAACAAATAAAACAATCTGTTCAAGTTCCTTAAAGAACAAAAGAGAAGGGAACAGGGGAAAGGAGGTACAACTTGGCCAAACTTCGCCACCGGACTGTTCCTCGGTCCTCCGGAGGGCGGGGAGCGGGGCGCGTTGCGGGGGAGAGAGGTAAACAAGACAACAGTCCCCACTCACCTTCTTCCCCACTTGGTCGCACCTCCGAGAGACGTCTCCCTGGTCGCGGTCCTCGCGGCGCTCGGACACTTCTGTGTGGCCTGACAGCGGAGAAAGTCGCGGCGGCAAAGTTGCGAGAGGGAGATACCCCGCGCGTCCGGGGGAGAGGGGAAGAAAGAGAGTTCATCAGAGTTTCCCCCTTTTGTTCCAAGTCCCGGAGCAGACAAAGAGGCGGCGAGCGGCGGCAGGTTTCTCCCTCTCACCCCTTCTTCCTCTCTCCCTCCCCTCCCCTCCCCTCCCCGCCCCCTCCCTCTCCCCGCATCTCCCGCCCGGCCGGGAACCTCGGAGGCGAGCCTGGGCGGCTCAGTCCCCAGCCCTTCGCAACTCTGCCCCGACCCTCTTCTCCCACTACCTCGCCCGAAACTTTGCCCGGGAGATGCCTGTCCCGGTCCCCTCCGCACCCACCACGCAGTCTAACGCGCTCAAGTCTGCGGGGGGGAGAGAGGGGGGAGGAATCTCCAAAATCATTGTTTCCGGGAGATGCACCTCTTTGTTTGCACTTTCCCTGCCAATCAGGGTGAGCAATCCACTTTGGCATCGAGTTTCTGTCAGTTTTTCGTCACGCCGAGGGACGAAATCCGAAGGGCAAGGGGTCAACCCCAGAAGATAAAGGCGCTCGCACCATCGGAGGTGGGGTGCACCCTAGGCTCTCCATCCTGGTTCCTCCCCTCGGATCACCCCCTCCACCCAACACACCAAAACAGCTCAAAGGGGCATCAAGAAGTGTTAGAAAACTCTCCCCCCGCCCGCCGCCGCCCCCCCACTCAGAGCTCTGTCCCTTGGGAGCTCCCTGTAATCCGGAGGACAAAGCCCCGCTCGGGGTCCCACCGGGACCTCCACCCCTAGGGGCTACCTGTGGCTGCAGGTGCTGCGCGACCCGGTCCCGGGGCGCCGAGGGCGGATTCCCACCTCGAGCATCGCATCCACCTCTCAGACCCCAAACTTCTCCTAACCTCAGACCGAGACGGCACGGCTCTCCGGGTGACCGCGCTCCCGGTGACCCTGGAGCCAAGCGCTCCACCCCGGTTCCCTCCTCTACACCCCGCTGCCTGGTCCTCGCTCCAAAGATCTGACTCAGGGCCCCGGGCTTCCTCCCCATCCTCTACCCCCTGGCGAGGCCGAACATCCCCTCTTTCCGTCTCCTCCCCCACTGCCTTGGCCCGGGCAAATCGGGTGCCTCGGACCAGGATCAGCTCCGCACTCTTCCCCAGGCCCTTTACCAGTCGTTCCCCAACCTCCAGAGCTGGGGACCCCATCCCCATCTCCCCCATCCTTAGAGCCTCATCCGAGCTGCGGGCCACCGTATTGGCCCAGCTCTGAGTGACTCAGAGTAGCGCTGATTTTCATTCTAGATCTTACTGGAACTGAAAAGGAGGAAAGCCGGAGGTGGGGGAAACGGGGGAGAATGGGGGCCCGCAATGGGAAGCATTTTCTAGGGCAAAGGAAAACAACAACAGCGAGCATTCCAAAGCAAACAGCCTCCCTCCCTCCAGGAGGTATCCGGCCCATCGTCCACCTTCGCCTCCACCCTTCCTCCTTCCCCATCCCAGACTTGGGATCTTTGGGGTCGGCGAAGTTTGGGGGTAAAGGGATGTGCGGTACAAGGAGGCTTGGGAACCTGGGACCAGCGTCCAGGGTTTGGGGTGGAGGTGAGGGGATGCCCGAAGGAGGAGGTGCGGGAAGGAGCGAAGAGCCCCTGCGGAGTCCGGAATGTTGCGGCCGACGGTCCCGGTACTCTCCCGGCGACTCCTCGCCAGGTCTCTCGCCCAGAGCAGAACAAAGCCGCCGCGAGGAGCGCTTCTGTCCTCGCCTCCCGGGGCCCGCACCCCGCCCTCCGCTCTGCTTGCACGAGCCCACGCCGCTCTCGGAAACTTTGCAACCAACTTCCCCCAGAGTTAGCGCGCGCGGCGCAGGGAACAGAAGAAGAAACGGGGACCATCGTACCCGGAGACCACAGATGCCCTCTCCCCCGTCCCCTCCCGGACGTGGAGCGGCGCTCCTGGAGCCGCCGTTCCCACCCGCGCGCAGGGTGGCCCACGGTGCAAGGGCCGGGGGAGCACACGTTTTCCCCGGCTCCCTGAAGAGAACGCAGAGGGTTTTCGTTTGGATGCGTGCAGGGCTGGGTAGCGAGTGAGGTCGAGGAAAGATGTGGCAAATAGAGGAGCGGGCGGAGGGCGGTGGCTCGGACTGCGCGGGAGGCGAGGGCGCGGGAGCGAGCGCGAGTGTAAGCCGCGCCTTTCGGGCCGGGTTCCTGCGCGCCCCGTCCGGCCCTCCCAGCTCGGCGAGCAGCCGCGAGGCCCCAGAGTCAGGGCCCGGGGTCCGGGGCCGCCCGGGCCGCCTCCTGGCGCACCGGCCTGCTCACCTGCCCGGAGCCTGGACACCTGCGCCGCCTCCTCCTGGAACCTCGGGTCTCCCGGGCGGCTCCTCGCCTACTGGGAACTCAGAAGCCTCATCCTAGGTTAGGGATCTTGAACGCTCCACAACCAACCGCAAAGAGAAAACAGCCCCTACCCACCACTCCTGTCTGGCACATTTTCCTCTTTGTCTAATTATGATGACTTCCAGAATTGTCTTTTTAGGAGAAGCCTACACCCCCCCCGCCCGCGACAAACCCTTACTTTCGGCTGTCCTCAGGGATCTGCTTGGAAAATAATGAAAAGTCAGTACTTCGAGACAATTCAATTCTGCTGCCTCTCAAAAATACTCGAGTTATGGGGTAAATCAACGAAGAGTTGCTAACTTCTAAATAATACCCAATACTCCACTGACTGTTACAGTGGACTAATTGAATCTATTAAAACATTACCAAACCTTTTGAAAATATCGACTGCTTGTTCCTCTCTCTTTTCTCAAGAGATGAGGGGGAAGGGCCGTTTGCCAGGTGAACAGTCAATATGGCTTCAAGAAGGTTTGCTCCCTGCTGTATGAAACACACCTGTCAGGGCTGTTCGAAGTATCTCTTTCCCAACCTGCTTGCGGGGAAAACAAGTGATCTCCTCCCAAGAATCTTGATCCTTAACTGGTCAGAGCTCCCCTATCTCCACTCCTGGGCTTCTCTGTGTAAGACGCTAGCCACTGCTACTTTTGAAAAGGATGCCATCGTTTCTCAGATGCCACCATATTATTAATATTTTTAATTTATTAAAATGGTGGATATACCAGAGCAAATGGGCTTAGAAATCCAAGTATCCCCTCTGAACTCACAATGTGGGCAACCGCACTTGGGACTCCACCCCTGCCATTCGTACGGCAGGCTGACAGCATCCTATAGCTCTCCCTTCTCTGCTTCTCTGTTCAAGGGCTTCCTTGAACAGAAGAAGACCCCACTTCGCTAGTGCAGGAGGGCAGGCTAGAAGTGCCAAGCAGATAATGCCCCTCAGAGAAGCCCTCAAGCAATCGAGGATGCAAGTCAGTTTAAAACTACCCCAGCTTCCTCACCTGGAGGTAGGACTAGACTTACTAAGTTGTATTCTACACTGTCTCCCACAGGTCCTCGTCTTTGAGCCCCAGTTTCCCACAGCAGTAACTTGCTCTCTAAGGAACCCTATGCTGGCTCCCTTCCTTACCTGCCTCCCCGTGCTTCTAGTGCTTTCTGCCATCACATCCCAAACATCTCATGGTCAGCTTCTGCAGGAAGTCAGCCTAAGACACCTCTCAGATATGTGCTTTTTTTGGGGGGGGGGGTGGCTGTACGCGGGCCTCTCACTGCTGTGGCCTCTCCCGTTGTGGAGCACAGGCTCCGGACGCACAGGCTCAGCGGCCATGGCTCACGGGCCCAGCCGCTCCGCGGCATGTGGGGTCTTCCCGGACCGGGGCATGAACCCACGTCCCATGCATCAGCAGGTGGACTCTCAACCACTGTGCCACCAGGGAAGCCCATCAGATATGTGCTTTTTAAAGGGAGGAATCCACTCTATTCAGAGAACGAAGCTAGAAAATCAGATTTGCCCTGGAAAAGAGGTTATTTCAGCAATGAAAAGTGTTTAAGTTATCTAGTTTACTTTCTGGGTCATACTTTAAAATTAGATATTATACTAAATAAAGTAGAGAATCATACCTCGTGTGTGAAATTTTTGTGCATAGATTCATAAGAAGTTCTTTAAGTCTGATGCCAGCAGACAGCAAAGCAACAGCATGTTCTATTAGAATCACCTTTTTAAAAACGGAGTTAGAAGTAACATAGAGGGCTTTTTTTGAGCCTCTGATCAGAGTTAAGGATGACAAACACACCTCATACTATGTCTCAGTGTGACCTAGTCAGTAATATTTCCAGTGAGAGATCCTATGGTGTTTTTTTACCAAACTTCTCACAGCATAAATTGGCCAACTGTTGTAACAGTTTTTATGAAATTATATATTAAATCTTATTCTGCTCTTAGCCATCATTATGAATAAGTCCTCAAGTATCCACATAATTATAAGCCCCAATGCCATCCCTAGCTCCTAGAACTTTCCTTCTTAGGTTGCTTTCACTGCTGCTTTTCTTAAATTCTCCCTGTGATGGTCCTCAGTGCTAGTCACCAAATTTTTGTTGTTCTCCCTCTGGGCACATGTTAGGAATACAATTCCCTACTCCCCTTGAATCAGATGGGGCCATGTCATCTGTTCTGGCCAATGAAATGCGAACAGAAATAATAAGTGTCTCTTCCAGGTGGAAGCTTTAAGAGCCAGTGTATGATTTCATGTGTCCCTTTTCCATCTGCCTCCGTGCTGGATGAGGTTGCTGATTTGCCCTGGGTACCAGGGTGAGCTCCCTCCACAGCCAACCTCAGTGATCATTTTGTGTTAGCAAAACAATAACCCTTTCTTGTCCGAAGCCACTGAGGTTTTAGGGTCGTTTGTAATCATGGTACAACCTGGCTGATTCTCACTTGTTCAGATACTCTCAGTCATTTATCATTACAAAGTTATACTTCTGGTTTCCTTACGGGTTTGGGATCTTGGAAAGCTTATACAGTAGCTCCCATGAACTTCCCATAATATTTTGCAGCTGGACTTCAAGTTTAACGGCACTGTGCTGGGTAAATTGTTTTATGAAAGATTAGTTTATCTTCTTGTTAAAAAAATAAAAGGCTAGCAACAAATTACGAAGAAGGAGATAGGATTTTGTGGAGTCTGATACACTTCACTTTTGCATCTGCCCCAGAAAGAGTTGACTTTCCTCAGTCTCTGTCATTGGCTTACCAACTTTCAGAACTTCTTTAACCAACACCGTAAACTCAACGAGTCTTTATCATGCTGCATTTTAAACTAAAATTCTTTCCACAAGTCATTTAACCTTTGGTGAACTTTTACTGGTTTTATTTACCTAATAAAACTGAGAAGTAATCACCTACTTCATGGGGTTCTTATGAGAATTAAATGAGATTTTCAGGTCCTTAATCGAGGGGCTACATGTAATACTGGCTACCGTTCAGTTACAAATACTTCATATCTGATCTATCTATCAATTTCCCTGGGTCAGAAACATTAATAAGGAGGCTTGCCTGTTCTGAAATGTTTTTTCATTTTCTTAATATCCCAGCAATAATCATTATATTGCAAAAATGTTAAGAATAATGAACAGCACATCTTATTCCTTTCCCAAGAGATATCTGGAAAATTGAAACCCCGTTTTACTTCTAAGCCCTAAGGACTGTTGGTTTTACTTGTACTCTTGTTGTTGTTACTGTTATTGTTTCTAATTATTTCCATTTCTTCTGGTAAAATCCCAGCTCCATAGCCTCGAATGTAAGGTCCTCCACATAAAGCCTCCCCACCCCCTCTATCTGTATTTTCCATCAACCTGACTCATACTACACGCCCTGATAATACTAAATTGCTTGTAGCAATGCCAGATCAGGCTTATGCGCTTTTACTCATGCTGTTCTCTTGGAAGACATTTATCCCACCTTTTTCCTATCTCTAATCCTTACTCGCCTTTCAGATCCTTCTACACAAGCATCTCTTGTAATAGGTTTCCTTCCGGAAACCCCAAGTTGGACTAACTGTCCCTCCTTCATTTATCCCATCAAATATCTCTATCCTTTCAGGAGGTAGTAGAATTTTTATTAAGAATGTGAGTTTTAGAATCATCAGCTGGGTGTGTATCACCTGGCTTTGCCACTCACTAGCTGTGTGACTGTGATCAAGTAACTTTACCTTTTTGACCTCGGGTACCATGTGTAAAATAACATAAGACTACCTGCATCATGGGATTGCATGGACAAAATGTCATCAAAAATGTAACGTGCTGGGCTTCCCTGGTGGCGCAGTGGTTGAGAATCCGCCTGCCAATGCAGGGGACACGGGTTCGTGCCCTGGTCCGGGAAGATCCCACATGCCGCGGAGCAGCTGGGCCCGTGAGCCATGACCGCTGAGCCTGCGCATCCGGAGCCTGTGCTCCACAACGGGAGAGGCCACAACAGAGAGAGGCCCGCGTACCACCAAAAAAAAAAAAAAAAAAGTAAAGTGCGAAACATATAAACCTGACAGTAATAAAAACAGCTGTCATTTATTGAGTGTTTATTATCTCTAGCAGATTTAAAGTTAAAGTAGTAAAATAGCAGATGGTGAATTTCATTTTGATTCTCAGCTTTTCTTCTCCGAGATGAAGGTCTGGAACTTCAGTAAAGTATCTTCCTTAAGGATGCTGGGCATTGAAAACAAAAGCTGCCCAAACTCTCAAGAGACGATTGTGCTGTAAGTGTTATACCAGAAACTAGATTTCCTAATCAACAGTGCTTCAGTCTTCATATCAATATATATAGGCCACAGTAGACCATTAGAAGGTTCAGAAAGAGCAAGGAATCTAATGTATTGTGCATGTATTGGACTGAAGAGTATTTCATCCAGGCTACAGTGGAGTTCTGCTCTATGTACTGTATGTAACTGAATAATATACAGTAATTCTCCATTTTCCCAATAAGAAGATTGTTTTAAAAGTTTCTTGGCCGGGCTTCCCTGGTGGCGCAGTGGTTGAGAATCCGCCTGCCGATGCAGGAGACACGGGTTCGTGCCCTGGTCCGGGAAGATCCCACATGCCGCGGAGCGGCTGGGCCCGTGAGCCATGGCCGCTGAGCCTGTGCGTCCGCAGCCTATGCTCCGCAATGGGAGAGGCCACAACAGTGAGAGGCCCGCATAAAAAAAAAAGTTTCTTGGCCAACTTAAATATACACACTTTTAGATCATGTGTCTACTTGTTTAATATGCTTCCATATTTTTGTCACATTAATAAATTTAGAAATAATAATTCAGAAATATTTCTGGTTTTGCCACTCACAATTCATGAAACAATTTTATTTTCTCTTCTCACACATCTTTGTCATCCCCAGAGCCACTCTGATTCATTTATCTCTCATTATCAGAGCCCATCATCTTTGTTTCTACTTAAATTGTTGAAAACACAGCTCTTCTGGAGCTGACGTTGATACTGAAATTAGAAATTTTATCCCAACCCACAAATATCATTCACATAACATTAAAAAAGAATAGTCACCTTTCCTACAGATGTATAGCTGAGCTAGCCACAACACAAAAAGATTTGTTTTACCTTGAAAAGATTTGTTTACAAAGACAGCAAAATTTGATGATCATGAGGTCTTATCCCCAGCATAAAATTTTTTTTAATAAATAAGTCTATATTAAATACGTTAGCCTCCTTTATTTCTAGTTTGTTATATGACCTCCATAAGCATTAGAAACCAGCTTGAGGCCCAAAGATTGAGGGTAATGTGGCTTTGCCAAGTATAATTTGTTGTTCGAAATAAAATAATTGAGAAATTGAGAGATTACATCATAGGGTCTTTTGGGTAAGGCAAACTCCTCTTCTGAAGGATCATTGGGGGGGAAAAATCTTACCTGACATTTAGGAAGGTACTGGCAGTAATCTGTCTTGTCACATGTGTCACATGCAGCCTTTTTCCATATTAGTGCAAGAGAGATCCCGACAAATTCCACCCTCCATCTGTCCAAGACAATCCATCAGCGTCTGCTTGCATTTCTTTTTTATAAATTTATTTATTTATTTTGGCTGCGTTGGGTCTTCATTGCTGCGTGTGGGCTTTCTCTAGTTGCGGCGAGCGGGGGCTACTCTTCGTTGCGGTGCGCGGGTCTCTCATTGCGGTGGCTTCTCTTGTTGCAAAGCATGGGCTCTAGGCGCACGGGCTTCAGTAGTTGTGGCGCACGGGCTTAGTTGCTCCGTAGCAGGTGGGATCTTCCCAGATTAGGGCTTGAACCTGTGTCCCCTTCATTGGCAGGAGGATTCTTAACCACTGCATCACCAGCGAAGTCCCTGCATTTCTTCATGCATTACAACTCCTTAGTTTTTTGGGTTTTTTGTTTTGCAGTACGTGGGCCTCTCACTGCTGTGGCCTCTTGCGTTGCGGAGCACAGGCTCTAGACGCGCAGGCTCAGCGGCCATGGCTCACGGGTCCAACCGCTCCGCGGCATATGGGATCTTCCCGGACCGGGACACGAACCCGTATCGCCTGCATCGGCAGGTGGACTCTCAATCACTGCGCCACCAGGGAAGCCCCAACAACTCCTTAGTTTCTGTCTTCCCATCTGAACCAAGGATCAGTTCCATGTCATTATTCTAGAAGATTCTAAAACAGCATGGCATCTTTTAAAAAACAGATTTAAACATTTCCCTCCATTGAGGTTTTTCTTCCTTCTCTTTCCAGCACCTTTGTCCATTCTGCTGTTGCCCACCCAGTTCCTATCATCTAACCGTGTCTGCATTTGCACTGTTATACTGTATGCTTCCCAGTGGAATCAAGTTTCCATCCATTATAGAGCTTTCTCTGAACCCCTCTGCATGAATTAGATGGCTGGCACCTTTTTTAGGAAAATGTACATCACAACTTCTGATTACCACTCATGTTCTTGGATGATTACCCTGTGTACGAAGCAGTCCTTCAGGCTAACATGATTATGCAACAGTAATATCTTTAACTTCAGGGGGTAAAAGCCTGACACTGTTCCACGTGAAATGGCATAATTTTTGGTTTTAATTCCCGATTCTCTGTTTCATGACATTTATCCCTGGTATCTAACATAGATAAAATCTTTAACCAAAGGCAAATACAATTTAATGGAAACAGTCATACCTCTTTTCTTCCAATTTTGCAATATTTTTGACTCTAAAGTTCATGTTAATTTTGCCATTGCTTAGTATTTCCTGTGGAAATACTTATTTGAGATGATTTAAATAAGAACAGAACTGCTGAATATTTTGTTTTGTAGAGAAAGGTATTATTAGACTTTCTTCTCCAGGCTAAAAACAAAAAAATCAAGGTCATCCTAGTCATAGAAGTTTCTCAGAAAGACATTTTTATTATAGCTTTGACTTAATCCAGGAAGCCTATCACTAATAGATACAATTAAAAAAAACAAGGGGGCTTCCCTGGTGGCGCAGTGGTTGAGAATCTGCCTGCCAATGAAGGGACACGGGTTCGGGCCCTGGTCTGGGAAGATCCCACATGCCGCGGAGCAACTAAGCCCGTGAGCCACAACTACTGAGCCTGTGCGTCTGGAGCTTGTGCTCCGCAACGAGAGAGGCCATGACAGTGAGAGGCCCACACACCGCGATGAAGAGTGGCCCCCCCGCTCACCGCAACTAGAGAAAGCCCTCGTGCAGAAACGAAGACCCAACGCAGCCAAAAATTAAATAAATAAAAAATAAAAAGAACAAGGGATAAACAAGGTGGCTTTTTCCCTAGCCACCTGCTATCTCTCCCCTGCTTTCTATTTTATTGTCCTGTATATCAATAGTAGCACTGATCATACTTTCTCTAACATGACTTGGAATAGGCCATCTTTTAACTTTGCCTGGGTTATCACCTACTTTGGGATTGGAAGCTCTATACGCTCAGCTTAGATATTCCTTTCTCATTTCAGTTTATGTTAGTTCATAGAGATTTCCTTCAGTTTTATAGTATTTTCTTCTCTCATTATTTATTTAGTTTGCTTTTTATTTGCTGGCAAGCTTAGCCCTCATAAAAAGGGCTAGAGACATCCACTGATCAAGAGCACAGGCAGGAATTCTGATAACAGCACTTCCTGCCCTATAAGAGGAACCACTTGGTCCTTGTTGCAGCTGGGATCACAGTTGGCCTCATAAATGGTGGCCAGTAGCCTCCTCGGAACAGACCCTTGTCTTTAAGGAACTGTGCTAGAGCCATCATCCTATTTAAACTAGGGCAAAGAGGCAACCATTTGTCTTCTCCTTCACAGCCAGCAATTTTTCCCTGTAATAAATGACTTCATTTTGCCACTGGAGTTACAGAGGTTAAATTTACAGCTAAGTGCAATCCTTTACTCATTACAGCACCTTCCAGAGAGTTCACTCATTTATTAGCAAAACTATCACTCTGAGTCAGCAATAAAGGTGCAGATGTGCTCATACAAAATTACTAAGAATAAGGGTGAGAGTCTGATGTGGAAAAATATAAAGTATTACACCAAAAGTACTTCCCCTTTTGTTCTCCTAAATTTAAAATAAAGTAATAAGACATTTAACAAGGGGTTTTCGTGTTTCCATGCCCAGTTTCTTCCCAAGAATTACTCCTTGGTTTTCTTCTCTTCCTGAACGACACCCGCCTACCTATGCTGACTCTATCCACTATGGCTTTGAGTTTCACAACCCCCATCCCTGTACTTCCAGCCCAGGCTGTTCTGCCTTGACCCAAACACCTATAAATCCAACTGTTCACTGGAGGTTTTCACCCACAGGTATCCCACAGATACCTCTCATTTAACATAGCTTAAGCTAATTTTACCAGCTTTTTCTCAAAAATCAGAAACTCTCCCCTACAATCCTTCTTATTCGCCCTCCTACTATTTAACCAATTGTGATAGATAATTGTATGTCAACTTGACTTGGCTAAAGGTTGCCCAGATAGCTGGTACAACATTCCTGCGTGGTGTCGTCTGTCAAGGTGTTTCCAGAGGAGATTAGCATTTAAACAGATAGACTAAGTAAAGAAGGTCACCTTCACCAATGTGAGTGGGCGTTACCCAATCCGCTGAATGCCTGAATAGAACAAAAAGGCACAGGAACGGGCGAATTTGCTCTCTCCCAAGAAGCTTGGGACATCCACCTTCTCCTGCCCTCAGACACTGGTGTTGCCCTTTCTCAGAACTCTGCATTCAGACTGAATTATACAGCTGGCTTTCTTGGTTCTCTAGCTTGTAGTCTGCAAATGGCGGGACTTCTCAGCTGACTCACAAGATTATAACCCATATATATTCAGGGTTCTCCAGATAAAGAGAACCAATAGGGTATATAGATATACACACTGGTAAAGGGAACAAAAACACCACCAACAACACCACTTTTCCCCTCTCCCCTCGGTCCACCACTAAATGCCTAAACACTCAAAAAGAACAGTCAGTTTTATTTCCTTAGCATCTCCAACATGCTTCCCTTCCTGCCCCACAGCTACTACTCAATTCAGGCCCTCATCATCTTTCAACTGAATGACTATAACCGTCTCTGTTATAGACTGGATGTTTGTGTCTCCCCCAAATTCCTATGTTGAAGCCCTAACTCCCAGTGTGGCTTTGTTTGGAGATGGGGCCTCTAAGGAAGTAATTAAGGTTGAATGAGGTCATAAGGGTGGCGTGCTGATCTGACAGAATTAGTTTCCTTGTAAGAAGGGGCACCAGAAACCTCTCGTATTCGTTCTCCATGCACACACACGGAGGAAGTGTCATGTGAGGACACAGAAAGAAGGAGGCCATCTACAAGCCAGGAAGAGAATCCTCAGCAGTAAAGGACTCAGCCAGCACCTCATTCTAGGATATCTAACCTCCAGAACTATGAGAAAATAAATGTTCTGTTGTTTAAGACACCCAGTCTGTGTTGTTTTGTAATGGCGGCCCAAGCAGACCAATACAGTCTCCAAACCTGTCTCTTCCTCCGTGGTCACCCTGGCACCATGTCCAAACAATTGGAAGCACTGTTCCCAGAGTGACTTTTATAAAAATGGCATGTTGATCACATTATTTATTATTTCCTTAAGAAAAAAGAAAATTATTAATGGCTCCCTACATTGCCAGAGTCCAAACTCAGCCTCCTCTGTAATCTAGCCTTATCTAGCACCCTCCCCTCATTCCTACCATCTCCCCTCCCCACATATAAACATCTCCATACACATAAATTAACTTAGAGCATGCTGTGTCTTTTTCTCTCTGTGCCACCCCTACCCTCTACCCCTCTCTCCTTTAACTTAGCTTCCCTTTCTCCTTGAAGCCTTCCCTGATCTTCAACATGCAAGAAACTGAACATTCCCCATGCCTCATACAACCGTTGAACCTCATTCACATCTCTATTACAACACTAACCAACTGTCTAGCAGGGTTTATACATTTCTTCCCTACTAGGTCGTGTGCCTCATTTATCATTGCCTTTCTAGTACAGTGCCTGGCATACAACAGGCCCTCAATGTTTGTTTAATTAAAAGAATGACCTAGGTAAAATATCAACACCGCATTTCTGCTTCTACTGCTTCAAAAGTAGATGACCTTATTTTATCTCTGTTGACTTTGATTTTGCTAAAATTATCTCATCACTCTGATCTGTCAATGTTTGGGTTTCTTTTCTTTTCTTGGCAGTTAGATCCAATATGATGGATCCACCAATTACAAATTCTGCACCTTCAGCTAAGTTATTGATTTCATAAAAGGATTAATATGTCCTGGTGAGAGCCCTGAGAAAGGGCATTAAAACTCACCCTCTACTTTGAAATCAATTCATTAACTAATTACTTTCACATTTCACCCACTTACTTATCCACCTAATTCTACTGCCACAATCCATTCTAACTTTTTTCCCTAAACCATATCTGCCTAAGGGTAAACCTGGTCACAAGAACGTCCCACCCAATATGTCATGCTTTAATCCGTAAAGTTATTGTTTCTTCTTCTACCCCCTCCCTTACTGTTTATGATATACACTAGTATTTAGTCTGTGTACACTTGGGATTTGATAAAGTTTACTCTAAACATTTTAAGCATTTTATATATACTTTGAAATTGAATTTGAGCTCAAATTATAATGTATTATATTTCTATTATTTTTACTACATGTGAAGCTGAGACTTTCAGAACACAGATTCTCAGTGACCCCGTGCAGAACGTGCTTTAGTGATATGCTATTGGCCTCAACTGAAGGATTTCAAAGAACCAGAGACATGAAAGTTATTTTTGTGTCTATTGTAGCGATGTTGCCAAGGACATTTTCACTGTATCATACCATGTCCTCTTTATGTGAATCTACAGGAGAAATGTTTCACAGGTTTTAGATTCAGAAAAAGTATTCCATTTATAGTTTGGCTTTAATCTTGCGGATAAATCTTGTAATTAAGCAGGTTCCCTCTTTCCTTTCTTCCTCAGAAATGTAAAGCCCAATTAGCCGATCTTCTCTAGCACCTACTCAAGGTGAGAAGGTTAACGTGTTTGTGTGTGTAATCTTATCTCTTGCTTTAATCATTTAGTTTTTCTACCCTTATTTTCTACCCTCCAAAAAATTATTTCAAAAATTGAGGTTTATATTTTGCATTTATGTCCAATATAGCACATGAATCAGGGCAAAAATAATTTTGTCTTTTTTTTACAAACATGGGAATTGAAAGTCCTGATAAGGGGATAAATTTAGTTAAAGTTTTAAGACTGTTTAACCCAATGAGACTGAGCTTTTTTTTTTTTTAAACATCTTTATTGGAGTATAATTGCTTTGCAATGATGTATTAGTTTCAGCTTTATAACAAAATGAATCAGTTATACATATACATATGTCCCCATATCTCTTCTCTCTTGCATCTCCCTCCCTCCCACCCTCCCTATCCCACCCCTCTAGGTGGTCACAAAGCACCAAGCTGATCTCCCTGTGCTATGCAGCTGCTTCCCACTAGCTACCTATTTTACGTTTGGTAGTGTATATATGTCCATGCCATTCTCTCACTTTCTCCCAGCTAACCCTTCCTCCTCCCCATATCCTCAAGTCCATTCTCTAGTAGGTCTGTATCTTTATTCCCATTTTGCCCGTAGGTTCTTCATCAATATATACTTTATTCTTTTTTAGATTCCATATATATACGTTAGCATACGGTATTTGTTTTTCTCTTTCTGACTGACTTCACCGTGTATGACAGACCCCAGGTCCATCTACCTCACTACAAATAACTCAATTTCATTTCCTTTTATGGCTGAGTAATATTCCATTGTATATATGTGCCACATCTTCTTTATCCATTCATCTGTTGACGGACACTTAGGTGGCTTCCATGTCCTGGCTATTGTAAACAGAGCTGCAATGAACATTTTGGTACATGACTCTTTTTGAATTATGGTTTTCTCAGGGTATATGCCCAGTAGTGGGATTGCTGGGTCATATGGTAGTTCTATTTGTAGTTTTTTAAGGAACCTCCATACTGTTCTCCATAGTGGCTGTATCAATTTACATTCCCACCAACAGTGCAAGAGGGTTTCCTTTTCTCCACACCCTCTCCAGCATTAATTGTTTGTAGATTTGTTGATGATGGCCATTCTAACCAGTGTGAGATGATATCGCATTGCAGTTTTGATTGGCGTTTCTCTAATGACTAATGATGTTGAGCATTCTTTCATGTGTCTGGTGGCAATCTGTATATCTTCTTTGGAGAAATGTCTATTTAGGTCTTCTGCCCATTTTTGGATTGGGTTGTCCGTGTTTTTGATATTGAGCTGCATGAGCTGCTTATAAATTTTGGATATTAATCCTTTGTCAGTTGCTTCATTTGCAAATATTTTCACCCATTCTGAGAGTTGCTTTTCAACTTGTTTATGGTTTCGTTTGCTGTGCAAAAGCTTTTAAGTTTCATTAGGTCCCATTTGTTGAGTTTTGTTTTTATTTCCATTCCTCTAGGAGGTGGGTCAAAAAGGATCTTGCTGTGATTTATGTCATAGAGTGTTGTGCCTATGTTTTCCTCTAAGAGTTTGATAGTGTCTGGCCTGACATTTAGGTCTTTAATCCATTTTGAGTTTATTTTTGTGTATGGTGTTAGGGAGTGTTCTAATTTCATTCTTTTACATGTAGCTGTCCAATTTTCCCAGCACCGCTTACTGAAGAGGCTGTCTTTCTCTCCACTGTGTATTCCTGCCTCTTTATCAAAGATAAGGTGACCATATGTGCATGGCTTTGTCTCTGGGCATTCTATCCTGTTCCATTGATCTATATTTCTGTTTTTGTGCCAGTACCATACTGTCTTGATTACTGTACCTTTGTAGTATAGTCAGAACTCAGGGAGCCTGATTGCTCCAGCTCCGTTTTTCTTTCTCAAGATTGCTTTGGTTATTCGGGGCCTTTTGTGTTTCCATACAAATTGTGAAATTTTTTGTTCTAGTTCTGTGAAACATGCCAGTGGTAGTTTGATAGGGATTGCATTGAATCTGTAGATTGCTTTGGGTAGTAGAGTCATTTTCACAATGTTGATTCTTCCAATCCAAGAACATGGTATATCTCTCCATCTATTTGTATCATCTTTAATTTCTTTCATCAGTGTCTTATAGTTTTCTGCATACAGGTCTTTTGTCTCCTTAGGTAGGTTTATTCCTAGGTATTTTATTCTTTTTGTTGCAGTGGTAAATGGGAGTGTTTCCTTAATTTCTCTTTCAGATTTTTCATCATTAGTGTATAGGACTGCAAGAGATTTCCGTGCATTAATTTTGTATCCTGCTACTTTACCAAATTCATTGATTAGCTCTAGTAGTTTTCCAGTAGCAACTTTAGAATTCTCTATGTGTAGTATCATATCATCTGCAACCAGTGACAGCTTTACTTCTTCTTTTCCAATTTTGATTCCTTTTATTTCTTTTTTATTTCTCTGATTGCTGTGGCTAAAACTTCCAAAACTATGTTGAATAATAGTGGTGAGAGTGGGCAACCTTGTCTTGTTCCTGATCTTAGTGGAAATGGTTTCAGTTTTTCACCATTAAGGACAATGTTGGCTGTGGGTTTCTCATATATAGCCTTTATTATGTTGAGGAAAGTTCCCTCTATGCCTACTTTCTGGAGGGTTTTTAACATAAATGGGTGTTGAATTTTGTCAAAAGCTTTCTCTGCATCTATTAAGATGATCATATGGTTTTTCTCCTTCAGTTTATTAATATGGTGTATCACATTGATTGATTTATATATATTGAAGACTCCTTGCATTCCTGGGATAAACCCCGCTTGGTCATGGTGTATGCTCCTTTTAATATGCTGTTGGATTCTGTTTGCTAGTATTTTGTTGAGGATTTTTGCATCTATGTTCATCAGTGATATTGGCCTGTAGTTTTCTTTCTTTGTAACCTCTTTGTCTGGTTTTGGCAACAGGGTGATGGTGGCCTCGTAGAATCAGTTTGGGAGTGTTCCCCCCTCTGCTATGTTTTGGAAGAGTTTGAGAAGGATAGGTGTTAGCTCTTCTCTAAATGTTTGATAGAATTCGCCTGTGAAGCCATCTGGTCCTGGGCTTTTGTTTGTTGGAAGATTTTTAATCACAGTTTCAATTTCAGTGCTTATGATTGGTCTGTTCATATTTTCTATTTCTCCCTGGTTCAGTCTCAGAGGGTTGTGCATTTCTAAGAATGTGTCCATTTCTTCCAGGTTGTTAATTTTATTGGCATATGGTTGTAGTAATCTCTCATGAACCTTTGTATTTCTGCAGTGTGCATTGTTACTTCTCCTTTTTCATTTCTAATTCTATTGATTTGAGTCTTCTCCCTTTTTTTCTTGATGAGTCTGCTAATGGTTTATCAATTTTATCTTCCCAAAGAACCAGCTTTTAGTTTTATTGATCTTTGCTATCATTTCCTTCATTTCTTTTTCATTTATTTCTGATCTGATCTTTATGATTTCTTTCCTTCTCCTAACGTTGGGGTTTTTTTGTTCTTCTTTCTCTAATTGCTTTAGGTGTAAGGTTAGGTTGTTTATTTAAGATGTTTCTCGATTTTTGAGGTAGGATTGTATTGCTATAAACTTCCCTCTTTAAATTGCTTTTGCTATATCCCATAGTTTTTGGGTCGTCGTGTTTTCATTGTCATTTGTTTCTAGGTATTTTTTGATTTCCTCTTTGATTTCTTCAGTGATCTCTTGGTTATTAAGTAGTGTATTGTTTAGCCTCCATGTGTTTGTATTTCTTACACATTTTTTCCTGTAATTGATATCTAGTGTCATAGCGTTGTGGTCAGAAAAGATACTTGATACGATTTCAATTTTCTTAAATTTACCAAGGCTTGATTTGTGAATCAACATATGATCTATCCTGGAGAATGTTCCATGAGCACTTGAGAAGAATGTGTATTCTGTTGTTTTTGGATGGAATGTCCTATAAATATCCATTAAGTCCATCTTGTTTAATGTATCATTTAAAGCTTGTGTTTCCTTATTTATTTTCATTTTGGATGATCTGTCCATTGGTGAAAGTGGGGTGTTAAAGTCCCCTACTATGATTGTGTTACTGTCAATTTCCCCTTTTATGGCTGTTAGCATTTGCCTTATATATTGAGGTGTTCCTAAGTTGGGTGCATAAATATTTACAATTGTTATATCTTCTTCTTGGACTGATCCCTTGATCATTATGTAGTGTCCTTCTTTGTCTCTTGTAATAGTGTGTATTTTAAAGTCTATCTTGTCTGATATGAGAATTGCTACTCCAGCTTTCTTTTGATTTCCATTTGCATGGAATATCTTTTTCCATCTCCTCACTTTCAGTCTGTATGTGTCCCTAGGTCTGAAGTGGGTCTCTTGCAGTCAGCATATGTACGGGTCTTATTTTTTATCCATTCAGCCAGCCTATGTCTTTTGGTGGGAGCATTTAATCCATTTACATTTAAGGTAATTATCGATATGTTTGTTCCTATTACCATTTTCTTAATTGTTTTGGTTTTGTTATTGTAGGTCTTTTCCTTCTCTTTTGTTTCCTGCCTAGAGAAGTTCCTTTAGCATTTGTTGTAAAGCTGGTTTGGTGGTGCTGAATTCTCTTAGCTTTTGCTTGTCTGTAAAGGTTTTAATTTCTCCATCAAATCTGAATTTGATCCTTGCTGGGTTGAGTAATCTTGGTTGTAGGTTTTTCCCCTTCATCACTTTAAATATGTCCTGCCACTCCCTTCTGGCTTGCAGAGTTTCTGCTGAAAGATTAGTTGTTAACCTTATGGGGATTCCCTTGTTATCTGTTGTGTTATTTGTTGTTTTTCCCTTGCTGCTTTTAATATTTGTTCTTTGTATTTAATTTTTGATAGTTTGATTAATATGTGTCTTGGCATGTTTCTCCTTGGATTTATCCTGTATGGGACTCTCTGTGCTTCCTGGACTTGATTAACGATTTCCTTCCCCACATTAGGGAAGTTTTCAACTATAATCTCTTCAAATATTTTCTCAGTCCCTTTCTTTTTCTCTTCTTCTTCTGGGACCCCTATAATTTGAATGTTGGTGTGTTTAATGTTGTCCCAGAGGTCTCTGAGACTGTTCTTAATTCTTTTCATTCTTTTTTCTTTATTCTGCTCTGCAGTAGTTATTTCCACTATTTTATCTTCCAGGTCACTTATCCGTTCTTCTGCCTCAGTTATTCTGTTATTGATCCCTTCTAGAGAATTTTTAATTTCATTTGTTGTGTTGTTCATCACTGTCTGTTTGCTCTTTAGTTCTTCTGGATCCTTGTTAAACGTTTCTTGTATTTTCTCCATTCTATTTCCAAGATTTTGGATCATCTTTACTATCATTATTCTGAATTCTTTTTCAGACAGACTGCCTATTTCCTCTTCATTTGTTAGGTCTGGTGCATTTTTACCTTGCTCCTTCATGTGCTGTGTGTTTCTCTGTCTTCTCATTTTGCTTAACTTACAGTGTTTGGGGTCTCTTTTTCGCAGGTTGCAGGTTCATAGTTCCCGTTTTTTTTGGTGTCTGCCCCCAGTGGCTAAGGTTTGTTCAGTAGGTTGTGTAGGCTTCCTGGTGGAGGGAGTAGTGCCTGTGTTCTGGTGGATGAGGCTGGATCCTGTCTTTCTGGTGGGCAGGTCCACGTCCGGTGGTGTGTTTTGGGGTGTCTGTGGCCTTATTATGATTTTAGGCAGCCTCTCTGCTAATGGGTGGGGTTGTATTCCTGTCTTGCTAGTTGTTTGGCATAGGGTGTCCAGCACTGTAGCTTGCTGGTCATTGAGTGGAGCTGGGTCTTGGTTTTTTTTTTTTTTTTTTTTTTTTTTTGCGGTACGCGGGCCTCTCACCGCCGTGGCCTCTCCCGTTGCGGAGCACAGGCTCCGGACGCACAGGCTCAGCGGCCATGGCTCACAGGCCCAGCCGCCCCGCGGCACGTGGGATCCTCCCGAACCGGGGCACGAACCCCCGTCGCCTGCATCGGCAGGCGGACTCTCAACCACTGCGCCACCAGGGAAGCCCTGGGTCTTGGTTTTGAGATGGAGATCTCTGGGAGATTTTCACCGTTTGATAGTACGTGGAGCTGGGAGGTCTCTTGTGGACCAATGTCCTGAACTTGCCTCTCCCACCTCAGAGACACAGCCTTGATTCCTGGCTGGAGCACCAAGAGACTGTCCTCCACACGGCTCAGAATAAAAGGGAGAAAAAAAAAAAAGAAGGAAAGAAAGAAGAGAGCAACCAAACCAAAAAACAAATCTGCCCATGATAACAAGTGCTGAAAACACTTGTTTTTATACTTAAAGAAAAAAAAAGGTAAAAATGGTAAAAGCAAATGTTTAAAGCAAAGCTATACAGACAAAATCACACACAGAAGCGTACACATACACACTCACAAAAAGAGAAAAAGGGAAAAAATATATATATATTGTTGCTCCCAAAGTCCACCTCCTCAATTTGGGATGATTCATTGTCTATTCGGGCATTCCACAGATGCAGGGTACATCAAGTTTATTTGGAGATGTAA
Source organism: Kogia breviceps (assembly GCF_026419965.1). NCBI lineage: Eukaryota > Metazoa > Chordata > Mammalia > Artiodactyla > Physeteridae > Kogia > Kogia breviceps. Next base: position 90,604,533 of record NC_081319.1, read on the forward strand.
TCCACTGCTTCTGAGGCTGCTGGGGGAGATTTCCCTTTCTCTTCTTTGTTCACATAGCTCCCAGGGTTCAGGTTTGGATTCGGCCCCGCCTCTGCGTGTAGGTCCGCTGAGGGCGTCTGCTCTTTGCTCAGACAGGACGGGGTTAAAGGAGTCGCTGATTCGGGGGCTCTGGGTCACTCAGGCCGGGGGGGAAGGAGGGGCACGGATGCGGGGTAAGGCTGCGCCGCAGAGGCCAGCATAACGTAGCACCAGCCTGAGGCACCATGTGTTCTCTGGGGGAAGTTGTCCCTGGATCAAGGGACCCTGGCCGTGGCGGGCTGCACAGGCTCCGGGGAGGGGAGGTGTGGAGAGTGATCTGTGCTCGCACACAGGCTTCTTGGTGGCGGCAGCAGCAGCCTTAGCGTCTCATGCCCGTCTCTGGGGTCCGCGCTGATAGCCGCGGCTCGCGCCTGTCTCTGGAGCTCCTTTAAGCGGCGCATTTAATCCCCTTTCCTCTCACACCAGGAAACAAAGAGGCAAGAAAAGGTCCCTTGCCTCTTCGGCAGCTCCAGACATTTCCCGGCCTCCCTCCCGGCCAGCGGTGGCGCACTAACCCCTTCAGGCTGTGTTCGCGCCGCCAACCCCATTCCTCTCCCTGGGATCCGACCACGGAAGCCCGAGCCTCAGCTCCCAGCGCCGCCCGCTCCGGCGGGCGAGCAGACAAGCCTCTCGGGCTGGTGAGTGCCGGGCACCAATCCTCCGTGTGGGAATCTCTCCGCTTTGCCCTCCGCACCCCCTGTGGCTGCGCTCTCCTCTGCGGCTCCGAAGCTTCCCCCTCCGCCACCCGCAGTCTCTGCCCGCGAAGGGGCTTCTAGTGTGTGGAAACCTTTCCTCCTTCACAACTCCCTCCCACTGATGCAGGTACCGTCCCTATTCTTTTCTCAGTTCTTTCTTTTCCTTTTGCCCTACCCAGGTACGTGGGGAGTTTCTTACCTTTTGGGAGGTCTGAGGTCTTCTGCCAGCGTTCAGTGGGTGTTCTATAGGAGAAGTTCCACATGTGGATGTATTTCTGATGTATTTGTGGGGAGGAAGGTGATCTCCGCGTCTTACTCTTCCGCCATCTTGAAGCTCCAGCTGAGACTAAGCTTTTCAGACTATGTTTTTGCATTTACTAGCCATAATGACAAGTATGGCCTGGTTTCAAAATTTTTAAAAAATATATAAATTTCTTTCTTTCTTTCTTTTTTTTTTTTTTTGCGGTACGCGGGCCTCTCACTGTTGTGCCCTCTCCCGTTGTGGAGCACAGGCTCCGGACGCGCAGGCTCAGCGGCCATGGCTCACGGGCCCAGCCGCTCCGCAGCATGTGGGATCTTCCCGGACCAAGAACCCGTGTCCCCTGCATCGGCAGGTGGACTCTCAACCACTGCGCCACCAGGGAAGCCTCCCTTTCTTTCTTTCTGTATTTTTCTTTGTGTTGGGTCTTCGTTTCTGTGCAAGGGCTTTCTCCATTTGCAGCAAGCGGGGGCCACTCTTCATAGCAGTGCATGGGCCTCTCACTGTCGCGCAACCTGTCTGTTGCGGAGCACAGGCTCCAGATGCGCAGGCTCAGTAGCTGTGGCTCACGGGCCTAGTTGCTCCACGGCATGTGGGATCCTCCCAGACCAGGGCTCGAACCCGTGTCCCCTGCATTGGCAGGCAGATTTTCAACCACTGTGCCACCAGGGAAGCCCCTCAAATTATTTTGATCCAACATTTGTAATAAATTCTGTTTATATTCAGGGTATGACTGTAGAATGTCAAAACACTTGGATAGAAAGTAAAAATTTAATTATCTTGGTGTTGGTCCTACTTATTATCACTGAAAGCAAACATTCCTGTGATTGGTGGTTCTTTTCACTCTTCACACAAAACTTGTAGTGTCAGCCCTGTGAAATGAAAGTCTTGTATCTGAAAAATGTTAACTCAGTTCCCAGGACACACAGGTTCTAGTCCTACTTAAATATTATACTAAGACTCTAGCGAGGCCTGAACCTCTCTGCATTTCCATTTCCTCGAATCTGTAAGACAAAGGTAATGCCTCCTGGGTTCTATAGATCAATTGAGATAATAGATATAAAAGCATTTGGAGAAATATGAAGTGCTATATGATTATCAGAGAATGGCTTTGAGTCAGAAAACACATCATTATCATTGCTACATAATGATACTTTATATACAAAGATTCCAACGTTTTAATAGAGCAGGTCACAGGAAGCATACATATACACCCATGTTCAGGTTCATGAGTTAAAAAAAGGAAGTGCAGTACCTTAGCATTTTAGCCATAGAAATAACGAAGTGAGATGGTTTCCTAGAGAACCCCCGGATTTAACCAGCCAACTTCTACTTTTTAGGGGGAGGAATGACTGTATCTCCATTGTGCTTTAAAAGAAAAACTAAGTTATTTATTTGCTTGTTTGTTTATAGAAATAAATGTATTATTGTGGTAAAATATGCATAACATAAAATTTCCTATTTTAACCATCTTTAAAGTGTACAAAATTCAGTGGCATTAGGTACAATACTATTGTTGTGCAACCATCACCCGTATCCATTTCCAGAACTTTTTCATCATCCCCAACAGGAACTCTGTACCTGTTAGACAGTAATTCCCCATTCAGCTTCCACTTTGGGAGGCTCCATCTATTTATTTGTCTACGGCCACCACGTGGCATTTTTCCCCATCATGTCCAGGGTTAAACTTCCTTCTGCATAGGCTTCTCATTTCCCCTTCCTTGAAAAGTTGCTTTTCACCCAGGTAATAGGTTATTTTTGCCCTATGCTATTAACTTCTCAGCATCATAACTCAAAAAATCTTTTTTGCTTGCTTTGATGGTTTGGACATAAGTGGGAACGGAGCATCAGAATTCAGTCCTTATCGTGGCCCATTTATATGCCTGGCTGGTAAACGGATCTCATAGTCTTGACTACCAGCACCTCAGGCAAGCCCTGGGCTTGCTCTCTCTGTAGTGAGACTCTGCTTTGTCTGTCTATGCTGAAGTACATGTGATCTGGGTCACATGGAGGACAAAGTGAAACACCATGGGTAAATCAATACAAACCCACTTGAAAAACAAGTTCATTTATGAAGGCTAATACATTAAATAGAGACAAATCAATTTCAGGCACAGTCTATTCCTTGAGAACCTGTATTACTAACTCTTGTGTCGCACATACTGACTGGTGATAGGTACCTATTAAATGTTTGCTGAAACAAATGCAGAATAAAATTCTACTTGTGGACTGGTTTTATAGTAATATCTAGTAATATCTAAATGTATAAGAAAGCTAAGAGCTATGGTGGAAAAGTGAGGAAGGAAAATTGTTTGCTATGAGTTTATATGCCAGATAATTGTGCTGTCTCAATGCTCATGATTTCATGTAATCCTTCCATTAACCCAGAAAGGGAACTTTGTCAACTATGCCTACTTCTTGGAGAGGCTAAACAATTTGCACAAGCTCATAGAGCAGTAGCAAGGGACAAAACTAGAATTCAAACCCAGACATAGCTCACTTGAATTCCCGTCTGTCATTCGTTTGAGATCACTAAAACCATTCTAAAGTATAAACCCACAGTATGCTATTCAATTGTTTCTTTTCTGTGAAATGGCTAGTTGAACTTTGAGCTCTAGACTGCAATCCATGAGATGAAAGATGTAAAAAGTTAGAGGAGTGGATGGTGGATTAGAAAATTCAGAAGTGACCTGAGATACACTCATGTATCCTGCTGGGCCTCCATACTAGGCTTGATATATTTCAACTACCCATTCTCGGAAAAAAAATGTACTAACATCTAATGTTGTTCTATACCCTGTGTTGGTGTTTTTCAAGATTTACTTCAATATGGCTGATAAACAACTCACATATTCTAGGATGAAACAACCTCTGAGTCTCTGGAATGGAAGATAATTAAGAGGACTTCCTGGAACCTGATCTGTTCCGGAGTAATAACATTGTCATAATTTAGATACACCAGCTTCAAAAAGAGGCTGGTAATAAAAAAGAATATTAGCACAAAACGTATGGTATAGAAAATACCATAGGCATAAAGCATGTTGAGAAATAGGTGAGTTTTAAGTTTTCAAAACAGATATGTTTTAGAAAACCATTACTTAAGAATATATTAATTGAGGGCTTCCCTGGTGGCGCGTGGTTGAGAGTCCGCCTGCCGATGCAGGGGACACGGGTTCATGCCCCGGTCTGGGAAGATCCCACATGCCGCGGAGCGGCTGAGCCTGTAAGCCATGGCCACTGAGCCTGTGCGTCCGGAGCCTGTGCTCCGCAACGGGAGAGGCCACAAGAGTGAGAGGCCCGCGTACTGCCAAAAAAAAAAAAAACAAAACAAAAGGAATATATTAATTGAATAAACAGAAGACTGTATTAAGTACTTATTGTCATTATTACATCAATTAAAAACATCTGGACTTACCTGAAAGTAGAAAATATAGCACTGAGCATAAAACCCTAGAAATTTATGGATGTAAAGATGGTGAATACATTTTGCTCACAAAGTCTGACATCAAAAGTCAGAAGAAATCAGTATACTTGCAGTTTCATAGAAGGCAAAAAATCTACATGCAATAAAAAAAAAAAGATCATTGTATTTATAAGGAAATCCTTGTGATAGGGTGTATTTTTGGTTGTATTTTCACCTGCAGAAACCAAAAAAAAAAAAAAAAAAAAGGACTCATCAGCTACAGCTCTTTTTGAAAAGATCTATCATTGTGCCCCACTTACTTTTGCTAAATATTCTTCACAAATTTTTCTTTTAATTTGCAAATTTGAAATTCCTTTTTCTCAGAGGTAAAATGCCTTTCTCCATAAAAATTCTAAGATTAAATATTCAAAACATTCTTTTTTTCCATTCATTATAATCCATACCTCTGTGTTTGCATGGCATGGGTTAGAACACTTAAGACACCACAGTCACTGCATCCTTCTACAGCTCAGAGAATTAAACAATCACCATGTACAAGGCACCATGGAAAATCACAGTGGCCACAATGACAACCTGTTTATCAATGAGATGATCTCAAAATCCAACATATGGCAAAATGGGAGACTGAGCTGATTGTGGCCCTTCCTCTCCCATCACCATTACAAACAAATAGAAATACTACACACACACACACACATACACACACTTGAAAGAATAAAAGGGAAGTGCCAAAGTGCCAGAGAGAAAGAGAGTATGTTACACAGAGTAGTAAAAACATAACTTAAGGAACTAGAGACTCAGAGAAGCAGCAGTCCTAGTCCATGGGATTGTTGTGTGTGTGTGTGTGTGTGCTACAATAGATGTGATATTTGTGATATTTGCCATGTAAGACTGTAGCTGTAGCTGAGATCCCTATTATAGCTGTCTATACTATGAAAGAGGAGCCAGAAAAACTCCACCTCCAACTAAGGGACACAACAGAGTAGTTTTTCACCAGCTTACAGGTCCACTGCATAAAAAAGTCTTGTGAGAAACCAAAATGCCAAAACTCTCCATATATGGGTAAAGAGTCCATATTTCTACTATGTTGTCTTAGTCATTTTGGGCTGATGGAAAGGGTGCTTATTTCCCAACACCTCCAACCTACTGTTCCAGAAACAAATGTAATACTAGCAGTTGGAAGTTGGCCAAAGAGCATTGAAAGGTCCCAGGGAGATGTTTGTGCCACTGATACTACACTGAGTTAAGGAGCAAACCCAGCTAAAGAGAGATTCTATAAGCTGGAAGAGAGACCAAAGGAAATATCCTAGAATGAAACAGGAAGATAGAGATAAAATATATGAAAGAGAAATTGAAAGATTTAGAAGCTAGAATGTGAAGGACAATCATATCAACACATTAAATAATTTTCAGGAAGAAAGTACAGGCATTCTTCACTTTATTGTGCTTTATTGTGCTTTGCAGATATTGTGTTTTTTACAAATTGAAGGTTTGTGGCAACCTGCATTGAACATTTGCTCGTTTTGTGTCTCTGTGTCATATTTTAGTAATTCTTGCAATATATCACACACTCCACCAGCAAAAAGATTATGACTTGCTGAAGGCTTAGATGATGATTAACATTTTTTTAGCAATGAAGTTTTTTTTTTTTTTTTGTGGTACACAGGCCTCTCACTGTTGTGGCCTCTCCCATTGCGAAGCACAGCTCCAGACGTGCAGGCTCAGTGGCCATGGCTCACGGGCCCAACCGCTCCACGGCATGTGAGATCTTCCCAGACCGGGACAGGAACGTGTGTCCCCTGCATCGGCAGGCAGACTCTCAACCACTGTGCCACTAGGGAAGCCCAGCAATGAAGTATTTTTAAATTAAGGTATGTAGATTGCTTTTTTAGACCTAATGTTATTGCACTAAATAGACTACAGTACAGTGTAAACATAACTTTCATATGCACTGGGAAACCAAAAAATTCATGTGACTCACTTTATTGCAATATTCGCTTTATTGTGGTCTGAAAACCCACAGTGTCTTCAGGGTATGCCTGTATAGGGAGAAAATGTGAGAGGCAATCTCTATATATAAATTTTATATTTATAAATTCATAGATATATTTTATATATAATTATATATTTATATAAATACATGCTTATAAGCTCCTGAGAATTAAGACATGAATTGACAGATTGAAGAATCAAGTCCTCAAGATAAATAAGAGTCCAGACACAACATAGCAAAACTGGAAAAACCAAAAGAGATGTATCAATTTACCCAGAGAGAATGATAGAAATATATATACATGCACACAAAAATGAATGACAATAAGAGGAACAGCAAACTTCTCATTAGCAGAAATACAGGTGGAAAGATGATATCATTATATTATCTAAGTGCTCAGGGAAAATAACACAGAATTCTGTACGCAGTTTAACTGTCCTTCAAGAATGAGGGCAATATAGAGACATTTTAAACCTACAAAGGCCTTGACAATCTGCTATTCACCAAATTTTAGTAAGAAGGAAATGTTACTCCAGTGAAGGCTCAGAATTCAAATAGCAAGAGTAGGCAAAGCAATTGCTATGCCATGAGAAATGTAAATAAGCAGACTCCAAGTAACCTATGAATGTTAAATGTAAGGGTAGGACTTCTACTATCTTATTTCAAGACTTACTCTAAAACTTACTCTATTTAGTGCAGTAGCATTAGGTAATCAAGAAAGTATGGGATTAATGTAAAGACAGATAACCAGATCAATGGAATAAAATAAAAAGTCCAGAGAAAGACCCACACTTATACAGTCATTTGATTTTTGACCAAGGCGTCAAAACAATTAAAGAGGAAAAAAGAAGTCTTTACCACAAATGGTGCTAGAACAGTTTGTTACCGCTACAGAAACAAAAATTAGCAGAAAGTAATGCAATGGAAGACAAAGATGTTACAGAGATGATGAACATAGAAAGAAAGATCTTGAATACACAATACTAGTCAAGAGATCTATGTGTCTTATGTTTAATCATGAGACAATATTAGAAACAACTTTATGCCAATGAACTTGGAAATATAAAATTGAAAATTATTTGAAAACATAAAATGTCAAAATTGGTTCAAGAAGAGAAAATCTGAACTTACCTATAATCATTTAAAAAATTAAATCAGTAAACATAAATCTACTCACAAAAAGGCATCAGAGCCAAATGATTTTACAGTGATTTTTTTACTGTTAAAAAAAAAGATAAGCTCCATCTTTCACAAATTGTTCCAGAATTGAAGAAAGTGAGCAAGTTCCCTACTTTGTTTTATGAGACTAATATTGCCTTAATACCAAAATTGACAAAGGACAGTATAAAAAAGGAAAACTAGAGTTTAATCTTATTAACATAGACCCCAAAATACTAATGAAATATTAAAAAACTTAATTTACCACTGTACTTTAAAAAGTAATACCACAAGAACAGGTATGGTGTACCCCAAGGATACATGAGTCATTTAGCTTTAGAAAAATCTATTGAAGTTACTTAACAAAATAACAAGTTAAAGGGTAATAATTATCAGATTTTCTTAATGATTTCAGGAAAACCATCACTAAAATTCTAGATCCTTTCATGATAAAACAAACAATTTAGCACATTAGGAATGGATTCGCCTTTCCTTCACATAATAAAGGATATCTTAAAAAGATAAAAACTATAGCTAACATCATACATAATGGTAAAGTGTCAGAAGCTTTTTTTTTTTTTTTTTCTGATGGTTAGAAAAAAAACAATGAGAAGCTGATTTCCCAGTTTCTTTTCAACATTCTACTGGAAATCCTGCTTCAAACAATGAAAAAAGAAAGATAAAGCAAAGGGCATGGAACTTGATCTTGGCATCTACTATGGTTAATACAAGAGAATGAATGCCTTTAGGGAAGGAACTATCTTTGTTTATATTTTCTTGCTAAACTACTATTGGGGAAGTGAGGGCTTGGGGCAACAGGAGCCAAAGCAAGGAAAAAAACTCAGTGTCTCTGTGTTTAAAACAAAGAATATTTGGGTCTGAGAAAATGAGACTGAAAAGAGGGGAGAGGAAGAGATCACAATATTGCTAGAGGCCAAACCCCATATTTAGAAAGGATCTGGGGGCCAGGTCTTCTTAACATTCCATAATTAAGATATTGGAACTTTCATGAATAAGAGTCTCTGCCATGGCAAAATATTCAGTAAAGACCTGTACATGTAGTAATGCCTTCTGGGAGTGTTTTTTTTTGTTTTCTGATGGAATTAAAAAAAAAAAAAAAACCCACCAAGAATGAATTCTCTATCTAGCTCAACAGGATGGAGAGCAGGAAAAACATAACAACAGTCTCAAACCTTAAATAACTCAGCAGTAAAAGGAGTCCAGAACCAGAGAAGACAGTGATAACCTAAGACCTGTGAGAAGTCACAAGACTTTGGTGCATTATATAGCAAGGGACATGGAATAAGGGTTCTAGCAGTTTTATGGATATATAAATATGTAGAAAACCATGGTGCTGTAAACAGCAAAAGATTCTATAAAAAAATTGCAAAGGGGGGCTTCCCTGGTGGCGCAGTGGTTGAGCGTCCGCCTGCCGATGCAGGGGACGCGGGTTCGTGCCCCGGTCCGGGAGGATCCCACGTGCCCCGGAGCGGCTGGGCCCGTGAGCCGTGGCCGCCGAGCCTGCGCGTCCGGAGCCTGCGCTCCGCAACGGGAGAGGCCACGACAGTGAGAGGCCCGCGTACCGCAAAAAAAAAAAAAAAAAAAAAATTGCAAAGGTAATATGAAAAACTTTTACAATCTGATTCCTACTGATCGTGAGGTTGATTTCTTACATAGTCTGTTGCTAGGTAACATGGATGCCGCGAAAAGGAAATGTTTTGAGGTGTGTTTAAAAGGTTTCACTGGAACACTAGAATTCATTTATAGAGAAAGATTTTTTTCATTGAAGTATAGTTGATTTACAATATTGTATTAGTTTCAGGTGTATGGCGAAGTGATTCAGTTACATATATATTTTGTCAGATAATTTTCCATTATATGTTGTTACAAGATATGGACTGTTGTTTCCTGTGCTATATAGTAAATCCCTGTTGGTTGTTGATTTTATGGATAGTAGTTTGTATCTATTAATGCCATACTCCTAATTTATCTCCCCACTTCTCCTTTTGGTAACCATAATTTTTTTTTCTATGTCTGTGAGTCTGCTTCTGTTTTGTATATAGATTTATTTGTATTATTTTCTAGATTCCACATATAAGGGATATCATATAATATTTGTCCTTCTCTGCCTGACTTACTTCACTTAGTATGATGTTCTCTAGGTCCATCCATGTTGCTGCAAATGGCAATATTTCATTCTTTTTATGGCTGAGTAATATTCCATTGTGTGTGTGTGTGTGTGTATATATGTGTATATATATATACACATACAATCACATTTTCGTTTTTTTTTTTTTTTTTTTTTTTTTGGCAGTATGCAGGCCTCTCACTGTTGTGGCCTCTCCCGTTGCGGAGCACAGGCTCCGGACGCGCAGGCCTAGCGGCCATGGCTCACGGGCTTAGTTGCTCCGCGGCATGTGGGATCTTCCCGGACCAGGGCACGAACCCGTGCCCCCTGCATCGGCAGGCGGATTCTCAACCACTGCGCCACCAGGGAAGCCCCAATCACATTTTCTTAAACCAGTCATCTATTAATGGGCACTTGGGTTGTTTCCGTGTCTTGGCTATTGTAAATAGTGCTGCTATGAACATTGGAGTGCATGTATCTTTTTGAACTAGAATTTTCACTTTTTCTGAGTATATGCCCAGGAGTGGGATTGCTGGATGATATGGTAGCTCTATTTTTAGTTTTTTTTAGGAACCTCCTACTGTCTTCCATAGTGGCTGCATCAAATTATATTCCCACCAACAGTGTAGCAGGGTTGCCATTCCTCCACACCCTCTCCAGCATCTGTAGACTTTTTAATGATGGCCATTTTGACCAGTGTGAGGTGGTACCTCATTGTGATTTTGATTTGCATTTCTCTAATAATTAACAATGTTGAGCATCTTTTCATGTGCCATCTTTATGTCTAAAGTTTTTATTTCCTCTCATACTTTTGAAATATGTAATCTGAGTGAAAAACTGTCTAGAGACTATGGAATATGAAAAAAGAAAACAAGTTCTTCTGTGATTTCTAATTTCTCGGTGACTAAATATTTTATACTAGAATACCTGTTCAGTCAAACTAATGTCAAGGTATAAATTAGTTATCTTAAAAAATTAATCCCACAGTAACCATTTTGCTTGAACATAGAATAACTTAAGGATATTAATACGAATTACAAACAGTTTTCGTTTTGGTCAGAAGTGACTATTACTCCTTGGTTGCTACTTTTAGCATTCAAATCTCATAATTCTATAAAATTAGATTATAACTGTAGAAGCATCAGTTCTAGTCAAATCAACTTTGGCAATATAAATATTCTGGAGTTACTAGTCTTTAAATGAACTGCTTTGTAAATTATTGCAAAAATATGAGGGACATTCTAGTTCCATAAGGTGTTCCTATTACTTGTGAAATCTGATCACTTATTAATAAAACTATCATGCACATTTCTGTTTATACTGTGCTTAACTCTGCTAAGCTTGCATTGTGTTTTAGTTTTTTGGTTATTCTTTGCAACAAACAGTATTGCTACATCAGTAAGTCCATTCCTTTTTATCATTTTTTACAATATAAGATAGAATGTTTAGTCTGTTAGCCAAGACTTCTTGGTATGTTGTTGCAGCTCTATTCCAGAACATTCCTAATACAGCTGGGAAATAATTTCTTACATTAAAGGCAGCTAATAGAAGTTATCTCATTCCTTCTATCACAAATAAACCACTAATTTAGTCACAGTTTCTGTACTAAAGTCCTTTCCAATAAAAATGGACATTTCATGCAGCAAGGACTCACATATACTAAATACTTATGATGATCAGGGAAGTAACTTTTATATAAATGTTTTTAGGATGAGCAAGCAGCCAGCACTTTCTTCTAGTGTAAATACTTCAGGGATTTGTTTCCTCTCTCATCTCTTATGTATTAAGTCAACTGAGTAGCACAATAAAGACTTCCCAGACCCCAATCACTAGTAAAGAATGAGCGTCTTAATGTTGTAATATGCTCCCGACTCTAAATGAGTGTTCATGATGGATGAAAAATACAAATATAAATTCAAATTTCAATAAATTCATCATTGCCACCAAAACTATGATCTTTCCCTACTTTTCTACACTTTGTATTGAGTATACCATCTTACAGCTCCCTCTTGACATTCTAATTCACACTATTTTTTTTTTTTTTTGGTATGCGGGCCTCTCACTGTTGGGGCCTCTCCCGTTGCGGAGCACAGGCTCCGGACGCGCAGGCTCAGCGGCCATGGCTCACGGGCCCAGCCGCTCCGCGGCACGTGGGATCTTCCCGGACCCAGGCACGAACCCGTGTCCCCTGCATCGGCAGGCGGACTCCCAACCACTGCGCCACCAGGGAAGCCCTAATTCACACTTTAGTTCACTGGTTCCGCCTCAGCCATCTTCCAAGATAAGTCTGGAATGGTACCTTTACCTGACCAGCAGTTACACAGAAAATAGTGAAAAATTAAAGAGCTATTATTGGACCTCCAATAAGAACATGTGGTGAGTTAAACTCATGTGGAAAAACAAAAGAAAACAAAACAAGGAATGTGAGAGGCCCATGTACCGCAAAAAAAAAAAAAAAAAAAACAAACCCAACAAGAATGTACCTAGAGAAACACAGAGTTGAACTGACTACAAGCTAGGACTTTGCCTCCTGGTATTTCCAAATCCCATTCCCCACCACTTTTTCTTGGATGCCCTTAGGTTGGCACTGCAGTTTCAATTCCTTATCTGAGACCAGTAATCATGGAGTCATACAATCCACTTCACGTCTGCCTTCCTCCTTAGTGGAGCAGGCAAACAACAGCATCTCTCCCGGAACTGGGACAGACAACCCTTTCAAAATAACTGGATGAATCATGCCTACTTCATATCCTGAACAAATTTAGGTCCACTTCCAACAGTCAACTAACAATAACCAGAAAATACATGCAGAGCTAGCTCCATCATGATCTCTCCTGTTAACTGTTTCAATCTCAGAGGACAAGTTAAATTCCATGCTGGTAAAAAAGAGACAATTGTAAAACAAATCACTTAAATCTGTAGCTCTGTAGGCTTTATCTACTTTGAACTTATAGAAGTCCTCAGAAATATGTAAAAATAGGAAGACTAGTGGGTATTTTAAGCTTCAGTGCCTGTTAATTCTTTTTTCTTAAGATTTAAGCTCTTTCACCTTGCTTGGATAGAAGTAAAGTACTGAAAAAGTAATCATATCTTTGATTTTCCAATGGTCATTCTTTTTCTCAGTTTGGGAGTTCATATAATAGAAAACTAAAACTGATATAAAAGGAATAATATTGAATACCAATATAATTACTGTGATTGTATACTAAATCTATCCCTGATTTTCCCAGCAAAAAAATATCCATGAGGTATATAACAGGATGTTTTATGTAACCCTCATTTTCTGATTGAAGGAATAAAAGGAAGCATAATGATTCTTAAGATGAAAATATTTTCCTGGTACTAAATTCCAAAGAAAAACTTACAGGTCCATCTACATAGAGATGTTGAACTGTATACAGAACAATATCTTCAACAGTCATTGGATAATTTCTTTTTATTTTTAAAATAAATTTTATTTTATTTTATTATTTTTAGCTGCGTTGGGTCTTTGTTGCTGTACGCAGGTTTTCTCTAGTTGTGGTGAGCAGGGGCCGCTCTTCGTTGGGGTGCATGGGCTTCTCATTGTGGTGTCTTCTCTTGTTGTGGAGCACGGGCTCTAGGCACATGGGCTTCAGTAGTTGCGGCTCACAGGCTCCAGAGTGCAGGCTCAGCAGTTGTGGCACACGGCCCCAGTTGCTCCGTGGCATGTGGGATCCTCCTGGACCAGGGCTCGAACCCGTGTTCCCCGCGTTGGCAGGAGGATTCTCAACCACTGCACCACCAGGGAAGCCCCTGGATAATTTCTTAGTAAACTTTTATAGGCCTCATTTTTTTAAAAACAACTTGATGAGAAACAACATTTTTACACAATAATGCATTTATGTTCAATTCATAAGGGAGGGCTTGAACTAAGTCAACAGCAATAGAGAGAGAAAAAATTAATAGGAATTAGTAGTGACTATCTGGAATTAAGGATTTGAAAAAGGAGACACTGCAATGACTCTTCCTCTGTTCTAGCCTTCAATACCAACCTTTCTCCAGTCTATCCCCTTTCTCTAGGCCACTGTTACTCGAAGTGTGGTCTATGGACCCACCTGCCAGTCTGCAAACCATCACCAGTATACAAGGAGGTCAGTTCTGAAATTGAGAGTAAATGTTTAAAACTTTTATATCAATTTTACAGAATTACTTTATGAATGGTGAATCTAATAATTTAAAATTCAAGTCTGTTCTTTTAGTGCCTTTAATTTTTTTTTGCTTTTATTTTTCTAGTAATTAATTGCTACTGTGTTTTATAAAAGTAAGCTCTTGCAATGTCTTGAAAACTTAAAAATCAAAACAAAACTGGTCCTTTACCACATATAGAAATACTACTCTAGACCTGTTTCTCAAACTTCAGTGGCCATACACCATCCTCATGAGTCTGCCATATCTGTCACTAACTTTATCATTTATTCAATAACTTTATTTAAAGAAAATCAAATTTTTATTTAAATAAATTTATTTTTAAATGATACTCTATCACCACCATATACACTGTATTACTCTGTAAATAGAAAATAACTATAAAAGCAAATACTATGAAAACAAAGGAATGCAACTCAATTGAAAAATAATAAAATAAGATCTTCAAGTAGTAATAACAAAGCTAATTGGTTTGCAAAAGTGTACACCTGAAAATAAGAGAAAAATCTGTTTTTTCATTCTTATCAATTGAAAATGAATATTCAGTTCAATGTTGCTTAGTTCAAGATAAAGATGAGCTATCCAAAAGATATTTAGTGGCCTTCTCAGGAAAGTTTGGACACTAAGAATTAATTCCTAATCAAAATGATATAGGTTTTGCACAACAAATTTTATCTTTTCCAGTAGTCTCCTAAAGTGATCTCCCAAATCTTCTGAATGGGTCAGGTTATTTGGTAAAACTCAGAACAGTGATTTTCGAAGTGCTTCTTTTTGCTAAATCATTGCCATCTGGTTTGAGAAAATATTTATGAAAACCTCTTATAAAGTGGCCTCCTCATAATTTTAAACATGTTTTCAGCAAGTTCTTGAGATGAAATTTCTGAAGAAACTACAAATGTTTTCCATAAGTATTGTTAGCAGAATAAATGTAAGTTTCAAAACTTGCTCCCAGGATCCTAACTTTATCCTGCATCATCCGTGGAAAATATAACAGTTACCAAATATTGCACTCTTAATTTGGCCCAGATGCTTTGCTAAGTGCCAGGTAGATATAGATCTGGCATTTATATATTATAAAATCTCATTTTATGTGTATACATTATATATAATGAGATTTTACATATTACATATAGATATATGAAATGAGATTTTATATATATTATATTTTATAATATATCATATACATGTGTGATATGTATAAAATCTCATTTAATTCTCTCTTAATAGAAACTCTGGACTCAAAGAGATGTGGTGACCTCATTCAATCAATATTCAACAAATATTTGTTGACTGTTTACTGTGTATCAAGCATCATTCCAGGCATTGAGATCACAGAGACAAACAGAATAGACACAGTCAGGTTATTTGTGTTCTAGTGATGACTGGGAAAAGAAAGAAAAAATAAGATAATTTCTCATAGTGATAAGCTATGTAGAAAGTAAGTTATGCACCAGAGATGTGTTGGTGGTTGAGGAAGTCTTATCTGAGAAGGGACATTTGAGGTGAGATCTGAATGATGAGAAGCAGCCATGTGAAGACTAGAAAGGAGCATTCCAGGCATAAGAAACAGTTCCTGCAAAGCCCTTAAGACAGAAACAAGCCGGGCATGTTCAGGGAGAACAAAGAATGTATGGCTAGAATCTACTGAGCAAGGGGGAACATTATATTCAGTGTCACATCAGTCCTTGTGGATACGTTGAAGAGTCTGGAAGTTATTCTCTGCAATGGAAAACATTTGAAGGGTTTTAATTAGGTGAGTGACATAATCTGTTCTAATTTCAAATGAAAGTTAGTTACTTGAGAAGAGATACTAAGTCCTATGTTTCCTTGTCTTTGTCACAATACTTACCCTGGAGGCTTGAAACTTGTAGGTACTCAATTAATATTTGTTATAGATTCCAATTCCTTACATGAGTTATCCTCCAGCCCCCACTTCCAGTGGCAAACTGTCTTTTCACAATAACCAAAATTACAATGTAATTACATTAAATTGCATCCAAATATATGGATTATTCCATCCCTTTCCCAGTGAAATCTAGATGTGCTGCTTCACCCATTAAACTACCCCTTTCTCAACATTCCATTAATCTCCTGGAGGTCCCACTGTGCTCCTTAACTAAATGTTAGGTAGGCACAGAAGTTACTTTGGATTTCACTTAATAAACCAGAGCAATGGATTTCACTTAATAAACCAGAGCAATTAAAGTACTCATATCTTGTGAAAATAAGCCAATATGTGGCCAGTTTAACCTGCTAGAGATCTGTGGGTGAAAGAACCCATAAAGAGAGGGGTATTGAGAATAGGAGCTTGAGTCCCTTTGCCAAGGCTTTCAAGTGGAGCAATTATTTACCCTAAAAAAGGACTGAACTGACTTTTAAAAAACTTTAAAAAGCCATTTCAAATGTTTGCAGAATACTTAAAAAATGTTAAATTGCCCAATTTACTGCCTAGATTTAGCTTTTTTATCTGAAAATGTATTTTAGTAACTATCTGAATTACAGTCTTCTTTTACATCCACTTGCTCAGATTCATGTGATTTACTTTCCAGAATTACAAGCAGGGCTCTATGCCATGTGCAATAGCAAAGAAATAAATTATAAAGTGTATGACTTTCCACCGAGTCATTTTCAATATATGGGTTATCATTTGCACTTACTTTAACTCTGCACACTTACACATTATTTAGTATACCTAAAACTGTTTTCTAGAAAGGAATGAAATAAGGCCACTTTTGTTAATGTGCTACTCAAAATAATAGATAATTGGGGAAATTGTAGATGCTTCTATATTATTACACAGAAAAAATAATTTATATAATATGAATTACCATAAGATGAGTTTATTCCACAACTCACAAAGCTACTATAATTCAAGAAATGAACAAATAGACCCACTTTTGAGATATTTAGATTCTATAATCCATATAATCTGAAGATCAAGTGATGTGTCTCTTAGGTTTTTGTTTTTGGCTGTGTCAGGTCTTAGTTGCGTCATGCGGGCTCTTCATTGTGACGCACGGGCTTCTCTCTAGTTGTGATGTGTGGGTTTTTTCTCTCTAGTTGTGGCACGTGGGTTCCAGAGCGTGTGGGCTCTGTAGTTTGCAGCACGCGAGCTCTCTAGTTAAGGTGCACGAGCTCAGTAGTTGTGGCATGTGGGCTTAGCTGCCCCACGGCATGTGAGATCTTAGTTCCCCGACCAGGGATCAAACTTTGCGTCCCCTGCGCTGGAAGGTGATTCTTTACCACTGGATCACCAGGGTAGTCCCCTTAACCTCCTAGTTTAATAAGCTACTCAAAGAAGGGAAAGATGATCGATATTTACTGAACACTCACTATATCCAGATACTTTTATTTAATTTTTTATTTTATTTTATTTATTTTTTTGTTGTTGTTGTTGGTACGTGGGCCTCTCACTGCTGTGGCCTCTCCCTTTGCGGAGCACAGGCTCCGGACGCGCAGGCTCAGCGGCCATGGCTCACGGGCCCAGCCGCTCCACGGCATGTGGGATCTTCCCGGACCGGGGCACGAACCCGCGTCCCCTGCATCGGCAGGCGGACTCTCAACCACTGCGCCACCAGGGAAGCCCTATCCAGATACTTTTAAATAAGTCTCTTATTTAAACCTTCACAACATACTTCTGAGGTGAATACAATCCTCATTTTGCAGATGAGACAGATGAGTTTCCAAAGTATAAGTAACTCATCCAAGAGCAAACCACTAGAGGAGCCTTGGGCTAGTGTTTGAAGACAAGTTTGTTTGCCCCCAGCATCCAAGTTATTTCAGTTCAACAAAAGATCTTCAGTTAAACAAATAACACCCTCCCGAAAAAGCAAACTAATGCTTCTTCTACTATAATCAAAATATCCCTATTCTCTACCAAAATACGACCCCAAATAGTCATTTGAATGTCTTTAATTTTTTCCTTCTTGAAAAAAAGTTACGAAACTTGTTTTCTATCTTAAAACTTGTTTTCTATCTTAACTAGTTGCCTAATTTTTGCTGCATTAGAGTATGTATTAAGGAATGGCCTACTTAAGGTGGGAGCTTACGAGGACCAGTAAGACACTAGTTGCTCCCTCAAAGATTTTATGGTGAGGGGGCAAGACAGGCAAACAGGTGGTTATAAAATAAGCACTTTGGGGCTTCCCTGGTGGCACAGTGGTTGAAAGTCCGCCTGCCGTTGCAGGGGACACGGCTTCGTGCCCCGGTCCGGGAAGATCCCACGTGCCGCGGAGCGGCTGGGCCCGTGAGCCACAGCTACTGAGCCTGCGCGTCCGGAGCCTGTGCTCCGCAACGGGAGAGGCCACAGCAGTGAGAGGGCCGCGTACCGAAAAAAAAAAAAAGCACTTTGATATTCACAGAGTAATATGGAATCACAGCAGAGGTGGCCAGACTGGGGTGGGGAAGGCCTCCCCAAAGAGAGAAGCCTATGTTGATTTCTCAAGGAAAGGGTTAGCCAGGTGAAGAATTGGAGAAAGGGGATAACATGAAGCCAGGAAATCATATCAAGAGCACAAAAGTGAGACATCGTGGTATCTTTCAGTAACTGAAAATATTTTAGTACTGCTGATGTACAGAATACAGAGAGGTTCATCGTAAAGGAGGAAGGAGGGGTGGTGACAAATGACACCAGGAAGCTAAATCAGGACCACTTCCCAAGAGTGCTGTAAACCATGCTACAACCTTTGAACCCTCCTGAAGGTGATGCTGAGGCATTCAAGGATTTCAACCCGGGGAGTGAAATGATTGGACTTATGTTTTAAATAGACCATGCTAGGGACAGTGTGATGAATGGATTCAAGCTGGGCAAGATTAGATAGGAGAACAGGTGAAAGGCCGCCAAAATATCCCAGGTGAGATCATGATAAAGTCCTGGCCTACAGTAGTGGCAGCAGGAATGGAGTGAAAGGTAAATTCCAGAGACATCGAGAAGGTAGACTGCAGGACACTTAGTAAATCACCGGACGTGTGAGTAAAGAAAAGCTGAAGAAGGTATCTAGAATTGTTCCTTTTAATGACCTCACCACTGAGTGACAATAATGTCACTCATCAAAAAGAGTGAGTATCAGAGAAAGAGCAGTGTTGAAGGGGAGCTCAGGAGTTCATGACAGCAAACGTGACTTTGACATCTATGGGAGACATCCGCATGGAGCTATTTAGTAGGTCTGGGGTGCAGGAGAGGGGCTAGGGCACTTAAACACAGATTCCGGGAGCCGACAGTTCATATAACTTTTTTTGTAAATATTTTTTTATTGAAGCATAGTTGATATACAATATTATATGTTACGAGTGTACAATGTATATCATTTTTAAAGCCATGGAAGTGAACAAGAGCATGCTAGTTGGATGCCCTTACTCACCAGAGAAGGTGGAGGGTGAGAAGAGAGAACCGTAGATCATCAATGAGGAAGACATGGTCCAGCAGCAGAAGAGCCCAAGAGAAGCACCCATTGAGCAGTGGACACCTGGGGGAAGGTGGTATCACAGAAAGCAGGGGAGGAGAGCTTTGATCAGGAGGGTGTGACAGGCAGTGTCCAATACTTCAGGGAGGGCCAGTCAGATCCAGATGGAAAAGCACACAGTGGCTTTAGCAACAAAGATGACATTGACTAAAAAGGGGAGAGCTGGGTCAGTGGACTTGTGGGAATAGAACCCAGACTCAAGTTCTCATCTGATAGAGTTTCCTGAATGAAACAAAAACTCATAGAACGCTTATTTGCTGAAGGCTTTGTGCCAGTTTTAAAGTTGAAACTTTTTTCAAGCACTTTCATTTAGTTGGCAGTTTAATAAGCAAAGGACTTGGACATGCCCTTTCCTTAATTACAGCTTTCATAATCTATTCACTTTCATGTACAAAGAGGCTCCTCTGTAAAATGGGTTGGCTGCAGCATATGGTTAAGGCTAGGTTTCCATGTAAAAGCTTTCATTAACTCAAACCAGTTGATATAGTTTGCATATATAAAGTATGATGAGAAGGATCTTAGGACATGATTCCAGTTCTGATAATTTGCAGACATAGCACAGGGATTCATTTTTTTTTTTTTTTTTTTTTTTAATTTTTGTGTGGTACGCGGGCCTCACTGTTGTGGCCTCTCCCTTGCGGAGCACAGGCTCCGGACGCGCAGGCTCAGCGGCCATGGCTCACGGGCCCAGCCGCTCCGCGGCACGTGGGATCTTCCCGGACCGGGGCACGAACCCGTGTCCCCTGCATCGGCAGGCGGACTCTCAACCACTGCGCCACCAGGGAAGCCCAGGGATTCATTTAGAGCTAAGTCCTAAAATGTTCTGTTGTCTTCAATATGTACCTACACCTTTTATTTTAATAGATTATTTTAATAGAATTAACTGTTTTTTACAATACTGGTGCTAGAGGTTAGAATTAACCCCTAATGTAGATTTAATAGCATTATATGAGGTTTTTACTGGTAGAGTTTTCTTTCAGAGAATGTGATTTATCAACGAACATGCCTAAATCAGGGTAATAATGACCCTCACCTCCTGCATTATTTCAAAGATTTCTTCTTCTTTCTCAATTTACTTATCTAATTTTTTAAATAATGAGGACAAGTAGAATTTTTTCTTGCTTTAATAATGTTCCATGACACTACTTAAATTGTAGTCTATGTTTGTAAATTTTAATAATATTCTTAATGCATATATGTAAGACATAAAAAATATATGTGTGTATATGTATGTATGTGTGTGTTTGGGGGGGGGGTGTTTTCAGGAAACTTTGGGGAGAGAGAGACATCAGAGAGAAAGAAGCAGGCAAGAAGAGAAACTCTTTCTCCTCCCTTCCTACTTCCCAGTGTTGTTTAGTGACAATGAGATGCCTGCAGTTGTTAAACCCATTCATTTGGTCAAGTGATGCTGAGCAGTGAGAAGGAAAGAGACTGGGTTTCTGAAGACACTGTGGAGCTGGTCAGTCAACCAGGAACTGCTCCCTTGACTTCTTGTTGGGGAAGACAGTGACCCTAATAATTAAACCCATTTTTAAATAGGGTGTTTGTTACCTCTCAATCGATAAAAATAATTTTATACTCAACACACACACACACATACATACACACACACACGTGCACACAGAGTGCACTATGCACTGAAAGACATTTGGTTCTCAAAGTTGCAAAAGCTACTTTGATTTGAATTTAAAAATTAGGGCTGAAAACAGCCTCAATTTTAAAAAAATTTAGCAGGAAACAATCAAGTTAGGATTCTTAAAAATAAACGTGATTTGAGGCCACAGTGCAATTAAGTTATGGCATTTTTAAAAGAATCAGTTATAGCTAATAATAAAAGACATATCAAGTTTTAAAGTTTTGTGTCCATGGAATTTTAAAAGAAGGAAAACATTGAAAAAAATTTACTTCCAAATCTTTCGACTAAATCAGCAAAACTATGCATGATTTTTGATCCACCATTATATACTTTAACACCCAAAGAGGAGTACGTTATATTAACTCCAGGAAGGAGGAGGTTATAGAATTGATTTAAGAATAAGGAATAAATTTTTCCTTTGTTTACAGATTTTAATTTTGAAATAGGTTAATTTCCCTTCTACACTGGAATTTGAATAAATTAAAATTTCCCTTCTAAAGTGGAATTCGGATGCTCTCTCTGGACTTAATTCTTATCTGCAAAATAATTCTCTGGTACAGTGGAAATGACAAGAAACTTGGGGGAGGGTGGGCAGGAGACCCATGGAATCATAATTATCCAACAGAGAAAGGAAAAGCTAAGTAGCACCAACATACTCTTTAAGAGATTAGGAAAGCTGATTTCAAATATTCAAAGATGGGTACAATTGAAAATGAGAAATAGTATAAGAGAACAGAAGACTCTCAAAATCGGGATCATTTGTGATTGTATTATTAGAATTTGCACGAGGAAGAAAAGGTGAAGACAGCTGCAAGCCAGCTGCATGCAAAGCTTTCTGGTGTGCTCAGGTTTTCAAAGGGCCCGAGCTAAAGATGAAAGCAGGGACAAGACCAAGGATGATGAGAGAAGGGCACCAACCTGAAACAGATTCAGAAAGCTGGATGCCCAGAGGCCTCTGAAGCACATTCCTGAAAGCAAAAAAGTCCGTGGCTCAGAAAGGAAGCACGAAAAGAAAGAGACAGGCCTGCTGCTCGGTCCAGAGAAAACTCAGAACAATTTCTCTTCCATTTAGTTTCCATCTTCACCATCTCGAGGCTTGAATTTGGAAAAAGAAGAGCATGTTGGCTGAGAGCAACCAAGGCCCCAAATGGGGGGAGAAAGTGAGAGCTCCCCTGTCTGTCTCCCCAGGGTTGAGTCTCTGAGGCCCCACAGGAAAATCTCCCAAAGACCCCAAAGGCTGATGGACAAGAGAAGGACCACCCTTGGGCATCTTTATGTAATCATGGAGACAGGCAGAGAAGGGCAAACATCCTTCTTTTTCAAGAGGGAACGGAAGGGGTACGATTAACCATAGGCCAAAGTGCTTTACATTAAGCCCCAGAAAAACTCAAGATTTTCATTCTATTTAACTGATTGTGATCGCTGAGAAAATAACTCAGCAATCACATGGAGCCAAACTAAATTTAATTAAGTGACTACATTCTGGTTTCTTCTTTTTTTTTCTTTTAATAAGGGCTACTAATCTTGCAGATATAAATACTACATTTGAGGTAAATTCTGGTTTCAGCCAAACATTTCACAAAGTCACATGATATTCTCCAAGTTGCTTTCAAACCTAAGATTTGATGATTCTTCAAAAGTGCCTTTTGTTTGCTTTTGTGACTTCATTCTCGGCAAGCTTTCATTACTTCAGACATTGGAAAATCTTCCAAAGGAATTCTAATTGAATTGCTATTCAAAATAATTGTAAAAATGGACACGTTGATCCAAGTAATTGTGATGGTTAAGTGAATGCTATTACGTATGAACAACATATAACTAACCACTTTCTAAGAATTACCTTAACACATATGCCGTCCGGACTTTAAATGTTTGTCCTATGTCTAACAGAAAAGGGGGTCAGTTGTGGAATTACACTACCTAGGTTCAGTTCTACTTCTTATTAGACCTGGGGCTAATTAACCTCTTTGGACTTAATTTTCTTATCTATAAAATGGGGATAATAATAACTATCTCAAAGGAACAGTATTAAATGAAACAATATATATAAATCACAAATATATAAAGTGATCCATAAATGCTGATGCCATGAGTGGTGGTAATTGTTTAGTAGTAATTTCATTTGTTGCCAAGCAAGCCAATCAATATTTTCTGCATGAAAATGATCTCTATCTGTGTCAGGTAAGATTTTGTTTGCAAGCCACAGAGCACCTGACTAAAAGTGTCTTTGTCAATGTGACTTTGTTTTCCCTCTTTAACAAGGAGTTCAGCGGTGCTGTTCTTGACCTGGTTCCATAATTCACCGTGTCATGGCTCTGGGTCAGCATCTCCATGGCTCTCTCGGGTTTTCCCTCATGGCCACAGGATAAGCCATTGCAGCTGCTCCCAACAGGAAGGAAACAGGAACAGGCACTCATCAAAGGCCTCTCACCCATTATCCGGCAAGAAAACCATTCTCAGACATCCCCCTCCCCTCCCCTGCAGGCTTTCTCTCAGCACGACTTGGTCTTGTGGAACGCAAGGGGCTGGGCCTGGCCCAGGGGAGGCTGGGAACTGAGTATCTGCCCTCTGTACTCACAGCAGTGGGAAAGGGTATTTCCCACCTTCCCTACGAGAGAAAAGGTGAACCAGGGTTTGCCACCTTATGTTACCTTTGTTTCTCCTTTTCCTTATCGATCAGATATATATTTGTTTTCCAAAGGCTCATTTCAGATGACTAAGCCAAAATAGAATGCCCTACCTCAATCTCTACACAGACGTTCCTTGTCAGAGGTAAATAGATAAACACGCCCCCCCCCACCCCCACCCCCGCCCCCCTAATGCGGCAAAACAGGCAATTATTAACTGATGTAGAAATTTACAAATATCCCTAAAAAAGTTTGGGAAGCACTGAGCCAGATGGTCTCTCATGATTGCATCTGGCCCGATGACTCACTCTTTTGTCCCTTGTGTTTCACACTTTCTTTCCCAGAAATCCCCCTGATCTCATCTCCCTGTTTGCTTCCTCTTCCACTAGGTGGATCAAATGTCTTTCAAAAAATCACCTTCCTCTTCTAAGCAATGCAACAGGAGAATGACGGTGGAGAAGGGACTGAGTGTGTGTGTGTGTGTTTGTGCGTAGAGTGTGGACAGAGAAACTAGATTTGCCTTTTAACTTCACCCTGTTAACTTCCAAACGTAAAATAAAAATTCCATCGATATTTTTCTGATAATTCCCAGGCTTGGCTCCCTCTCTACCCTCCCCACACCTCCAGCCCAGGCACTCTCCCTGCTCCCCACCTCCCCCAAAGAGAGAAAGTCAGGAGGTTAAAAAGCTCTCCATGTGCTGTAAAAGTAAAGCAAAACTCACGAGAACGGGAAGGCCCCTTTCTACAGCAGAGCGTGCAGCAGGTACGGCAGTAACCTCGTCTGCTCCTGCCTTTCCAAGGAGGCACTGCGTTCTTTCCCCTCATTGTGGGGACTCGCCTAACCAGGTGCCCCGGGTCAATCTTGTTCCAAGAAAGATAACAGAATCCCAAACACGGAGCATGCCTCACCACAGCCAGTGAGGGCCAGTATAAATGGAATTGAGTTGGAGAGGTCAATGCTTGTGTACCTTTGAAGAAACTGCATCAAAATCATCCTACGCCAGCCCAAACCACATATCAGTACAGTTCTCGTGGGGTAAATGGCGGGTCACGAGCATCGGATAAGGCTGTTGAGGATTACTGCGCACGTTAATAAAAGAGTCCACATTGTGAGGGCAGGAAGCTCGGAGAGAGACACACCAGCAGCGGGACCAAGATCCAAGAAGATGGGGCGACTTTAGGAAGGTTTGGGGCTGGCCTGACATATGACATAGGATTTATGCTGATGGACAGGGTCCTCAGTCCTCGAAGTCCCTTCACAAGTATGAAATGTGCAACAGAGAACCGAGATGGGGGGTCACTTGAAGGACTGTCTAGGGAAGAAGTGTGGATAAACCGATTAGGAATGTTACTCTAGAGAGGAAGAGACTTCAGCTTACAGAAGCACAGTCACCAGCACTGCCAGCTGCAGTACCGTGGGAAAGTGCTCTGTTCCCAGTGTCCTACTTCCCGAGTTCAAATTCTGCCTCTGTTGATCAAAGTCCTTGCCAGCTCTACAAGAACTAAGGGTGCCGGTAATCCATGCAAATGCATAGAACCTGCCCATGGTAACCGCTTCAGCTTCTGTTGTTATGAAGTTCTTCCTATCTTGATTTAGATAATGCTGCAGCTTTCCATAAGTGCCTGAGGCTGTGAAAAAGCATTCGGGGAAGCTCCCGGTAACATTTTCAGGAAAAGCCACCTTATCACCTCTGTATTGCACAATAAAGAGGTGGTCCTCAGACCTCGATTTCAGAAATACTGTGAAAGCATTCCATGAGGGGATAATCCTATTAAATTTAGAGAATTTGGTCTGATGGGGATTTGTGAGGGAATGCAGTG
Source organism: Kogia breviceps (assembly GCF_026419965.1). Lineage (NCBI taxonomy): Eukaryota > Metazoa > Chordata > Mammalia > Artiodactyla > Physeteridae > Kogia > Kogia breviceps. The sequence goes on from NC_081319.1 coordinate 90,629,981, forward strand.
TTCTGTGGAACGTCTTAAGTGTCTCTAAAAACACTGAATAAATGTAATAACAGTAACTTCTTGAGTTTGTGAGCTGCTTTTAGCTATCAAGTGCTTACACATGTGTTGTTTTATTTAATGTCTGCTGAATTATCAGAAAATCCTACCTGCTGCAGATAGCTAACAGCCTACTGTAACAGGAGTTTCTGGCTCTGGGTCTCTGCTCCTTACAGGGCTGGTTTGGAGAGGAACTTTGTTATTGTTACTTTTTTGGTGGCTATTCCATAGGCAGCTGCCAACCCCCAGTAATCCCCTTTTGCCCCTGATGGAACGGGGTATAACTCACAAAATAGAACTATCCCCTGAAAAGAGGCTTTTACACAAGTGTGGTTTGTAAAATACCTGCACCAGAAGCATTTTTATCTCAAAATGCAAATAGGCAGAGATCCGAATTCTACCTCGGCATAGGAAATCCCAAACTTCTGGGCATGAGGTCTGGAAATCTGTGTTCTTAACAAGCACCCCAGACAATCCTTACAAATACTAACAATTAAGGACAACTGTTCTAATGTTTCAAGAAGTCAACTAAAAATAGTTCAGATTCTCTCCAGCTGGCTGCTGGGCAAATGGCAAATACATTAATTGCATTTAAAGGCATATAAAAAGGACTGAGGTGTAAGGACCAGTCACCAAGCCAGCAAACCACACACCAAACTTGCCCCAGGGAACCCAGGGCAAGGGCTAGGGTGAGGCAAGCGAGACACAAAATTTAAGGGGGACCCAAAAGACTCATCAATCAAAATAAACACTATCTTAACGCAGTATTTAAAAAAAATCAAAATCAATGCAAAAAAAAAAAAATCCGTGATGAACCAAGTATCAAAATTTTAAATACAGGATCAGTATTACCCTATTTTCCCTTTGCCCCAGGCTGTAATACGGCTCATCTGGGCACTGCCAGGATGGCTCTTTACCTTCCAGCTCAGCGTGCTGACTGGATGGTCCTCGTCCAGTCTTTTATTGTATCTAAAGGTGGAGCCCGGGGCAGAGGAATACCAACCATCTCATCCGAATATTGCGGTTCAGAGGGTCTCAGGTCAAAAACCCTGATTTCATTGACTTGGATACAGTGTTCTTTCCTTTGAAAATAAAAGTTAGATTGAGTTCTGTGGTCCTTAACCAAACAATTTTATTCCAGTGACAGGATTAACTTGCCTAAGACATATAGGCTCATAAGGAGCCTCACTTACTCTTTTGATGCAGCAATTGCAATGGCCAAATAGGCCCCTCTGTGGGGTGTCACTCCGCCTCAGGTGCTGCTTTCTGATAGACTCTCCTGGGTGTGTAAAATTTTAAATCCTTTATAAACATCAATGATTGGCATAATTGGTGTAATTACAGGTATCTAAAAAGCAGAAAAGGCCTATGTAACAGCTGCCAATAGTTGGTTTCAGGAAACTCGCAGTCACTTGTGGCGAACCAGGCTCAGGGTATAAATGCTTGAGTAATACTACTTCCAGATGGACCAACGTGAATGAGAGATGGCACAGAGAGAAAGGTGCTCCCTCCCAAGGGACTGAGCCATGTGGGAATCAAGGGGCAAGAGACGCAGGAGGTCCTCCTCCCGGACTGTATGATGAGTGTGTACAGGTTAGAAAACCACAGTGGTCTCTAGCCTCTTTTTTTAGGTAGAAATGAATAGTTTCAATTATCCTTTGTCGGGTTTAGTTTTTAAATGTTCCCCAGTTGTTAAGGTCTTGTTAATCATAGCAAGAAGGGGAAAGCCACTGGCAGTCCCAGTTTGCAAACCTCTGTCTTCTTACAAACGGGCACGAAAGAATGGAGAATACCTTGGCTTTTTCTACTCCCTGAATATTTGAGGCTAGGTTCCTTCATAAAATGCTTGTGGTTGGGATTCCCTGGTGGCGCAGTGGTTGAGAGTCCGCCTGCCGATGCAGGGGACACCGGTTCGTGCCCCGGTCCCGGAAGATCCCACGTGCCGCGGAGCGGCTGGGCCCGTGAGCCGTGGCCGCTGAGCCTGCGCGTCCGGAGCCTGTGCTCCGCAACGGGAGAGGCCACAGCAGCGAGAGGCCCGCGTACCGCAAAAAAAAAAAAGAAAAAAAAAATGCTTGTGGTTTATTGAGAAGTTCTTTAAGCCAGTTTCGTTAGTAATATGTATTTGAACCTACAACATTTGAACACTGCCTTTAACATCCTCCCACTCTTTCCGAGAACATGTGAGTTTGGATGGTGAAGGAGAATTAATTGGGAGAAGTTGAAGCAATTTAGAGGAGTCGACCCTCTGGCAGATTCTCAAGGCCTGCTACCAGTGAGTCTGCCAAAATGGCGACCAATTACTAACCTACAGCTCAAGAAATCTCCCCCATTTCCTGCATGTTCTCACTTCATTTTGTCAAACTACTCACCCTTGTACAAATGAATAGCTTTATTGAACTTAACATCATCTTTTTAAAATGTAAATATGTCTAGCAGTTAAGAGAGTGAGGATCATTTAATTAAAAAGTTTCAGCCATACTGATGTTCTTCCAACACCTACCTAACAGTAGACCTCAGAGAAAGACACTGGGTTTTATTTTGTTTTGAGGGGACAGGGATTTGAATAACAATTTTGACAATAATAATTTGGGAGCGTGGACTGCTTTCCAGGGTTATTTGGGGCTTGGGGGGTTTGGTCGGATCAATGAAGGGCAATGGGTCAGATGGCGTCTAAAGTTCCTTTGTAATCGAAAAAGTTTAAAATTCTATGATCATATCCTAAAGCAGTGGAGTTTTTTTATTTTTCACTTTTTTTAAGCATAATTTTTTTTTTTTTTTTTTTTTGCGGTACGCGGGCCTCTCATTGCTGTGACCTCTCCCGTTGCGGAGCACAGGCTCCGGACGCGCAGGCTCAGTGGCCATGGCTCACGGGCCCAGCCGCTCCGCGGCATGTGGGATCTTCCCGGACCGGGGCACGAAGCCGTGTCCCCTGCATCGGCAGGCGGACTCTCAACCACTGTGCCACCAGGGAAGCCCTCTTACTTATTTTTAAAATAGCCTCACGCCCATCCCAAAATACCTTTTGCTAATTTGCCACATGGATGTTCCACCCGTAGTATATAGTGTGATAAGACTGGCATTACGGTGCAGGAAAAAAAACAACAAAATAGAGCGTCTACTGATATGATGGTATGGTCCATAACTTTCTGGTCACTTCCAATTTTTAAAAAGCTAATACAATTTTTAGTTACCTTCAAACTTGACTCAGATCTCCTCTGCTTACCTTTCCAGAGTCAACTTCAGCAGCTTGGAGTGGAAAAATACTTTCTTCCCATGCCACTTCAAAGCATAACTCCTCCAGTGTGTTGGGGGAGGGAGCAAGGAGAGAGAACAATGTGAATATCCCTTCACTGAACTGCCCAGGGCTGGAATCCTCTGTCTCTTTTTGTTGATTGTCCAGTGAACACCTACTGGTCACTGATGGCCTTCTGATGGGTGGGCATCCAAATGCTGTTTTTCCCAAGGGCACATATGTGGGTTCTTCTGAGGAACAGCCCTATTCTCCCTGTCCTGGAGGGTTCCAGCTTGGATTCATCCTTACCTCTCTAATTCTGGTTCCCCAAAGTACTCCCCCCAGTTTTCTCAGACTCCTACTTCAGTGTACTTGATCTGTGCAAACTCATATCCTTCCTGAGTCAAACAGTAGAAGGCAGATAATCAACAAACCCCTCCAGCCCTCCTTTCTCTCTCTGGCAGAACAAATAAGCCGATGACCAAATACAATGGCGTGAGGACCCACCGTGCTCCCCTCAAAGATGTTTCAGGTCTCTGACTCTCTTCCTTCCCTTTCTCCCGTCTTCTGCTTATTTGGACTTGGGGGCGGTGGCGGGGTGGTGAGAAGGAGAATATTGATTATATTAGGATCAATTCTGCTCTGGATGATTGCGGAAGGGGCTTTCTCTGGCCGCCAATGTTGATCACTTTCTTTAGAATGTGGTATACTTCATCCCTGTGTTTATATCTCTAAGTCTTAGCAACAAAATTTAAAACTACAGGAAAAAAAAAATCAGTCTATCAAGTAGATAAAAACCAAACTGTTCCAAGTGTGGATACTGCGGATTGTAGAGGAGGAAGCGTACTGCTTTGTGGACCTTGGGCTTGCCATCCTGGAGTATAAGGAGAGCAAAGAAGGAATGTTAAGAGGAAGTGAGGGCTTTCAGATCCCTGGAGCAAAGGTAAAAAAGGAGGGATGAGAGAGTGAAGAATAGACTCAACTAATCAGTGGGTAGACACTCAGTGATTGGTCCAGAAGTGGGCATATAACCCAGAAGCAGCCAGTTTACTGCCAGGCAAGTGACTGATGAAGTAACTGATCACATGAAATTCTGTCTTAAAAGGGAATTTGAAGGATCAGATAAGGAGAAAAGAATCAAGAATTTAGTGTTGGCAGAAAGTCAAGACACATAGGAAATCCATGATAATATCTGGTCAGTATTAATATTTTTGCAGTCTTGATGCTAAATTAGGCAACCGATTAACCTGCTCACTAGAGCCATGTATCTTGAATGATATTTCTCTCAGAATGCTCATGAAATTTCTAATCCCCTGATAGTCATGCTTTTCTTTGCAATAAAGCCCCATGATTTCAAGGTAGTTGAGTGAGTGTTTTTTGCAATTACAGAGCCTAAAAAAAGTAGAGCCAGCAACACAGGAATGGGAATCAGCCTGGTGAATTCTAATAGCAGAAGAAAAAGACCAGAGGAAGCTGAACCCTGTCCTCATGTTCATGTCCATAGCGCTAAAATCCCTATACTTCGTCACCGTGTGAGGGTCAAGGCTATTTCTGTAATTGTTCTGTTTTTCGAATCATGTATGTTTAATCAGACACTAAGGATAGAAAAATCATCTCAAAATGATTTGCAGATGTCCCTTTTTACATGCTAAAAGAATCTATTCACCCTCTGGGTGCAGACGGGGAGTGTAAAGTGATTGTTTCAAAGTCTAATTTATTCACTTAGACCTATCACTGATTTTTCTCAACATCCACCCCACTTTATACCCAACCAGCTCCAGGGTGGAAAAACTGTCACAAGCCAATATCTGTAACACTAAGATTTAACAATTCTATTTCTAGGAGCTACTCAAGAAAAACTCTTAACATGTTTGCACAGATATGAAAAAACATACATTGATATAACAATAAAAAATGGGAAATCTTCTTACAGCATTTCTTTAATTTGCTTGACCACAGAACACCTATTAAAATCTTGAGACACTATTTTTAGATAGTCTTTGGGTAAAGTACTTTTCACCTTCATCAATACCTCCCCAAACTCCACCTCAGTTTTTTTTTTTTTTTTTTGCAGTACACGGGCCTCTCACTGCTGTGGCCTCTCCCGTTGCGGAGCACAGGCTCCTCCGGACGCGCAGGCTCAGCCGCCACGGCTCACTTCCCAGACCGGGGCACGAACCCCGTGTCCCCTGCATCGGCAGGCGGACTCTCAACCACTGCGCCACCAGGGAGGCCCTCTACCCCAGTTTTATTCCCCTCCAGCTTTCGGATTCTTTGGGTGCTCACCCAAAAACCAAATTATAACTGTTAGCAAATTCCCAAATGTCCTTAGCACCACCTCTTTCAAAGACAGGTTTCTGGACCTACTTCTGCCAGGGGAGGAACAAAGTGCAATGTGCTTTGAGACTACAGTCCCACAACTTCCCAGGAACTTCAAATAAATTATTCAAAGTCTCAGGGGATTGGCAAACAAGAGAGATAAAAGGCCCGAAGCACTGGGAGTGTGGGAAAGGGGAGGGAGAAAGCAGAGGCCAAGACTGAAGGTCAGGAGTTCCAGAAGAGCCTATTTTCACAGGTTTTAGGTGTTGGAGCTGGGGAAGTTAGGACAAGCCCTGGTAAGAAAGTGGCAATTAACCACACATACAACCAGAGCTAATTGATCGTTAAACAGGGCCTGGCTGCTCAGCTTTTATGAAAGCAGTTATATGCACCATACATTCTAGCCAATCATTATGCTACACTGCTGGGCATTCACTCCGCTGAGAGCCTACTAAAGATAATGCTTGGTGTTTTCATCGCCTCCGGTCTTTCAGCTGTATGTTGTGAAAGGAAACAGCACGTTCATTAGTTGTCTAACAACTGGTCCAAAGAATTATATATTGGGGAAAATATCTAAAGTACCAAGCAGGCTAAATGATGATAAATATGATATTTGTTTCTTCTCTTATCCTATCCTTTAAAAAAACCAAAACCAAATTCAAGTAGAATATCATTTGAATGTGGTATGAGTGATGCAAAAATGCAGAGCAATTTTGTGTACTGGTGCTAAAATGAGTTCCAACTTGGTCCTTAAAGAACAAGTCTGCAGGGTAAAGGAAGGCTCTAACATGAAGCTTCCTGCCCTGACTTAGGCCTGGCCTGTTTGGCAGTACTCCATAAACCAACTGCCCTGAATTGAACCTGTCGTAAGAAAATAAAATAGGCTAAATTTATTATCACCTGGATCCACAGACACACACACATGAAGGTGCATTGTTAACGAAGGCACAAACCAAAATGCAGCAGCCTGGTCCCACAGCCCCCTGGGAAATACCGTTTGGTGATGTGAGGCTTTTTTTTTTTCTTCTTCTTTTTAACATTGAGAAGGAAAACAACACATGCAGGAAACCATAAAACCCTTCACGTTAACTGTAGCCAACGGTCAATCTCATTAGGATATAATGGGTAGGTTGTAGCTCTCTCTATAAAGACTGAGTACACTCCTCTGAATAATTTCCAATTATCTCACTTTTAGATAGCAAAGCAGAAGTTCCACTCACCATGTTTATACTGTTCCTATTCTCTTCTGCCTCAGTTACTTCTTCCAAAACTTAGTCCCCGAGTTGATCTTTTATCTTAGCTCACATTTGTTGAAATGGAACATAGATACTATGCACAGCTAATTACTTACACTTACCCTTTCAACTAGGGAGGTTGGAGGGCATCCTTGGGAAGTGGACAGGAAGTCCAAGGACCGCCAATCTCCAACTCGAGGACTGGGTTAAGTCTCTATCTCTACGACTAAAGTACAGAAGACATCTATTTCTGGAAATCGGAACTAGGGCTCAAGAGAAGGGATTCCAGTGCTGTTTCTCTCACTTCTGACCTTGTGACCTCATTGAGCCACTCTGAATTCCATTTCTCCATGGAGCAAACGGCGGTAATAAGCCCTTGCTGCATATTTATTAGGAGAAAATGCTAAATGACCGTGGAGGCAACGATCCTCCAAATTCAGTGAGCACTGTATATGGAGGCTTATTAGGGCCCCACCCCCAGAGTCTGATAATCTTTATCCTCTTTGCCCTTAACAAGAATCTTGGGGTAATTCTGGGATGTGAGGGTTCATGCAGCAGATCAGGAGACACTAATTCCAGGGTTTTCTTTTTAAGAACTTGGTACCTTCTATATTGCTTGCACTGTGCTAGGCTTGAACATGAATTATCTTTTTAGAACCACCCATGAGGTAAGGAACTAGCATTTAATGAGCCCATACAAGAGGCCAGGCTTGATGCCAGGTATGCTCCATGTGTTATTCCACTAGATTCTCACCATAGCTTCATATGTCACATAGCATTCTTTCTATTTAACAGCTTAGAACACTGAGGCTTAAGGAGGCTAAGAAATGTGAACATCCTTCACAGCTGGTTGGTCTAAGAGGTAGCATTGTAACCCAGGCTTTCAATATATCCAAGGCTCCCTCCTTACCACAGCTGTGATAATAAAGCCTAATATGCAAAGGCATTTTGGAAGCTCTTAAAGTGCCATTGAAACAATGTAAATTCAATAAATAATCAAATATTTACTGTATGCAACAAAACAGATTAGGTAAATTTGGGGAAACTAATTATTTAAGGTCTAGTTCCTGTCCTTCAACAATTGCAGTCCAATGGGAGAGACCACTGGACTGGAAATTCTTTTTGGAGAACTGGAAAGGTGGGCATCTCATTGTGTGCAGGACCTTGGATGGCAGCATTCGAATTTTGTGCTTTACCCTGGGGCAAGGGGGAATCTGGCAGGTTTCTAGCAGAGTCTGAAGGCCAGGTGCCTGGAATGGCTTCCCTCCCTCCCCCTTTGGCTTTCAAATGATAGCCAGAGTGAAGATCTGAAAACGGATAGGGAGATAATTTTCCAGGAGAATAGGGCGGGTAGGGTAAACGTTAGTAAATATGGGTTAGAGAGATATTGTACTACAGGACTCAAAGGAGGGGGAAAAAAAAGGCATAATAAAATAACCACAAAGAGAAATAAAGCGTACCAACCTTCCACCCTGAGAAATCCAAATGGGTAAGATGGATTTGTATCCTTACCAGAATTCTTAGTGTTTTCTTGACATATGGATCTAACCAGATGCCCCTTTAAAATAAATTATTTTAAATTTATGATTAAATATTCTGAACCCTAGCATTATCCAAACCATGCGTTGGGGCTTCCCTGGTGGCGCAGTGGTTGGGAGTCCGCCTGCCGATGCGGGGGACACGGGTTCGTGCCCCGGTCCGGGAGGATCCCGCGTGCCGCTGGGCGGCTGGGCCCGTGAGCCATGGCCGCTGGGCCTGGGCGTCCGGAGCCTGTGCTCCGCAGTGGGAGGGGCCACAACAGTGAGAGGCCCGCAAAAAAAAAAAAAAAAAACAAACCATGTGTTGATTCGTGGGTACCCCATAAACCCAGGGAAGAGTTGGTAGATGTGGATGTCCACGTCCCAGCCCTTTGCTTTCTCACTTTCTTCAGAGCCCCCTTTCTCCCCACCAAGCAATGTGAGCAGAAAATCCAGGCACTCAGCCCACCCTATCAGCTTACATTTTTTTCTTGGCACTTAATAGGTGTTCAACTAGGAACCGACAAAACTTGCTTAAGCAAGTATTACTGATTCACATTTCTAATGGAGTCCAGGGCCAGAGCAGTATCTTTATTTATTTTTTTTTTTTTTTTTTTTTTTGCGGTATGCGGGCCTCTCACTGTTGTGGCCTCTCCCGCCGCGGAGCACAGGCTCCGGACGCGCAGGCCCAGCGGCCATGGCTCACGGGCCCAGCCGCTCCGCGGCATGTGGGATCCTCCCGGACCAGGGCACGAACCCGTGTCTCCTGCATCGGCAGGCGGACTCTCAACCACTGCGCCACCAGGGAAGCCCAGAGCAGTATCTTTAAAGGAAAGTGTCTTCTTATTCTTAACATCTGAAATTTGTTTTCTATTGATCCAAATTATCTGAAAGAAAAAGTCATACTAACCTATTTGGTCTCTCAGGTTTATTATGCCTTGTACCACCTAACACATAAGTATCCCTTATGAATAAAAACTGATTCAGAGGAAAGAAAGTACAAAGATGTTTCCTACATTTATCATCTCCTAGGAAGGACACACACTTTACTTAAGCTTGTTTTTAAAGCCATGTTATTGAAATTCTTAAATAGTTAAAGCATCTGTCCTTACATGGAAAGTCAAGGAAGAATAAATGTAGTTCTAGCAGGAGAACCCTACAAAATACAATATACTTAAAAAAGTACAACATATAGTCTTCATTTATGTCAAGGTTTTCATACTTTGGATCTGAAAAAAACTAAACAAGCATATTATCACTACCATGAACAAAAAGTAAAGCACTTTGTAGACGAGTCCTTTTACAAAAGTCTTTGAAGAAACTTAAGGTACCATGTTGTTGTTTTTAATATCTTTTAAAAGAATGCCATTACCATGACAGAACACAAATGCAATTAAAACTAAATGTATTAGTGAATACATGAAAGAAAAATTTGGAGACTAGTAGCTAAAATGATCTTTAAAAGATGAAATTATACTGAAACGTGATAGTTGTATTATTTTGGAGGGGGGAATTACTGCTTTTCATCGACCCCAAAAAATTGCTTGTTTTGGACTACAGGCTCCAAAAATCTCTTCGTCCAGCTCTACATTCCACTATGGAGACTTCCTTACCTACAAGCAATCCTGATGATTAAAGGGTTATTTACACGTACATCTGCTTATCAACCCCTCCTCTCCAGTGCTGAAAAACTAGAAGACATATATAAAGCAGACATTTTTAACAAACATTTGGAAGGGAAGATGGGTTTTAATGGAAATTGTTAACCCTCAAAGTAAACAGTAAACTGTGCCCCTAAGCAAGGTGCAGGCTCCAAACCAAATACCAACAGGCCTTAGAAAATTCAAGGCACTTTTTTCTCCTTGCATACACGTCTCATTAATACTGTCCCTGATGATTATAGAAAGTATAAATCTCCACTAGGTGAATGTGTGCTATTCCCAGATTTGGGAGTGGGGGTGGGGCAGTCTTTCCTCTTAGCCCTTAGGGAGCTAACTTCTCCAGGTCACCCTTACTGTTGCTTTTCATTTACATGAATAACCACATTGGTCAGGGCACAAAACGGAGATTTTGGAACCACGTGAAGCTTTCTGTTTTTGAGGAAAAAATGGATACTTTTATATCTCGTAACTGGTAATGCCTTTCTCCACCAAAATATATTGATAATTTAACAGGCGTATTTGTTCTTTATCTGTGGGAAACAATTCTAGCCGCTAGTAACTCTGGGCGAGTGGAGGAGAAAGCAGCTTTAGGACCACAAAGTTAAAAAAAAGATCAGCCAGCAGGTTTCATCTGTAAGGAATTGTCCATGTTGCCCCTCCCCCCTTTTTAAAATTCAAGACAAAGGGCGCTTATTTAAATGGGGTAAACTCAGAAAATTCCTAGAAAGCATGTAGAGTTGACACATACTCAGCTGACAGCATCCTTTCAGGGTTAGGGCCTGCAAAATCTCCGCGAGAGGAACTTAGTAATTATTCCTCAATAAGACGGCATTTAACAGGCCTCTCTGAAACTCACTTGTTTCAAAGCTAAGGCAGATGGTGTAGTTTCTAGAAACCATAGGGCCCTTCCAATCTTAGGCTCTGGGCATAATAATGACAAAAGTCAAGATTTAGGGTTCAGTTCCAGCTGATTTTATTTCCTTCTCAAAAAAAGTTATTTACAGAAGGTATATATCAACAATCTGACAGGCAGTGAACTTGACATGATTAGCTGGCATGATTTTTTTCTTTTTTTTTCCCCCAAACATTGTTTTTTGTGGCCTTGAATTTTAAGACAAATATTCTACACGGCATATTGCACAGGATGGATGGCAAAAAAAAGTTTAAAAACAAAAACCCTTAACGGAACTGCCTTAAAAGGCAGACGTCCTAGTGCCTGTCATGTTATATTAAACATACATACACACAATCTTTTTGCTTATTATAATACAGACTTAAATGTACAAAGATGTTTTCCACTTTTTTCAATCTTTAAACACAACAGCTATAAACCTGAACACATATGCTATCATCATGCCATAAGACTAAAACAATTATATTTAGCGACAAGTAGAAAGGATTAAATAGTCAAATACAAGAATGAAAAACGCAGTACATAGTGTCGCGAACTCAAATCGGCATTTAGATAGATCCAGTGGTTTAAACGGCACGTTTTTGTTTATAAAAAAAGTGCAAAAAAGATGTGGTTTACAAGTTAAAGCTACAGGATCCCTTTTTGCTGTAAATGCCCCAGTTTTAAAGCCTCTGGAAAAAACAGTATTTTGCTTAAAAAATTTGTTTTTCTTAAAATCATACAGTGTTTGGCTAATTCTCCTCCCCCTTTTTATAGGACTGAGATCGAAGGATGGACACTGGTGGCAGGTTAAGGGATACTGTCACTTTAAGAAGCCTGCAGATTGAAGTGTAAACATGGAGAAATTAGGGGCTGATTTTTTTAAACTGTGAGATATTAACCAGCCGCCCTATTATAAAATCAGGAAATCCAAACAGCGATTTACACCGATTAACACCCCCTTTATATATTTTTTACAAAAATACACTGAGAAAATAATCAAACGTTTTCATCTCTCTTGTCTTTTTTTGTTTTTTTAAAAGTGTCAAAAGTCTACATTTAAATATAAAAAATTAAAAGTTAAAACTCTAGCCCTTCAGTGAAGGAGACGTAAAATGGCGTGGGTAACAACAACTACAAAAAAAAAAAAAAAAAAAAAGGAAAAAAGAAAGGAAGGAAGGAGTAAATAAGGAAGTTAAAAAGAAAAACAAAGCAAAAGAAAGAAAAAAGGGACAAAATAAGAAAAAAAAATGTTTGGCCAGTATAAATACGTCCACATATAAAATGGCATCTGATTACATTTACAAGGAAAAAAAAAGAAAAAAAAACGAGGATGGAGCATCGGTGAGGGAAAAAAACACGTCTTCTCATTTACACCTATAAGGAATAAACACATACACACTGAGAAAAATTTGGTCCTGAATTGTTTTTTAAAGTCCAGCACAGATTTGAGTTGCGTTTGAATCCTTTAAAGAGTTAAGAATGAAAAAAAGCTGGTGATAATTTCTGTCGTAGGAATCAAACATAGCGCCATCTATCTGCTTTTTATATTATCCTACACTATTTTAAAAACTGCTCAACAGTCTTATACAGAAATCTTTAAAAGATAGACAGGATAACATGCTATATTAACCCCACCAGTGAAATAATCCAACACCATCACGATTCCGATTAAGAGAAGCAAAAAACCTTTTTTTCCCCCCCACACCACTCGCCCTCCACTGCCCCGGTACCACATCAAACAGTCTCCTCTCCTCCGCGCCTGCGGGCCTTGAAGTCTCACCTCACTGATTTCAGAGATGCGGGAGGCGGAGGCCCAGGCGACGCCGCCACCTTCTCCCCAACGTGCAAATCCATTTCAGTTTTATTATTCGCCCCTTTCCAGTTCGTGTCTTTCTCCTCCCCGCCCCTCGCCCTGGCTGGTGTGGCTTTCCAACTAGGTTCTTGGGTCATTTCCGAGCGCCGGTCACTCAACATCTCCTCCTCCGGCTGCAGGGGCAAAAAAAAAAAAAAAAAAAAAGAAAAAGGAAAAAAAGTAGAGAAAAAAAAAAAAAAAAAACCCTCCAAAAACAAAACGGGAATTCACCAGCGTGGAGTCTCTCAGTCCCGGCGCTCGGGTCCATGCGACCCTCCAACATCTGCCGTCGGTCAAATTCGACTCCCCGGAGCCTTCTGTCTTCTTGGGGTGGGGGGTGTTGGCGAAGAAGGGTGGGGGCGGGGATGTTGAGAACAAAAACCCCCGGGGGAGCGCTGGATTTTTTTTTTTCTCCTCTCCGGATCAAAAAACAAAAATCAAATATAAAACACGAAGGGGGCGATGAGAGAGGAACGAGATTCCTTCAGTTTCTTAGAAAACTACCAACTCGGCTTCTGGCCGGGGGTGCAGACAAGTCCGGAAGCTCGCTGGAAGCGGTGCGGGGCGGGGAGGGGGTCTCTTCAAGCAAAGGGGAGGAAACTCGAAGTCGCTTTTTCGCCATCAACAACAACATCAAGAACAACAATAAAAGGTCGCCCCTGTCTACCTCCGCCTCCGCCGCGTCCCTCCGGCCGGGGAGGTGGGGGATGGGAGCGCGGGTCCCCAAACGCCGCCGCGCTGCTCTCCGACCACCGGGACGCGGCCCAAGCCGGCCCTGCTCACTTTTTTTTTTCCTTTTCCTTTTTCCTTTTTTTTTCCCTTTTCTCTTGCAACTCTTTTCTCTGTCCGCTTTTTTTTTCATTTTTTCTTTTTCCTCTCTGCCCCCCTCCCCCGCCCCTCTTCTCCCAGCCCGCGCGCCCTTCAGTAGGTGAAGACCAGGTTGGAGATGCTGGACTCCAGCCAGTCTCCCGAGATCATCTCGCTCACCTCGGGCGTGCAGTAGTCCGGGAACTCGAAGTGCGAGCCGGAGCCAGGCTCGAAGTTAAAATCCAGGTCCCGGTCCAGCGCCGAGGACGAGCTGAAGCTGCCCAGGGACATGCTCTCAAAGTTTGAGCTGGGGTTCAGGTCGAGCAGATCGTCTTCGAACTCGTCGTCCGAGGACGACGAGCCCGAGGAGGAGGAGGACGAGGAGGAGGAGGAGTGATGGGACGAGGCCGACGAGGACGCGTGCGAGGGCGCGCTGGACGGGGCGGGCGAGGCGGCGCGCAGGCTGGCGTAGCTACGGTGGTCGGCGGGCGAGCGGCCGGCAGCCGGCGACGAAGCGGCGCTGCTGCGGCCGCTCAGACTTGGCCCGTCGGGCGAGCAGCCGGCGCCCCCCTCCTCGTACAGGCCGAGGGGGTCGCTGGGGTCGGCGCCCGCGCCCACGCCGCCGACGGGCGAGGACGACGCGCCCAGGCCGCCGAACAGGTAGACGCGCTTCACCTTCTTCTCGGTCAGGTGCTTGCCCGGGGCCGCAAGGCCGGCGGAGGCCGAGGCCGCCGCAGAGGCCGAGGCGCCGGGAGTCCGCGTCTTGTACAGCGAGTGGTGGTCGGCGGCGGCGGCGGCGGCGCCCAGGGGCAACAGGGCGGCGGCCCCCGCCTGCTCGGCCGCGAAGGAGGAGGAGGAAGCGGCCGCCGCTTTCCCGCCGCCCCCGCCGCCGCCCGCCAGGATGAGCTTGGCGTGGGGCTTGCCGACCCCGCCGCCCGCCACTTTGGAGCCGCAGCTCTTTTTCTGCGCGGGTTTGGAGTTGGCGCCGCCGCCGCTCGCGCCGCCGCCTCCTCCCCCCGCGTTGCCGCTCCCGCCACCGCCGCCGCCCCCGCCGCTGCCACCGACCTTGTCGCCCTTCTCCCCCAGCTTGGAGGAGGAGGCGGCCGAGGAGCCGGAGTTGGCGTTGCCGGACTTCACCTTCTTCCTGGGCCGGTACTTGTAGTCGGGGTAGTCAGCCATGTGCTTGAGACGCAGCCGCTCCGCCTCCCGAATGAAAGGGATCTTGTCGCTGTCTTTGAGCAGTTTCCAGCGTTTGCCCAGCCGCTTGGAGATCTCGGCGTTGTGCATGTCGGGCGACTGCTCCATGATCTTGCGCCGCTCGATCTGCGACCACACCATGAAGGCGTTCATGGGCCTCTTGATGTGCCCGCTCGGCGTCTTGCACCAGCTCGGGTCGTCGGCCTTGCCGCCCGTGGAAGCGGTGGAGCCGGGAGTGGGGGAGGAGGCGATGCCCAGCTCGAGGCCGGCGCCCGAGTCCGAGCTCTCGCCGGCCAGCAGCGCTTCCGTGTTCTCGGCGTTGTTGGTTTGCTGCACCATGGCCCCGGCTCGGCGGGCGCCCACGCGCGCTCACACCCTTGCGGCGGCCGCGGCGCAATCGCCGGGCCCTCCCGGCTCCCGGGGCCAAGCGCACGCCGAGCTGGGGGACGCGCGCGGCTGCCGAGCGGGCGGCTCAACTCCCGGCCGGGGCGGAGGTGGGCGAAGAGAGAAAAGTCTCCAAAAGATGCGGGGCGGGAGTACTCCGCCTCTTGCAGAGGAGTTATAGTTCCCAGGCTGGAGAGTCTCTCTCCCTCTCTCTCTCTCTCGCTCTCTCTCTCTCTCTCTCTCTCTCTCGCTCTCTCTCGCTCTTCTCTCTCTCACCGCGCCGCAGTTTGCGCTGTCTCTCGGCTCTTGAGTCCTGGAGACCGTGCTAAAGTGGAGAGGAGTTTCTTGAATGCTGGTTGCTGAAGCTTCGAATGCAAGTTTCTCGCCGCCTCCCAGGCAAGTCTGGTTTTTTTTTTTTTTTTTTTTTCCTTCCCCTGAAGCAGTTGATTCCAGTTCACGAGCGCTCTCAGGAGCTCAGGAAAGCGACATAGTCTCTATCACTTAGTCCCTCTCCTACAATGCAAAGCAGAAAAGACTCTGGCTCCAGGACTCTCTGTGGGCGGAATCGGTACTAAGGAGTTTGTGCAATTATTTTGTTGCAAGGTAGGAAGCCAAAAAGCCTTCATGCAACAGACTGGCATGAATAAATGTATGTTTCCCCCTCTCTTCTGCAAGAAGGGAGCTGGTAATGGCAGAGTTCCTCCAATGCAGACTCTTAAAGAGCGTGCAAGAACTAGAGACCCGGGAGCGAAACAGGCCTCTTCCCCTCACACACTGTTTCCCTTGCTGCAGCTTAGAGCAGACCCCAATTCCGCCTCGCGTCTCTTTATCCTTTCCCAGTCTTGGCCGCGGCCAATCAGCCGCTGTAACCAACGCTTCCTCGAGCCAAGCCCCTCCCCCGGGCTTCCCATTGGCTTGGAACCCGATGCAATAATAATCTCCGCGTGCAATGAGAAGCTCCAAATCTGACCTCATTCCAATTTACAGAGCAAACTTTTTAAAAGGGCTAGAAGTACAGCTGAGATTTCTGCTGCCTCTTTTCCTTTTGCTGTGCGTGCCTGCGTGTGCGTGTGCGTGTGTGGTGTGTGAAGAGGATGTTAATGCATGAAATTATTAAGGGGAGAGACGGAAATGTATTCTAACCATTATGTTAGATAACAAGGGGCTTAGAAGGGGGGGAAGGGTGAAATACTGTAAATGGAAGCTCTCTGCTTAAAAGCCAAGTGATTATTTTTATTAGTTCTTTTCAGTATTGGAATAAAGAATCAGCCTCTAGTGCAAAATCTGTTCCTCGGCTCCTTCATAAAGCCAAGGATGTAAAAGGGGGAGGGAAAGCCATGACAATAAATCAATAGATATTGAAAATCATTAAGAAAGTGGTACTTAGACACCTGTCATCATAGTTATTTTAACAAGTCCAGGTACAGCACAGATGTTGAAGTATTGTGTAAATCCCTTCAGAGCTATTTTGGCGCTGTTTGTGGAAGGCAGAGAAGAGGAATTTTTGCAATAATTACTTGCTCTCTTAACCAAACAAGGGTTAACTATGGTCATTTAATGATTTAAACTTCCCTATAAATCCTGGATAGCCCAAACAGAGGAGCTTTCCACTGGAACACATTAGGCAGTGTTCCATAATTAACTCAATGGGAGAATTTCCGTAGAGTTTTGTGTAAGGTGATAATGGTGAGTAAAGGATGGGAATCAATTTTACTTTCTAAATATTTGTTTTTCACATTTTCAAAATTAAAGATAGCTTCACCATCCTTCTCCATCCTTCCCTCCCCCACACCCTCCTCCTCCTTTCCTATATATATATTTTTTTCTCCTATATGTTTGTTACTTCTATCGAATGGAACTAAAAGGCCAAGGCAAAGAGAAACTATAGAAGGCAGTGGTAACTGGTAGCAGAAGAGAATGGAAACTCTGGATTTATATTAGACCTGGCTGCTAGTCCTTCTTACTGGTCCTGTGACCCTGGGGATGTGACCAAGTCTCAGTTTTCCTCATCTGTGAGGTGGGAACACTAGGAACTACTTTATATAGGGTTGTTGTGAGGGTTCAATGAGCTTGATGTATAATAAGCCCTCAATGAATGCAATTATCCTTCCCTTGATAATTCAGATTCCAGAGACACTCCTTAAAGTAGAAGCAGCATGTTGTTCAAGAGGCTAAAATCGAGGATGGCCACCAATGTGAAAAAATAATTACAGGTCATGGATGTGAACCGTCCAAGGACCACAGTGGCACTTGTCATCCCAGTGATTTGAAAAGAAACTTCATGAGCATCGTGAAGAAGGCAGCAAAGAAAAGGTGCCGAGGTAGTCAGAATACATGTTAATTTGGCCACAAACGTTTGTTCCAAGGTATGAAGATTAAAATTCTAGTAAAAATTGGTCTTCCTTAACACCCTAATAGTAAACTGTTTTTCTACAGGCCAGTGATAAGTGGTTAGGTAGGGCTAACCCAGCACAATTAGGTCAGCTTTCGATTCGGATCAAACTACCGCTAGGCAGCAGATTTCTATTTATCTTGTCAAACTTTTGAAGTATGTAGGCTGGCAAGAGGCCCAGGTTGTCAGATTTAGAATTTTACTGGAAAGAACACCCTTTGGAGACATCTGACTGGATCTCTGAGGATCAACCACAAGCAAGAATGTTTTTGTGGGTAAAAGCAAATAATTTTTGACCAGTAGTTACCCAAGTTATATATATTTTTCCTTTAGAAGGAGAAACAAATCTTGGAAACAAACAAAAAACCTACAGGCATCTCTTTTGCATATAACAGAGTCGGGTGTGTCCTCACGCTTTTCATTTTCTTTAGTATTCCCACTACAACACACCCCTACATGTTATCAGTCTGACATAAAAATTACTCTAAGACGTCTATTATTTATAAAATCAATATTTTCACCAGAATAAAAAAAAGAAGAAATACTACGTTTATTTTGGGATTTGCACCAACTAGTGATTTGAGGGTATGGCTAGTTTGTGATATTTCAGTCAAGGTGAGTGAATAATTTAATCAATGTAATTGATTATATTTCCAAGGCCATTTATGAGTCTACCAGTGAATATGATCAGGGAAAAGTGGAAGTTAATCAAAGCAGTCAGAGTACTTTTGTTTATGTTTAAAGCGCACACGTGCATGCACACACACACACAAAAGCACACAGAGTTTTAAAAGTGTTTACTAAAAATAATATCCACTGGCCTATTTCTATTGTTAGATGTATTTTCTATACTTCAGCAAATCTAATGGATGTCTTTGAGACGTACCATAGTTAAATGCCATTAAGGGAGAAAAACTGCCAATGAAACTAACATCCCCATGGTTGTAAGACATCTGAGATGTTTAAAATGAAGAAGTTCTTAGAATGAAGAAATATATTAGTAATCTCTATTGACTATAAGATTATTATAGTATATATGAATGCTTAGACTTGTAGGTTTGTTCTTACGTGTTAGTAGTCCTCTTAAAATGTAAGAAAACATGTGACAAATGGCCTTTTATTAAAGTCATCTTTCTCACCAACTGAGTATGTGCACACTGGAATGTATTAGGCCTCTGAATACCAAATAATGAGATAAGATTTCTGTGTTCTCATTACCTAACTTCATATGCTTTGTAACCAGTTTTCCATTACTAACATTTTTCCCCAAATACCAGATATTTGGTGGCCCCTAGTAAATCAGTACTCAGTGTTCCCTCTGCTGGCTTTGCAGTACATAAAGTAATTCTTAATGCTACTCTTTAAGCCATATTAACAGTAAACCAAGATAAAAAATTTTGCAGAAAAATTCCTGTTTTAGAATAATAGACTAATTGTCTTTATTAGCCATGATGCTAGACATTCCATATTTTGAATTAAAGTCAATATTTTACTTAGTTTCCATTGAATAATGGAACTATTTGAGATGTAATGTAATATCTGCTAATTCATTTCTTTTCTTCTGCTCTCACACACCTACACAACATAAAATCTCACATCCATAAAATGGTATGGGGTATAGATGGAAGTAAGATTCTATCCTACTGCTAAATATATTTCTATAGTATAGAGGGAGGAAAAAAAAACCCTGAAGGGAAATTAGTTTAACAAATCTCTTGGATTTGAACTGATTTGCAAGATTTTGCCTTGCCTTGGTTGTAGAAATTGTGATTGTAGGACCTGGTCTGACCTGACAACTATTCAGTTCAAAGAACATAAAGAGGGGGGTGGGGAAACCTGTCTTTGTTACTTTAGCAGACAGGGAAGAAGCCTGAGAAATGTGATGTCATTGGCCTTTGCCAACTGAAAGGCCCCAGGCGTTTTGGTTCCACACCTCATGGAAAAGAACCCTCCATCCGAAGCTGATTTACTTCTCAATCAAGTAGACAAACATAACTTACACTTCATCTTTTTGGGCTGATGAAACTGTATTGGAACTGGACTTCCCGGGGAAGGGGTGGGGTTGTATTGAAAAACAATGTATGGAAGTAATTCTTATTTGCGAAATATCAAAATAGGATTTGAGGTAAAATGAAGTCCACGAATTATTTTTACTCTTAGAATAAACTAAGAGGTAAGAACCCTGCATTTCTAATAATTTTTACCATTTTCTCTCCCCTCCTAACCAGTGACTGGCACCTGGTAGGTGTATGTATGCACTTCATACCACCGCTAACTCACTTTTCCTTTCCTTTCAATTTTTTCAAGAGAACGAGCAAAAAATGAGTGTTTGCACCGGGCCACGTAGATGTGAAGCATGAATATGAGCTTGTGTCCCATTTCGCGAAGCAGAAGCAAGGCACACCCATCGGGAACCCGGGTTTGCTCTGCCACCAGCCGGCCCCCAATCCGGGGAGAAGCAGCCGCCAGGTGGCAGCGCTGAGCCTCTCTGCGCCCACGAGCAGACGTGGGAAAACGTGGGGACGGTCGGACTTCTTTCTTCTCCCCCTTCCTCCTCTCCCGAACCCCTATCATCCTCCACTGCTCTACCTTCTTTAGGTAGCAGTTTAAACGATCAGCGGTTAATAGGGTGTGTCGGTGAATTCTGATCTTTTTAAAATCATAAATCAGAGTTTAGGGCAACGAACCGCCGCCTCCTGTTCACTTGTCAGAAGCTCCCAGAGACTGGGGACGCGAAGGCTGGCTCCCGTTTAGATCTAGTAACTGAACCGGGAGATTATCAATTACCGTGTCAGTATCTTGCCGAAGCCGGAACGAGTTAGAAGGCTCTCTCCGAGGCGCGCCTTACTTAAGGACTCGGAAAGGCCGCCCCTCTTCCTCAAAAGATGGTTTCCCCCGGCCCGACGCCTCGCCGAGCGCCGCGACTCGGTGGCGCAGGCACCGCGCTCTTCCTGCCCTGAGCTCGGCGAGGATTCGGCGGGGATTAGCGGTGCTCAGTGTCGTTCCGCCGCGGCGGCTGAGCCTCGCCTGTCGATTACAGTTACAGGGAGGAAATAAATTGGAATCGACTCCGGCTGTGCTTTTTGGAGCAAAGTCTTTCCTACTGTAAACATGTTTCAGGCGATCCTGTCAGCAGCACTTTAACACCCGTCTTCCGTTAAGGGTTTACGACCGGGGAAGAAGCCGAAGAGACACACACACACACAACACACACACCCCCTAGCCCTCGCCAGCTCCTAGCCCTCCTTTGAAGTTGCAATTGGCCGCGCTAGCCGGGGTGGGGGGTGGGGGGGTCGTTTCCCGGGCGCTCGGCTCCTCCATCCCCCCACCCCACCCCCAAAGCCAGCTGGGCCCTCGGCCACCTTGCCCAGTTCCGTCCCTGACCGGAACTGACAGCCACTTGGCCCCTGATCTCCAGCGCGCCCACTGCCTTCGCTCTGGATGCCTGAACGCTTTGTGCGCGCTGTGCGTCTGGAACCCACGCTCCGGCTGGCATGCGACATTCGTACACGGGCTGGGCAGCCCCTCCCTGGTGCCGTTGAGCGTGCAGCTGTCTGGTCTCTTGCAGGAGGGCAGAGCAGGGTGTGTGCGCGGCGGGCGAGGGGAGGTTGACGATTGGTTGCACCCGACCCTTCAAGCGTCCCCAGCGACTTCGGAGGGGCCAGCGTGCCTCGGTGCCCTCCCTCGTGCGGGAAGGCGGAGTGGGGGTGGGGTGGAGTGGCGGTGCCAGGGCTCCATGGCCGGGGCGCACCGACGCCCCCAGTGCCTCGGCCCCGGGTCTCAGGTCTGGGAAGAGGCCGCTTCTGGCAGGTAAATTACTAGTAGAGGCTGCGCCTGAGTCGCAGTTACTTAGAAGCAGAGCGTTCTGGAGGAGGGGTTCGGCTCGCTTTGTCCCCCTTGGATTCGCGTGTCTCTGGCTTTCCACAGGCCACCGTGGCAGCCAGGCCCGGGAGCAGGCGTCCGGGAGGGGCTGCCGACACCATCCCCCCGCGGGGCTCCCCAAAACCGTCCCAGTGACCCCAGCACGCGGTGTGGATGGGAGCACAGCCAGTGGGATCCCCACCCCCCAACGCAGCAGCCAAGTCGAAGCAATTACAGTTGCAGCCCCACGAGGGAAGCGGCTGATTTCACTTATGGAAAAACGCTTCACCAAGAGCTAACCTCAGCTAACGTTAGCAAATGGGTTGACCTACAGTTGGAGGGTGTGCGAGGGCGGGCTGGGGCGGGCGCGTCTGCCAGGGAGGGAAACCCGCTGGGGAGTGGGCAGAGAGAAGCGAGGCGAAACGTCAGATAAGAGACCGAGAGGAAGAGTGGGGGGGAGGAAGAAAGGCGGTCGATTGCAGGGAGGGAGGGTGGGAGGCGCGGAGACTGCACGGGCCGCCAGGTGACGCGGGTCAGAGGAGAAGGGAGGCGGGCTCTTGGCGGGCGGCGGGCGCAGGACGCGCGGGCTCCGCCAGGCACCACATCTCCTTGCTCCCAGCCCTCCCCTCCCCGGGTCCCTCTCGGCCCGACATCACGTGTGGCACCGAGGGCGGCTCCTGGGGATGGGAGGGGTGGAGCGGAGCAGGGGCCAAAGAACTCCGTGCCCCACACCGCGCTGCACACCTGGCACCTGGGACTCGCCATCTGCTCCCAGCTCGCCGCCTTTTGGCCCAGGGCTGGAGACTTGGAGAGACGTAAGGATAGTGCCTGGGGAGAAGATGACTTCGAGTCAACCGAGGCAATGAACTCAGTCCGTCAATGTTTATGGTGCCCCTACTGTGTGCCGAGTGTCCCCTCCAGCTGCTGGGCTCAGGCACGCACCATCTGTTCCGTTGCGTATGTTGTACACTGTATAATAAATTCACAATTCGAGCGATTATCTGTAAGGAAATTCGCCGTGCCAGGGAGGACGGTTGAGGCGGTTTGGGGGTCTGGAGAGGTGATGAGTCTGGCAGAGTAAGGTATGAGAGTTCTGTGATTTTCCTCTGCTTTTTTTAAAAAAATATTATTTGTTTATTATCTTCTGTTGCATTGGGTTTTTGTTGCTGCGCATGGGGTTTCTCTAGTTGCGGCGAGTGGGGGCTACTCTTCGTGCAGTGCACGGGCTTCTCATTGTGGTGGCTTCTCTTGTTGTGGAGCACGGGCTCTAGGTGCGTGGGCTTCATTATTTGCGGCACGTGGGCTCAGTAGTTGTGGTTCATAGGCTCTAGAGCACAGGCTCAGTAGTTGTGGCGCACGGGCTTAGTTGCTCCGCGGCATGTGGGATCTTCCTGGACCAGGGCTCGAACCTGTGTCCCCTGCATTGGCAGGCGGATTCTTAACCACTGCGCCACCACTGAAGTCCCTCTGCTTTCTTAAGTATTAGTGATCCCCCTCCCCGTGCTTCCTGTCCCACATTATCAGAGCACGGAGATCAAAATAACAATTTTAAAATAATAATTTAGTGACACTTAATCTGGGCTAGAAGGGTCCCCAAGTAACTGAAACCTAGTCCATAAACGCTCAAACTTAACTCATTAATTTCACAAATATCACACCCAAACACTGCCTTTATCAGAACCAGTGTTTTGTAATGTAACTTTACAACCCTGAGAGAAAATTTGTAGATAATATA
Organism: Kogia breviceps; assembly: GCF_026419965.1. Lineage (NCBI taxonomy): Eukaryota > Metazoa > Chordata > Mammalia > Artiodactyla > Physeteridae > Kogia > Kogia breviceps. The sequence continues at coordinate 90,653,104 of NC_081319.1, forward strand.
ACCTACTATAATTATATATATATATTTATATATATATATTTATATATATATATATATATTTTTTTGCGGTTGGCGGGCCTCTCACTGTTGTGGCCTCTTGCGTTGCGGAGCACAGGATCCAGATGCGCAGGCTCAGCGGCCATGGCTCACGGGCCCAGCTGCTCCGCGGCACGCGGGATCCTCCCGGACCGGGGCACGAACCCGCGTCCCCTGCATCGGCAGGCGGACTCTCAACCACTGCGCCACCAGGGAAGCCCCTAATATATTTTTTGAATCAACATAATGCTCAAACTACAATATAAAGGAGAAATGGCCACAAAATTTATAATACAATAATATACATTTCAAATGTGCATGCCCAGGCTGTATTTCACTAGAACATCCAAAATGTTGTCTAAAAAGTTCCAAAATTCTCCCTAGGGAGTACTGTCCAGATGTGAATTATGAATTAAGGGTGCCAGGCAAGTACTAAGGAATGGGAATGCTATTGATATATCAAAGTCTTAAATTCACAGTGGATATTGTGGATTCTTGTAATAAATCAGCCTTCTGGTATTTATGCCTTTCGTGGATCTTACTCCATCGACTCAGGATTTGGTCACATGACTTGTTTTGACCAATGGGGCATTAGCAAGTGTGACCCGTGCAGAGGCTTGATAAGTGCCTGCACTTTGGGGTTTGGCCACTTGAAATCCAAAGAGCATTGTGTTGTGAAGAAGCTAGTCTGACTTATGAGAGGATAAAAGGCCCTATGGGGAGACAGGGATGCCTCGCCAGCGCTAGTGTCCCAGGCTTGTGACTGAGGCTATCTTGGACTTCAGTAGGATTGTCAGATGACTACAGCCACATGAGTGATCCCAGATGAGTCCAGTAGAAGAATCCCTACATTGACAACGCACAGAATTATGAGAACAATACATCGTTGTTTTAAATCACTATGTCTTGGGTGGCTTGTTATGCAGTAAGAGAGGACAGAGTAGTAGTAATTACAATACCATGTGATAGATGCTAAAATACAAATCTACCCAGAAGATTATCTTTCTTTAGTGATTCCAGATCTTCCTTATGAGTTCAATCAATGCATTCATTAATGCCCATGGTGGATATAGGGGTTAGCTGGACTTGAATAACCTAGCTAGCTTATCTATTCTCATTTCAAGTTGTGCTCCTTTGCCATTTCCCAGATTTTCCTGAAATTCTTTCTCCTCTCAGGAGACCTGCTGCCACCAGCACTGCTATTTGTCTGTCATCTCTGTCACTCCTGCTGTCTGTGGCCTTTCCTGGCTACTGTGTTTCTCTCCATTTTTTTTTTTTTTGTTCTTTTTCCTTCTTCCTGGTCTCACTTTTCATTTTCTGCTATTGCTTCATTTATTTACTTATGATCAGTAAACAGACCAACCATAATAAGCCTTCAGTTATTTGATTCTTTAGCTTATCTTGGCTTTTTAGTCATTGCTCCTGCTTGTAAATTTATTTCAGTCAATTGTTGGAGGTGGGATGAGTATCAACTCTCTAGACTATGGGAAAGTGTAGTGGTCACATACAGGGTGTGATTCCAATGCCATGGGATGGGGTACTAGTCAGGGTTCTCCAGAGAAACAGAACTTATATATATATATATATATATATATATATATATATATATATATATACCATATGTATATAGTGTATATGTATAGCCATATATACATAGTATATATGGCTGACAACTCTCAAGATTTAAAAGCCACAGGTGTGGTTTTAGTCCAAAGGCCAAGAGACTCGAGACCCCAGGAAGAGCTGATGTTTCAGCTGGAGTCTTAACACAGGAAAAAAGCCAGTGTGCCAGTGTGCAGGCAGTCAGGCAGGGGGAATTCTCTCTTACTTGGGGGAGAGTCAGTTTTTTTGTCATCTTCAGGCCTTCCTTCGACCAACTGGTTGAGGCCCACCCACGTTAGGGAAAAGCTTCAAGGAAACCTTCACAAAAACTCCTTCACAAAAACACTCAGAACAACGTTTGACCAAATGTTCTGGGTACCTCATGACTTAGTAAAGTTGACACATAAAATTAACCATCACAGACAGTTACCGATAGGCCTGCTTAGAGAATTGACTACTCAAAGATGGCCTTCAAGTATAGGTCGAATAAGTAGCCACCCAAGAAGGTGTTCTGATGGAAAATGGGGAGATCTTTAATCCTCCCTTCTGACATCTTAACCTTTCCCCCCACCGACCAATAAATAACAGCAAAGCTCATCCCTTTAGGTTATAATATATATTTTTCTAATTAAAATGCAGATTATCCAAGAAGGTGTTGCATTGAGCTACTATTAAGCAATAACAGCTTACAGTACAGTTCTTTATAATAGCTTTTCTAGTAGGTTCAAGTAGGTTTTAACATGAGTGGGAGGGGTTGAGGAAAGGGTAAAAGAGAAGATCACTTTCAAAAGGGAAGGTTTAAATGCAGTGCTCTCGGCTACAGGGTATGGTATGATGGATGAGAAAAGGAAAAACTAAAGGTTAAAATTTGCTGCCCCCTTTAAACATATAGCTTTAATTTCCTGAGACTGGAAAGTCCCTGATGTTAATATGTACAAAAGGATCACTAAAATTTCTTCAAGTTTAAGGTATGGTATAGCTTAGCGCAGAATAGATATAGTTTTTCCTTTCATGTATATGCCGCAAAGGTAAAATGGAAAAGAAAAAAAAAGACTCCGAAGGAAACTGCATACCTTGTAACTAAAAGGTATCCTTCACTAACTTTCCCTTAGAAATAATTTTATTATAACCATTGCCTATAATATCTAGTAGTCCAAACAACAGTTTCTAGAATATTCGAATTTGGGGGATTTTAAAAAAAAAAACAGTAATCTGAGAAAATGCCGTGTCTTTGTGTTAGTTTAGGTATTCCTTACTGTATTTGCCTTTATAGGATGGACTATGCCGAGATGTAGATGTGTCCTGAAAACTCAATGACTCGACACATTAAAGTTCTTTCTTACTGATGCAAAGTCCACCGTGAGCCTAGCAACTTTCCAAAGTGGCTCCCTTTCCCAGCAGTGGCTCAGAGAACCAGGCCGAATGGCTCTATATCTAAACATGTGACCTTCCTGGTTGTCATGAAAGGGAGAGTGTAGAGAACTCTTCCTCATGTTTAAATGCCTCTTTTTTTTTTTTAACATCTTTATTGGAGTACAATTGCTTTACAATGGTGTGTTCGTTTCTGCTTTATAACAAAGTGAATCAGTTATACATATACACATGTTCCCATATCTCTTCCCTCTTGCATCTCCCTCCCTCCCACCCTCCATATCCCACCCCTCTAGGTGGTCACAAAGCACCGAGCTGATCTCCCTGTGCCATGCGACTGCTTCCCACTAGCTATCCACCCTACGTTTGGTAGTGTATATATGTCCATGCCACTCTCTCACCTCGTCACAGCTTACCCTTCCCCCTCCCCATATCCTCAAGGCCATGCTCTAGTAGGTCTGTGTTTTATTCCCGTCCTACCCCTGGGCTCTTCATGACATTTTTTTTTCTTAGATTCCATATATATGTGTTAGCCTACGGTATTTGTTTTTCTCCTTCTGAGTTACTTCACTCTGTATGACAGACTCTAGGTCCATCCACCTAACTACAAATAACTCAGTTTTGTTTCTTTTTATGGCTGAGTAATATTCCATTGTATATATGTGCCACATCTTCTTTATCCATTCATCTGTCGATGGACACTTAGGTTGCTTCCATGTCCTGGCTATAGTAAATAGAGCTGCAGTGAACATTGTGGTACATGACTCTTTTTGAATTATGGTTTTCTCAGGGTATACGCCCAGTAGTGGAATTGCGGGGTCGTATGGTAGTTCTATTTGTAGTTTTTTAAGGAACCTCCATACTGTTCTCCATAGTGGCTGTATCAATTCACATTCCCACCAGCAGTGCAAGAGGGTTCCCTTTTCTCCACACCCTCTCCAGCTAAATGCCTCTTCTTGAAAGCAACACATTTCATTTATGCTCATAGTCCATTGGACATAACTGGACACATAGCCCTACCTGAAGGCTCGGAAATATATCTGTCTTCTCAGCCCCAGGAAAGAGGAAAAATGGGTATGAGTGAACACTAGAAATCTGTTCCACGTTATTTTGGAATTGACATACCTCATCTAAATTTGCTATAAAGTAGATTTATTGTAAGTGAATCTCATTCTCCTTTCAGCTGCAATTTAAAAATCAAAATCACACTCTACCAGGAAAAAGTTGTATCTGGACTAATATTTTAGGATATTTTTCTTTGGTTTTTATTTAAGCCACATTAAGATTAAAAAAATTATTAAAGACATGAACATTTCTGTTTCTGAGTATGATGTGGTAGTAGCAGAAAGTGATCACAACTAGAACAAAAGAAATTACAAAGTCATATTTTTAAAAAATATTGGAGAGAAGAATATAAGATTAGAAGAAATACATTTTAGGGAGAGAGGAGGCTAAGGCTGCTGGGCATTTTCTTGCCTGGGAGCATCTGCTGTGTCTGGTCATAGGCTGTCATAGTAAAGGAAAGGGGAAAAACAAAATTTTTTCTATCCATGTTGATTGGCATGGGCAAACTGGAATCTACAGGACCATCAAATAGCCATTTTCTCCCAGAGAATATTTGCTGAGTGCTAGGGCAGTATAGGACAGGCAAATCTAATTGTTAGTGATAGAACTTAGAAGACACTAAGGACACTATCTGTCCATGAGGAGTTGACTGGACATGGCCATGAAAAAACCTTATAGAATACTTGAAATATTCACTGCATTTATCTGAGTAATGTTCGAATGGATGTGTACATGTGTAAAAATGAATTGAGCAGTTCACTGAAGATCAGTGCTGTTTATGCCTTTAGTGTCCATATGCCTCAATTAAAAAGATAAAAACAATCAGAAAAAGTCAAAGGTTATTTAAAGAAAACCTGCTTTTCAATACTTTAAAGCAGGAGTCAGCAGACATCATTTGTAAAGGGTCAGACAGCAGATATTTTAGGCTTGAAGGCCGTATTCTCTATCACAGCTACTTAACTCTGTTGCTGTAGTACAAAAGCAGATATAGACAATATATAAACAAGTGACCATGGCTGTGTTCTAATAAATTTTATTTACAAAAATAGGTGGCAGGCAAGATTTGGCCTGCCAGCCATAGTTTACGGACTCCTGCTTTAAAACGTTAGCAATGATCTAACCCTATAGTTAAAATAAGTCACAAAATACAGTTCCTGCTCTGTAATTTGAAGTAATTGTAGTAAGGTTTCTTCTAGCCCAAGTACAGTATGATTTGTTTTGAAGTACTGGAAGTAGGGTGCGTATTTTTGTTTGTTTTTATAAAAACAAAAAGGAGTGTCAGTAATCACACCAAAATAGTTGTAAAATATCTCTCTCACCTTTCTCTTTTTCTTTACCTTCTCCCTTCTCCCGTACTGAATCAGGAATGAATTTTCATTCAACATTAATTCAACAAAAACTTCTGAGACACTTATACTCTGTCAGGAACCAGTATGTAGTGGAAATCGAATTAGATATGGTTCCTAACCTCAAGAAACTGTCTGATCAGAGAGTCAGAAATGAGGTGAATACACACAGAAATAAGTATGTAAGCACTGTAAAGAAAAATTAAGCATGTGAGAAGGAAGAGTAGAGCATAATTTAAAGATGGAGTTGGTCAGGGCAGACTTGTCTAAGGTTGAGTCGTTAAGTATGAGACCAAAAGAATGAATGAATAGAAGTTGTCCAGGTTAAGAATGGTGAGGAATGTGGGGGAGGCAGGGAGACCACACCAGGTAGAGGAAACGAAATGGGCCAAGGCAGGAGAAAGGAAAGCTTGGTACATGAACCTGTGTAACTAGCACATAATGAGCAAGGAAAAAAGTGGCACAGAAGAAAAGGAGTAGTGGGTAGGATCCAGACCATGCAGGGTACTGGGTTATATTAAGGAGTTTAGATTTTATTCTAAATGCAATAGGAAGTCATGGATTGATTTTAAATAAGTGAATGGCATGACCTGATTAACATTTTAAAAACTTCATTCTATTCTTGTTTTTATTTCCTTTGCTTTAGGAGACAGATCTAAAACTATTGCTACAATTTATGCCAAAGAGTGTTGTGCCTATGTTTTCCTCCAGGGGTTTTATGCTTTCCAGTCTTACATTTAGATCTTTAATCCATTTTGAGTTTATTTTTGTGTATGAGGTTAGAGAATGTACATGTAGCTGTCCAGTTTTCCCAGCACCACTAATTGAAGAGACTGTCTTTTCTCCATTATATATTCTTGCCTCCCTTGTTGAAGATTAATTGACCATAAGTGCTTGGGTTTCCTTCTGGGCTCTCTATCCTGTTCTGTTGGTCTATGTGTCTGTTTCTCTACCAGTATCATACTGTTTGATTACTGTAGCTTTGTAGTGTAATCTGAAGCCATGGAGTGGGAGCAGGATTCCTCCAACCCTGTTCTTTCTTGATATTGTTTTGGCTATTTGAGGTCTTTTGTGTTTCCATACTAATTTTAAAATTATTTGTTCTACTTTTGTGAAAAGTGCCATTGGTATTTTGACAGGGATTCCACTGAATCTGTAGGTTGCCTTAGGTAGTATGGTCATTTTAACAATATTAATTCTTCCAATCCAATAACAAGGTATATCTTTCCATCTGTTTGTGTCATCTTAAATTTCTTTAATCAGTGTCTTATAGTTTTTGGAGTACAGGTCTTTTACCTCCTTAGGTTTACTCCTAGGTATTTTATTCTTTTTAGTGTGATGGTAAATGGGATTGTTTCCTTAATTTCTCTTTCTGATAGTTCATTGTTAGTGTATAGAAATGCAACAGATTTCTGTATATTTTGTATTCTGCAACTTTACTGAATTCATTGATGAGCTCTAGTAGTTTTCTGGTAGCATCTTTAGGATTTTCTATGTATAATATCATGTCTGCAAACAGTGACAGTTTTACTTCTTTCATTCAAATTTTGATTCCCTTTATTTCTTGTCTGATTGCTGTGGCGAAGACTTCCAATGCAATGTTCAATAAAAGTGGCAAAGGAAACCACTGACAAAATGAAAAGACAACCTACTGAATAGAATATATTTGTAAATGATTTGACCAATAAGAGGTTAATATCCAAAATATACAAACAGCTCATACTGCTCAACATCCGAAGAACAAATAACCCAATTAAAAATGGGCAGAAGATCTGAATAGACATTTTTCCAAAGAAGACTTACAGATGGGCAACAGGCACATGAAAATATGCTCAACATCACTTATTATTAGAGAAATGCAAATCAGAACTATAATGAGGTATCTCCTCACACTGGTCAGAATGGCCATCATCAAAAAGTCTACAAATAATAAATGTTGGAGAGGGTGCAGAGAAAAGGGAATCCTCGTACACTGTTGGTGGGAATGTAAATTTGTGTAGTCACTGTGGAAAACAGTATGGTGTTTTCTCAAAAAACTAAAAATAGAACTACCATATGACCCAGAAATTTCACTCCTGAAAAAAACAAAAACACTAATTTGAAAAAATATATGCACCCCAATATTCATAGGAGCATTATTTACAATTGCCAAGATATGGAAGCAGTCTAAGTGTCCATCAACAGATGAATGGATGAAGAAGATGTGGTGTGTACACACACACACACACACACACACACACACACACACACACACACAGAGGAATACTACTCGGCCATGAAAAAGAGCGAAATTTTGCCATTTGCAACAACATGGATGGTCTTTGAGGGTATTATGCTAAGTGAAATAAATCAGACAGAGAAAGACAAATACTGTATGATATCACTTATATGTGGAATATTAAAAATACAACAAAATAGTGAAGATACCACAAAAGAAGCAGAGTCACAGATATAGAGAACAAACTAGTAGTTACCAGTGGGGAGAGGAAAGGAGGTGCAATATAGGGGTAGGATATTAAAAGGTACAAACTGTTATGTATAAAATAAGCTACAAGAATATATTATGCAGCTCTGGGAATATAGCCAGTATTTTATAATAACTATAAAATGAAGTATAACCTTTAAAGATTGTGAATCACTATATTGTACGCTCTAACTTATTGTGTATAATATTGTGTACATCAACTATAACTCAACTTTAAAAAAACTTCACTGTAATCACTCTGTGGAAAATTCATGGGGAGGGCAATAAGATAGCAGGGAGAATCTTTAGAAGACAACAGTGGTAACCCAGTCTAGAGATGATGGTGGTTTGGGTAGCAACAAAGGAGAGAAGTGAATGGTTTGGGGTACATTTTGGAGGTAAAATTGATAGAACTTAGTGGTGGGCTCTTTTATGGAGATGAGGGAGAAAATGATTTGAGAGTAGTAGGGAAGTACAAAATAATCATTAGGAAAATGATCAAGTGAGTTTACTGGAGATACATATTTAGGTTGCCAAGCAGTGTTTAGGTTGGGGATGTTGATTTTTTATTGATACCAATCAGTTCAGTTGTGTGTTTTCTCCTGTTTGAGCATGAGAACAAAAAGATAGATGATTGGGTTCATCTAGGGTTGGGGTTTGGTGTGTTTGACAGAGGACAAAGAAGCATGGGGATTACTATAGTGTTTACAAAGGAGTTATTATACTGAGGGACTGTAAGTATCTAAATAAATAGAGAAGTAGGGACTTCCCTGGTGGTCCAGTGGTAAAGAATCTGCCTTCCAATGCAGGGGATGCGGGTCTGATCCCTGGTCGGGGAACTAAGATCCCACATGCCGTGAGGCAACTAAGCCCGCACGCCACAACTACTGAGCCCGTGCACCACAACTACTGAGCCTGCACACCTAAACTAGAGAGCCCGCCTGCCACAAACTACAGAGCCCACGTGCTCTGGAGCCCGTGCACCACAACTAGAGAGAGAAAACCCACACTCCATAACACATGGCACAATGAAGAGCCCACATGCCACAGTGAAGACCCAACACAGCCAAAAATAAAAAAATAATTTAAAAATAACATAAATAAATAAATAAATAAAAATAAAGATAGATTAGATTGGGAAAATAAATAGAGAAGTAAAGGCAAGAGGGGCTCACGGGCAAAGAGAAATCCATGGGGTTGTGGATTGGAAGTCTTCATGAGGTGGAAGATGGTGGAAGAGAGGGGTGATGGTTTGAATAAGCTGAAAGTAAAAGTTTTATTTGAGAATGGGACATCCGATTCTGTGATTTTACAGGTTGCTGAGGCAGAACTAACGGCTCTGCATTTTGCTTGGGTCTCCAGTATATGTTGAAGTGGTCTTAAATGATGACAGGAGTTAAGGTGGACTGGAAGATTGGAAGCCAGGTGTTGAAATCTCAAGTGAATGAAGAGAAGTGACAGCAGGTGACAACAATAAAGAGGAGGAAAGTGTGACTCAGCTGAATGGTATGGGTCTCAAAGGAGAGGGGATATTTACAAGAGGAAGCAAGTAATGTCTGAAAGTACGCAAAAATGGACCCAACTACCAAACTTGAAGTGAGAATAAGCAGTTTCTATTTAAGAGGGCTACAGGGGAAGTGATGTTCTTGGACAGGGCTTAGGTTTTACCAAGGCAGAGGTGGAAAGAGTGGGGAGAGCAAGGTGGAGAGATAGGAAAGTTGGTTGAGCACGGAGCAGACATTTTCAAGGCTGTAATGAGGTCCAGAGTTGGGTCCAATGGAATGCTGGATGTGGTAAGCAGGTATGAGCTGAGTGTTGATGAGATAAAGGATTTCTGGAGAGACTCTTATGTATGGCGGAGGATTTAACTCCTGAATGGTTTTTGGAAGAAGGTGAGCACTTAGCCTAACACTGAAATCTGAAGGGTTTTGTTTTAACATCAAATGTAACTTTGGAGGACATTTTCATTTTCAAGCTCTCTTTCCATTTTAAAGTTGATAATAAAAATACATAACAGATTAATGAGGATAGAGATTCTCTTTGGGGTGATGAAGCTATTCTGGAAATGGATGGTGGTGATGGTTGTACAAGTTTGTGGGTGTACTTCATGCCACAGAATTAATTATACACTGAAAAATAGTTAAAGTGGTAAAATTTATATTATATATATTTTACCACACAAGAAAACAATATTTAGCAAAGGTTGTGAACTAGCATCCCATTGGCTAAATCTGCTCCCAGACATGTTTGGTTTGGCTTCAAACTATTTTGGACATCATTGTGTATATTAAAAAAAAAAAAAGAGAAGGGGAGGGGAGGGGAGGGAAGGGATTAAAATCTGACATTTAGAAATCTGGAGATTTTGTATTAAATCCCTTTAAAAATCAGTCTATCGGGCATGCCTGGTGGCGCAGTGGTTAAGAATCCACCTGTCAATGCAGCGGACATGGGTTCAAGCCCTGGTCTGGGAAGATCCCCCATGCCGCGGAGCAACTAATCCTGTGCACCACAACTACTGAGCCTGCATTCCAAGAGCCCATGAGCCACAGCTACTGAAGCCCGTGCACCTAGAGCCCGTGCTCCACAACAATGCACTGCAATGAAGAGTAGCCCGCCCCCAATCACCACAACTAGAGAAAGCCCACGCACAGCAACAAAGACCCAACGCAGCCAAAAATAAATAAATAAATATTTATTTATTAAAAAAAAAACAACAAAAAAAACTGGCCTGTCTACTAACTGTGGGCACACAGTCCTACTTGGGTAGGACCAGCTGGAGCCCAGGGAGACCTGCTTCCCTCACTTGGAGCCTGAGCTTCCTCACTGTCTTCTTTTCGCCACCGAGGCCTCAGCCCTCCAGCCAGTCAGCCTGATGCTTGCCGTGTTGGTTCTCTTTACAGAATTCATAGAATAATTTTATAGCCGAGCCTCTGCAAAAGTGAAAAAATGAAAGATAGACTGAGCAGGGACTTGTGTTTCAAGAAAAATGGGAGAAAACACATTTGTGGGTGGAAGTAAAGCTGCGTGTTTAATGTGTAAACAGAGTATGTCCCGAGACTACAATCAGGTCACCTTCAGTTATTTTTATTACCTGCCCAACTCCTGAGGGTGGTTGTGTTTGCCTCCCTGATTTATATAAACTGTTTATAACTTTAAGTTTTAAATAATTCGTGTAAAGCTGAAAACCTAGCAACATTTGAAGGCCATAGAAAATCTTGAATTTTCCTCTAGTCTTTGGCTAATAAAGGTATCCTGAAATAAATGTATAAAAGAAGAAAAAAGGGACGTCCCTGGTGGCGCAGTGGTTAAGAATCCGCCTGCCAATGCAGGGGACACGGGTTCGAGCCCTGGTCCGGGAAGATCCCACATGCTGCAGAGCAACTAAGTCCGTGCGCCACAACTACTGAGCCTGCACTCTAGAGCCCACGAGCCACAACTACTGAGCCTGCATGCCACAACTACTGAAGCCCATGCACCTACAGCCCATGTTCTGCAGCAAGAGAAGCCACCACAGTGAGAAGCCCGTGCACTGCAATGGAGAGTAGCCCTTGCTTGCCACAACTAGAGTAAGCCTGCGTGCAGCAATGAAGACCCAATGCAGCCAAAAGTAAATAAATAAATATTTTTTTAAAAAAGTATCCTGACTTTGAGCCTTTGGGAAACAATCCATGGGGCATTAATTCATTAATTCATGAATTAAATTATTATTCTCAATATTTGCTCATATGAAAAATACTGATATATTTTCTGTTTTACATGTGTCTGTGTGTGCAAGTTAGTAAGAGAGGAAAAAAAGAGAGAGAAAGGGGTCACGTAGATCTATTCTTATTCATTGGCACAGAACTGCATTGTTTGTGCCAAATCAATCAGTAGAAATGGGAACATTAAATTGTGTGTCAATATTGCTGTGAAAAAAAAAGTTCTAGTACACAAAATGGGCATGTACTGTCACCAGAAAAAGTGCACTGACTTCCTTTTGAAAGTAAAAAATATAGTAAACACCAGATATTCTGGTACTATGACTGACTCTAGTCTAAAATATCCTAACACTTCTAAATTTACATAGAAGGCATTTTGCCTTTCTTTTTAGTTCTCTTCCTACTGGATGAACTTAACCTTTGGACATCTTTGCTTGGGAATAACAGTACATCGAATTACTGTATCACTGGAAGAGAGTTGAAAACAACACTTAATAAGAACGAAAAGGTCCAGTTTCTACTTACAAATGGAGAATTGCCCCAGTATCTGTTGACTACAGTCTGACTTCTGTCGATGTCCTGTGACATTAGCAAATATACCCATGACCCAGGCTAAGTCATATATAAGCATAGAGGGTGTATTAGTTTCCTAGGGCCACTGTAACAAGATATTGCAATTAATGTGGCCTTAAACAACAAAAATATATTCTCTCACAGTTCTGGATGCTAGAAGTCTGATATCTGGGTGTCAGCAGGGCCATGCTTTCTCTAAGGGCCCTAGGGAAGAATCTGTTCCATGCCTTTCTCTTAGCTTCTGGTGTTGCCACCAATCCTTGGTGTCCCTTGGCTTATAAACACATCACTCCAATCTCTGCCTCTGTTGTCACATGGTGTTCTCCCTGTGTGTCTTTATCTGTGTCTCTCTGCCTCTTCTCATAAGTCGTATTGGCTTAGGGGCCACTGAATCTTGACTACATCTGCAAAGACCCTATTTCCAAAGAAGGTCACATTCACAGGAACCAGGAGTTAGGTCTTCAATGTATCTTTTTGGAGAAGACAATTCAGCTCATAGTAGAGAGACAGAACAATGGCCATAACATGACCATTGAATTAGCTCTTTAGTTAGACACCTGGCCCAGCCATTTCTTTCTTTCTTTCTTTCTTTAAATAATTAATTTTTATTGGAGTACTCAGTGCTCTGTGGTGACCTACATGGGAAGGAAATCCAGCCATTTCTCATCTCAGCCATGGCAGCCTTGTTTCCTTCCTCACTTGTTTCTGAGCCATCTCCTGCTTTATCCCTCTACCATGACAAACTAGTCAGTGCTGGTCAACTTTCATCAATTTACAACAGCTTCCTGTTTGTAACTAGTTTCCCTCCTAGTGTGCTCTCTCCTTACCCCAAACCCTGGAAATAGAATCCCTTGATCAGAACCTGGAACGCCATTCCCATGAATTGCTTCTGTCCATCCTTTCCTCCTATCTTTAATTCTTCCCTGTTTGTTTCGATTTTCTATTGTCATCACTTCAGCCACCTTGCAGCTCTCTTGCCCCGTCATCCCTTTCTTCCACTCACTTGTTGAAGCCCAGTGTTGAAAAATTCCAACTATTTGGTCTCTGGGCTCACACGTGAGCACTGTGAGAGACAATCGCACAGCTGTTTTCCTCATCAGCTTTCTCTCAGTTCCCTGCAGAGGCATTTCATTCTAGCCATAAGCTCCTTAATCCTGTGACAGCACTGATTCCCCCTCATTCAGACCTTTCTCTTCAACTCTTGGTTCATGGAGAAAATACACAGGTACCTTCTTAACTTCATGCCACCAAATCTACAAATTAGCCTTGATCTGCACCCAACACTTCTCTTCTTGCCAGTTGCAACAAAGGAAACCAAGTCCATGTAAGGTCTTCCCCGCCCCTGCCTCTGGACTCAGTCCCCTTTCTGTCTTCTAGCGAACTCCATGGCTTTGAATCATTTCTCCTGTAGCTTCACTCTCCATCCCCTTCATTGGCTCCTTCTCATCAAACTTTTGTCTCTTTCATTGTCTATACACAAACAATCCTTCTGTCACCAACACCTCTTCCCTTAACCTGATGGTCACCTTCAGTTTTTTCAAACCATTATAATATGCTTCATTTTACAGTATTTTGCAGGTACTAAACCTTCAAGCTCTGTTTTCTCCAGCTCCTCCCATTCTCAGGTAAACTTCCTGAGTTATCTATCTTTGCCGTCTACAATGACTCACGCACATGCATTCTTCGATGCCATAGAATCTCTTAACCAACCACTCCAAGATCACTGAAGACTTGCTTGTCGCTGAATCTAATAACATTGTTTTGTCTCTTATTATTCTTGCTTTTTCAACAGCAGGTGACACATTTTTACTTTCTACTACTTAAATTTCTCTTCTTAGCGTCTAGATATGCAGCACTTCTGGTTTTTCTTATAACTCTCTGATGTGTCTTATTCTTTGCAGAGTTCTCCTCCTTTCACTGTCCCTTAAATATTAGTGATCTCTGGTTCCTGCCCTTTGCCCATGATCATTGCTTACTCTATACAATTTCCCATGGGATTTCATGAACTTACCTGCTGATAGTTTCCAAATCTGTAACTGTAGACCATGTTGCTCTCAAAAGACTCATAGTCACATATCCAACTGTCTCCTAAACACCTTCACTTAGCTGTCCCATGAGCACCTCAAATGAACCATGCCCCAAAATGAAACTCATAATGTCAATTCCCCACTACCGTCTGTCTTGCTTGAACCCCTGGGTTCCCCATCTCAGTTAATCCTTACCCTACTGATCCACACCAGAGACCGAGTGTCATCTGAAGCAAATATTCTTTGGGCCTCACCATTCCCCGTGGCCCTGCCTATTTCCAAAGGCCTGTATCTATGTCTTGTTTTTGCCTGAGGGCCCTTAAAGAAGCAACAGAAAGCTGTTCTGTCTGTGCAGAACAGGCTGGAAATGCTGGGGTACTAAACCTATCAGCCGGTGACTCACGGCAATTGGTTTATAAATTCCCCAGCTCCTCAACCTCTTGGGTGGGAGAACTCTGAGACATTTGTTTTATAGCATTTCCCAGGATTTCTCCATGACATTAATAGCATAGTTGGCTTGATAAAGCACTCTTTCTTGGCTATATTTCCTCCTTGATATCACTTCCTCATCTTCCTACCCATATTCCCCGTTCTTCTTGAATGAAGTACTTGCCCTCGAACCTTTTCCTTGAGATCTGTTCCTGGGGAAAACCAAAGTAAGATATCATCCTTCTTTCCAATCCCTTCCTTTCTTCTTCCAGTTAATTACCAAATTCTATTAACGCTACTCCATCATCATCTTGAGAATCTAGCCACTTGTCTCCAGCCCGGCCACCGTTTCCCCGGTACCCAGTGCCATCCTCTCTAGCCGGGATCACTGCAGTACTTTTCTACTGCCCTTCACCATGGTCCCCCTTCGGTCTTTGCTCTCCCCTGCAAGCAGTGATCTTTCAGGTATGCAAATTTGATAATAGCACCACCACAGTAAACTTTTCAGGTCTCAATTCAGAACTGAGAAGCTTTCCTTAACCCTTCATTTATGGGGACCTATTAAAAAGAGCACCCTCTGCAGCCACTATGGAAAACAGTATGGACGTTCCTCAGAAAACTAAAAATAGAATTACACTATGATCCAGCAATCCCACTCCTGGGCATCTACCCGGACAAAACTATAATTCAAAAAGATGCACGCACCCCTGTGTTCATAGCAGCACTATTCACAATAGACAAAACATGGAAACAACCTAACTGTCTATCGTTGACAGAGGAATGGATAGAAAAGATGTGGTACATATATACTACTCAGCCACAAAAAAATGAAATAATGCCATTTGTAGCAACGTGGATGCAACTAGAGATTATCATACTAAGTGAAGTTAAGTCAGAAAGAGAAAGACAAATACCATATGATATCACTTATATGCGGAATCTAAAATATGGCACAAATGAACCTACGTACAAAACAGGAACAGACTCACAGATATAGAGATCAGACTTGTGGTTGCCAAGGGGGTGGGGGAGGGAGAGGGATGGACTAGACTGGAAGTTTGGGGTTGGTAGATGCAAACTATTACATTTAGAATGGATAAACAACAAGGTCCTACTGTACAGCACAGGGAACTATATCCAGCATCCTGGGATAAACCATAATGGAAAATAATTCTTTTTTAAAAAGAATGTCTATATGTGTATAACTGAGTCACTTTGTTGTACAGCAGAGATTGACACAACATTGTAAATCAACTCTACTTCAGTTAAAGAAAAAAAGCACCCTGTTATTTCCCTATTAAAGCACTTCTAACACTATACACGAATTACCTATTCACTCAGCTGTATTCCTCACTATACTGTAAGCTCTAAGAATAGGAACATTGTTTTTTGTCTTTCTTTTGTTTTTCTTTCCTTTTTTTTCTTTGTTGCTGGACTCCTAGGTTGTAACTCAATATAGGGTATAGAGTAGAAACTCAGTGAGTATGTGCTGAATAAATGAATGCTTAATGGGTCATTCCTGTCGAGCCCATCTTGGCCTGTTTCTGGAGGGCCAGAATCAGAAAGCTAGGGAACACATTTGCAATTTGTACCTGTGTTTACTCTTCTGTTCTAAGAATTTTTTTCTATAAATAATGACAAGTGATCTCATTGGGGATGAATTCATCAGAGGATGGTGTCAGGCATAGGACTGATTTTGTTTAAACCTTAATAGGTGATCGTTCCTGTTATTTGGTATAAAAAGAGGTATGGACAAGATGGTAGCTTGGAACTTCCAAATTCTTTACATTTGGGTACTTTCCTGAATTCCTGACATTTATTCTTTCCTAAGAATTTATTTCATAAGAATGTTTTTCAAATTTATTCTTTCAAAGAATAAATTCTTTCATTGAGAATAAATTTATGCCAATTCATTCATGATAGTTATCATTTGAATTCTGTAAATTGAATTTCCACGAAGATAGGCATGTTTGTATTTAAAAAGAAAAAAGCTACCATTATAATTCCTACCCAATTCTATAAAATTCAAACTTCAAAACATTTTATTCTTATCCATGCTCTTATTTAGAGTTTTCTTCTCCCATTTAAAAGTATTCTAACATTTCATTATTTATTCTAATTACATTGGTAAAAACAGGTAGCCTGGATTCTAAATCATATTATTTGTAATATGGAATTTCAGCTACAGGACAAAAACCACTTTATTTTCCTCTCTCCTTTTTTTGTTAGTAGAGGGTACTTGTTAAAGGCACAAGTTTTCAGATGCAGTGGACAGGCTAGAGTTCTCATTCTGCCAATTATTAAGATGTGCGAGCAGAGGTACTTTGCTTCATCTCTCCAGGCCTCAGTTTCCTCATCTTTTTAAAGAATAAAGTGATATCTACTTCTTAGACTTGCTATGAAGCAAGTGAGACAACAGATGTAAAGGGATTAGCACATAATAAGCACTCAATAAATGATGTCATCATCATCATTATTTATTAGCTGTTAGTTGGAGAGTATGTCCTTTTATTATCTTATTTAGTCCTCATAACAATACTATGATGTGACCAATGTTATCCTCCCTATCTTACAAATACAGAAACTGAGGCCCAGAGGATTTAAGGAAACTTGCCTAATAATTATAAAATAATAATAATAGTAAAAAATTATAAGGTGTTCGCTGTGTACGAGGCACCATTCTAAATTGTTTACATGTGAATTCATTTCCTCAATCCTAATAGGTATATCTTATCTTTATCCCAATTTGCAGAACCAGACTAAGATCCAGAGCTATGAAGTAACTTGTTCAAGGTCACACAGCTCTTAAGTGGTAAAACTAGGATTCAAATCTGGGAAATCTGGTTTCAGAGAATGTGTGCTTAACCATATGTATACGCCTCTCTTGTGCTATCCTGGGGTGCTGTGCCTTGATGAAACAATGAATGAATACAGAATTGGAAGCTTGAGAAAAACACAAAAGCATATTTTGATTTTAAATTTAGGAACAACAGGTAAATTCCTATCTATATTCTGGTACAATTAAGGGCATACAAAACAAAAGAAAACATTTAGCTGACCTACCTTCTTTTGGGTTCTCTGCAATGCATTTTAGGATTTTTTTCCCCAGCTTTGTTGAAATATAATTGAGAAATAAAATTGCATATATTTAAAGTATACCACCTGATGATTTGACGTGCATATACTTTGTGAAATGATTACCACAATCAGGATTCTGTACATTAGATCCCCAGAGCTGAAGGCTTGGATCCTTTGACCAGCATCTCCCCATTTCCCCACCCCTGCTAGCCCCTAGTAACCACCACTCTACTTTCTGTTTCCAAGTTTGACTTTTTGTTGGTTTGTTTTTAGATTCCACATATAAGAAAGATCATACAGTATTTGCCTTTTCTTTTTTTTAAAAAAAAATTTTTGGCTGTGTTTGGTCTTTGTTGCTGCATGTAGGCTTTTCTCTAGTTGTGGTGAGCGGGGGCTACTCTTCACTGTGGTGCGTGGGCTTCTCATTGTGGGAGAGGTGGAGCACAGGCTCTAGGAGTATGGGCTTCAGTAGTTGTGGCATGCAAGCTCAGTAGTTTTGGCTTGTGTGCTCTGAAGTGCAGGCTCAGTAGTTGTGGCACATGGGCTTAGTTGCTCTGAGGCACGTGGGATCTTCCTGGACCCGGGCTCAAACCCATGTCCCCTGCATTGGCAGGCAGATTCTTAACCACTGCACCACCAGGGAAGTCCCTATTTGCCTTTTCTCTCTGGCTAATTTCACTTACCATAATGTCCACCAAGCTCATCCATGTTGTTACAAATGACAGGATTTCTTTCTGGCTTATTTCAGCTTTGCTATTGAGTTGTATAGATTCCTTATATATTTTGGATATTAACACCTTCTTATCAGATATATGATTTACAGATCTTTTTTTTTTACTATTCTGTAGGTTGCCTTTTCATTTTTGATGATTTCCTTTGCTGTGCAGAGCATATTAGTTTGATGTAGTTCCATTTGCTTAATTTTGCTTTTGTTATATGTGCTTTTGGTGTCATATCCAAAAAATCATTGCCAAAACCAATGTTAAGAAGCTTTCCCCCTATGTTTTCTTATAGGATTTTTATGGTTTCAGGGCTTACATTTTAGTCTTTATACTATTTCAGTTAATTTTTGTGAGTGGTGTAGGGTAGGGGGTCCAATTTCATTCTTTTGCATGTGAATATCCAGTTTTCCCAATAGCATTTACTGAAGAGACCATCTTTTCCCCATTGTGTGTTCTTGTGCCCTTGTCAAAGATTAGTTGACCATATTTGTGTGGATTTGTATCTGGGCTCTCTATTCTGTTGCATTGGTCTATGTGTCTGTTTTGTGCCAGTTCCATAATGTTTGATTACTATAGCTTTGTAAGAGAGTTTGAAATCAGGAAGTATGATGCCTCCAGATTTGTTCTTCCTTTCCAAGATTGGTTTGGCTCTTCAGGGTCTTTTGTGAATCCATATGAATTTTAGGATTGTGTTTTCCTATTCCTGTGGAAAATGCCAATGGAATTTTGATAGGGATTGCACTGAATCTGTAGATCTCTTTGAGTAGTATGGACATTTTAATATCAGGTCTTCCAATCCATGAACTTAGGATATCTTTCCATTTAATTGTGTCATCCTCAGTTTATTTCATCAATGTTTTGTAGTTTTCAGTGTATAGGTCTTTCACCTCCTTGGTTAAATTCATTCTTAAGTAATTGTTTTTAATTACTGCATTTCATTAGTTTTGATATGTTGTGTTTCCATTTTCATTTGTTTCAAGGTATTTTTTATTTTCCTTTTGATTTCTTCTCTGATCCATTGGTTGTTCTGGAGTTTGTTGTTTAATTTCCATATATTTGTGAATTTTCAATTTTTCCTCCTGTTACTGATTTCTATTTTCATATCATTGTGGTCAGAAAAGATACTTGGTATGATTTCAGTCTTCTTAAGTTTGCTGAACTTGTTTTGTTGCCTGACATATGATCTATCCTAGACAATGTTCCTTATGGGCTTGAGAAGAATGTGTATTCTGCTGCTGTTAGAATGTTCTATAAATGCCTGTTAGGTCCTTTGGTCTAAAGTATAGTTCAAGTGTAATGTTTCCTATTGATTTTCTGCATGGATGATCTATTCAGCATTGAAAATGGGGTACTGAATTCCCCTAATATTATGGTTATGTTTATTTTTCTCTTCAAATCATTTGGCATATACTTTATATATTTAGGTGCTCTAATGTTGGGTGCATATATACTTCAATTGTATATATACAATTGAATATACAAGATATAAGTCTTTTTGATGAATTGACTCCTTTATCATTATATAATGACCTTCTTTGTCATTTGTTAAAGTTTTTGACTTAAAGTCTATCTTGTCTGATACAAATATAGCTACCCATTTTCTCCTTAGGATTCCATTTGCATGGAATTTCGTTTTCCATTCCTTCACTTTGAACATATATGTGTCCTTAAAACTGAATTGAATCTCTTGTAGGCAGCAGATAGTTGGGTCTTGTTTTATCCATTCAGCCACTACATGTCTTTTGATTGGAGAATTTAATCCATTTACGTTTAAAGTAATTATCAATAGGTAAAGACTTAACCATCTTGTTAATTGTTTTTTGGTTGTTCTCTAGTTCCTTTGTTCCTTTCTCTCTTGCTGATTTGCTTTGTGAATTGATGATTTTCCATAATCATATGTTTTGATTGATTCATTTCTCTTTAATCTTTGTGTGTCTATTGTAAATTTTTGCTTTGTGGTTACTATGAAATTTACATAGAACATCTTATAGCTATAGCAGTCTATTTCAAGCTGATAACTTAACTTTGATCACATACAAAAACTCTACCCTTTCCCCCATTTCATATTTTTGATGTCACAATTTACATCTTTTTATATTGTATATCAATTAACAAATAATTGTAGCTATAGTTTTTTGTAATGCTTTTGTCCTTTAGCCTTTATACTGGAGTTGATTAACACAATACCATATTACAGTATTAGAGCATTCTGAATTTGACTATACAGTTACCTTGATCAGTATATCTTATATTTTTTTATCTTCTTATGTTACTAATTAGTGTCCTTTCATTTAAACTTGAAGAATTCCTTTACCATTTCTTATAAAGCAGGTCTAGTGATGATGAACTCCATCAGCTTTTGATTGTCTGGGAAAGTCTTTATCTCTCCTTCATTTTTGAAGGATAGCCTTACTGGGTAAAGTCTTCCTGGTTGGCAGGGTTTTTTTTCTTTCAGTGCTTTGAATATATTATCTCACTCTCTCCTGACCTGAAAGGCTTATGCTGTGAAATCTGCTAATAGCCTTATGGGGTTCTCTTGTATGCAAGGTTTTTTTTTCCTCTCTGTTGGTTTTAAAATTCTTTGTCTTCGACTTTAGCACATTTTATTATAATCTGCTTGGAGAAGATCTTTTTGAGTTGACTCCTTTTGAGGACCCATGAGCTTCATGAACTTGGATGTCTGTATTTCTCCCCAGCTTTGCAAAGTTCTCAGCCACCATTTCTTTAATTTTTCTATCTGTTTCTCCCTCTCTTCTCCTTCTGGTACTCCATTAATTCATAGATTGTTTTTCTTGATGGTATCCCATAATTCACATAGGCTTTCTTCACTCTTTTTCATTCTCTTTTCTTTGTTCTCCTCTGTCTGGATAATTTCAAATGACCTGAATTGACTTCACAGCTTCTTTCTTCTGCTTGATCAAGTCTGATGTTCATGCTCTCTATTGCATTTTTCCTTTCATTCATTGTATTTTTCAGCTCCAGACTTTCTGTTTGGTTCTTTTTTATGATTTCTATATCTCTGTTAAAATTCTCATTTTGTTTCTGTATTGTTTTCCTGATTTCTTTGAATTGTATTTCTTTTTATCACTGAGCTACCTGAAGACAACTATTTTCAATTATTTTATTGGGCAAATTGCAGATCTCCATTTATTTAAAGTTGGTTATTGGAAAAATATTGTGTTTATTTGGTAGTGTCATGTTTCCTTGTTTTTTCATGTTCCTTGAAGTCTTGTTTTGCCGTATTTGCATTTGAAGAAGCAGTCACTTCCTGCAATCTCCACTGACTGTCTTCAGGAGAGAAATACCTTCTTCCAGCTCTGCTAAGTATTCTGAGGTTCTCTCAGAAATTTTCTATAGATATACATGCTCCACACTTCTTGTTCCCTCTTGGGGGAGTGGAATTCTTAATGATGGTATTTTTTTCTCTTGATCCTGCAAAGGCTGGCTGAATGCTGACAGCGTCCCATTTGCCTTCCCCAGGGCAGAGCTGAATGCTCAAGTTCTTATGCTTTCTCCCAATCCTGTAGAATTGAGCCAGCTTTGCACTTGTTGCCCTTGGGGGCATGAGCAGGGAGCTGGCCATGTAGACATGGTGGTGGTGGTGGTGTGTGGGTGAGCTGTGCAGAGTGTTGACGGTGTCTGTGGGCCAGTTGAGAGGATACTCAAAAGAGGCATCCCCAGTGACTTGTGGTTGAGCTTTCTGATGGAGTCTGCATGGCGTTTAGTAGGATCCACATCCCTTTCTGACCTCTAAGAGCCCTGGCTACTGTTTTTTTAGCCCTTCCCCTCCTCTCAGTTGTGCAGCACATCTCAGTATTCTGGATGAGGCATGAATAGGACCAATAAGGTGGGCATCTTTGGCTGCATCCTGTACAGCTGGGAAAGCCAGGCACTTACTCATGTGCTCTCACTGACATAGAAGGTCTCTCTTAGCACTGAGCTGTACCGCCTTGGGGCAGGGGGTTGACTTGGGTAAAGTGAAATTCTTCCTCTTACCTTCTTCAATGTGTCCAATCTCGGATTTTCTTTTTCTCCAACAGTGTGTTGGAACTTCTCTGTTGAACTCCTGAATGTCCACAAAGGCACTCTCATTTCTGGGTGATTGTCAAAATCAGTGTTCCTTGGGAGGAAGACAGTCAAATTCCTCCATTTTGTTGTCACCACTCCTTGCATTTGATGTTTTGCAAATGGCACAAATATCTAAGCTTTGGGGAAGAACATAATTTTAATGTCAATGCAATGGACAACTATGGATTCTGTGTGGTTTTGTTCGACATAGACTGAGGTTTAGAACCTTTGCTCCTTGGAATTACACTTGGAACTCTGCTGGAAAATGTTACTCTTCTCTTTTCTCTATAATATTGATATACCTGTCACATTCAAGTAAGACCCATGATTAATCTTAATGTGCAGGTGTTCCTAACTGAGGCTAGAGGTTTGAATTTGCTTCATTCTATGCAGTCTGTTTTAATTTTGATTAATTGCCATCAGGAATAATAACTCCTCAGGGCAGATCATTAGGAAGCTACAGAATCGATTATATTTAGCTACAGAATATGTAAAACTAGTCACCACCACTGAAATGATCATAGATACCCTTGATGTTGCATTCGCAAGGAATACTTAGGTCATTCCAACCGGATTTCAGAAACAAATTAAAATGGAATTGGAAATGCTTTTTCATAAATAAGTTAGCTTTCAAATTTGCCTTTTTTTTCCTCAATAGGTTTCCTTAATTCTGACATGAAAATTAGTAACCTCAGCTGGTTGTCCTGGTTGGTAGGAATAATATGCTTTAGATGTATGCTAGGGAATTTATCTCAGTACACATTTGCAATAATTAATTGGGAGACTCATGAGCCCCTGCTGCATAAGAAAGGACCTAAGCTTACCTGCTATCCTCTACCTGAGACCACTGCTTTGGTGGATAACTGAGTGCTTCACTTGGTGGCTAATGTGCTAGCCTCCTAACTTCTTTACTTCTGGTGTAGTTTCTTCTTGGCACACTCACACCTGAGTCTTTGCTCTTTCCTAATTAGAGCACACCAGCTCCTACCTTTGCACATGGCTCTCACTATCCCTGGAGCACTGTTAACCCCCTTTTCCATCTACCTATCTCTATTCATACTTAGGACTTCTCTGAAATGCCACCTACTCCAGGAAGCTTTGTTTGTTGCATCACTCCCCCCCTCAGGTGGCTCTTCTATGTGTCCCATTGCACCTTGGACCGTTTCTACATAACTGCTATCATATTTATTGTCACTAAGTGTCCATCTCCTCTGTCAGAGGAAAATTTGTCTTGTGTCTCTACAGCGAGAGTTCAGTGGGTCCTAACCCTTTTGGCCTTGCACACGCCTTTGAGAACCTGATGACAACTATAAACTTCCTCTCTAGACAAAGTAACCTAAATTCTGTAAATAATTTCAAGGGGTTCTGGGATACTCTAAATCCATCTGTGGGCCCTAGAAGTTCATGGACTCCAGGCTAAGAATCCCTGCACGAGCTCCTGGATACATCAAAACAGTTATGACTTAACAGATGCTTGTCACTGTTCAGAGCACTTCACATGATCTGCCCCATTTATTCCTTACAACAACCTTATGAGGTAAATACTATAATTATCCCCAATTTACAGATGAGAAAACTGAGGAACAGCACGTAATTTGACCGAGGCTGTTGCTGAGTCTTCTCTTAACCAGGCTGCTCTGTTAGCCATGGCGCTACATCACCTCTCTGCCTCACTATGGTCCTGTTCAGAAAAGGTACTGCGTGAATGTCTATTGAGTGACATCCTTCAGAGGATAAAGGAAAGTAATAGTGTTATACACCACAAACCATGAGTAAGGTTAAAATCATGAAGAAAATGAAGAGGCTTAGCATTCGAATGGTTTGTACATGCTATGATCTTTTTCAGTGGAGTAAATAGCATAGAAGATAAGCTACATCTAACCTTCAGTTAGCTTTAAGGATATGGGGTAGAAAGGCAAAGAACTTGCACTGAATACTTAATACTTGCCTGACATTGAGTTTGTACTTCCTAAACAGACTACATTATATAGTAGGTGCTACTAGACCTGGGAATATAGTTGAATTTTGAGTACAGTATTGACTCTGGGGAAAGACCGAATGGGAAAATATAAAGTGCTGTTCTCTGTAAAGCAAGCATTTAGAAAGCACAGTTTGTAAAAGCCTAACTGTTGACTCCCTGGGGCATTAAGGAATGGAAGTTCTACTGCTAGAATGGAGAAGGGTTAAGGGGGGGGGGGGTGGTGTCGGTTTTTTCTTTCTTTTAAGAAAGATAAGCCTTGCAAGTCTTTTGTGATAAGAAGTTTTACAATTACAGGTAGATGTGAACAGGACCTTCACTCAAGTGTGTACACACACACACACACTCACACACACACTTCTGCTCTGGTTTCAGAAAGGCAAGGAGGGAAGGTAGGAAAGAGAGAGGAAGAGAGATCAATATGTCATTATCATGTGCCAGTAATTACATTAAATGATTCCAATAGGACACTCCCAGCTGATCTAGCCTCTAGCTCCTATGATGGCCAATGGTTCAATGGTCAGATGTCAGGTACTTGGTTGCAGAGGGGGCCTGGCAGGAGAGGCAGCAGCAGGGAGACTTCTCATGCTCCAAGAAACTTGCAGTCTTCTTCAGAATCTTATGAGAATACTACGCTAACAATTCTAATCATTGTCCATGAATAATTTTAACCATACTCGAGAAAATGCCCTTGGTGTCATTCATTCCCCACGGTTACGAAAGTTGATCTTACTGTGTTCTGCATATCTGAGTCAGGAGATCCATCTCCAGGTATCCCTTGAACCACTTCTAGCCTGTGTGTAGAGGTAGCTCAGGTCCCCGCAGGGCCCATGTCTACCCATGAAGCTCTCGAGGCTGTGAATCTACATGTCTGGTGGGGAGGCATGCCCCAGATCTGCCCCAGATCTACCCCAGAGATCAAGGGTGTATGACATTGGTCATTGTCCAGATTTCTGTCCTCTCTGTGGAGCTCCTCAATAAGTCAAAGTACCTACAACTCCATTTCACAAATTGTGGGTGTGGTGATACTTTTCCTATCAGTCGTTTTTATTGGCCTCACACTTATCCACATCACTGACTTGAGGTATCTTGGTTTCTCAGTGTCGATATATCTGGGTGAAGGAGAATGATATAAAGAACAAACTAAGCCTGGACTTTTGGGAACTAAATTTGGGGAAATTTTCATTTTTTATAATACAAAAATATGCTGTCTTAAAATGTTTTAGCAAGCAATTTAAAAATATTGAGTTGGAAATGTTTTAAAATTTTTCTAATACTAGCTTGAATATTCTTTATAACTTAGCTGTCTTAAACTACAACCAATATGGAACTCTCACTTTGAAATATAGCCATTTTCTCTAACAAATCATCGGAAGAGGGCTAAATCAAGCCAGCTTTCCACTGAGTAGCAATTGGAGACTCTAATTATCCAGTCTGCATCTCAAGTTGTGTCATAATTCACTAAAATACTTTTTGCCCCTTTTCACTTAGTTGCATTTCAGCATTCTAAATTCTAGTCTCTTCCTGTTTCAAAAAAATGTAGATAGTTAATAAAGTATATTTCTATTTCATTTGTTTGTTAATTTGATTTTGTAATGATCTCTTTGTCCCTTGATTTCTGTAACCCATGGCTTTGCCTATATTACCCGTCAAAATGCAAAATTTCTTAAGAGTCCAGCCGCAACAGTCCTTAGCAAAAGAATTTTGATCTTGCAAAATGATTTGCATTTGGATGAAGGATGCCCACCACATGTATGAATTTGCACCTGGATGCAAATCCAGGGAGCGGGGACTCAGTGGTGGCCTATGGGAGAGGGAGTTGAATTCTTTGGGGTGAAGAAAGGTATTACATTATGTGAGGGATGCAGCCTCATGCTACAGAACAGGAATGAGATTGAAGCCTTTGATTTTTGCCCTTTTGGAAGTTCTGCAAAGGTGTGTAGCTATACGATGTTGGCAGGTTAACTGCATGTTGTCGGGGCAGTTGAGTGTATGTCAGTATTCCACCCTTTGGCTTTCAAAGATCTTTCTGGGCAGCCCAACTAGGAGAGGTTATCTGGTCCCCTGCCTGCTTGGTGGGGACCACTATTTAACTTGTATAAACTTTGCGTGGGAATGTGTATCTTTCCTCACCACGTATCATATCATTTTTGTAACTAGGCACCCAGGGAAGTCTGGAAGTATCCCTCCTAGGGATGCATAGCCTTGGAGCTGCCCATGTGAAGTTTATCTTTGTTTGTTCTAATGTTTGCTATCTGGAGAGGATTATCCAGGGAATAGTTTGGCTTAGGTGTGAGGCTGATCTTTTCATGTCTTCTCCCCCAGTGAAAACATCAGGGCTTCAGGTTGCTGACCAAATGTAATTCCATCAGGAAGAGTGGACTCTCGGGAGAAAATAAGAAGAGTCGAGGATTACTGAAAAATGGGATACAATGTGTTTTTCTCCACAATTTTTAGATAAGAAAGGCCTATGATTTATACTGGAGTTCTGCTTTGTGTTTTCAGATGTGAATCAGAGAATCTTTTAGAAACCAAACAAAGCTAGAAATGACTTTCAATACATATCCAATTACCTGAATGTTATTTTACAGGTCCGAATAAAGAGAGAGAAGATGACTTTATATTATAATAGTTCAATATTTGTTAATAATCTCATATAAAAATTAAATCAGGTTGTGTTTCATGTACTCTATATTTTACTTAATGTAGTTTTAATAAATAGGGATTTTCAAGCACAGTTCACTATTGCTAATCACAGTGAGTATACTGGTTAAGGGTTACACACTATAAAAAGATAAAAATATTTGAGCTGATTTAGGAATTTTGTCTAATTACACTGGTCCATTAAAAAAATACATAGTATTTGCTAAATGGCAAAATCATAACACCTAAATTTATTGCTGGAAATTCAAATGCTATCTTCCTAGCTTTCTCTTCTTTTATCCTGAGGAACATGGTGTACCAAAGATCTTATTCTGCAAGTTTTTGCAAGATGATTTTAACAGCCCTCCCTCTAAATTCCTTCTGCAAGAGTCATTCCTTTTTTCAGAGAGTGACTATATTTATAATTTGGGCCTTGAACCCCTGGGAACACTTGCAGTTACTTTAAGGAGTCCTGGAATCTATATTTATACCAAGTACTATCAAGGACAGAATAAATAATGCATTGGAATATGTGCACTACTATTTTTCATGTGTAAGTTGCTGTTGCAACGATTAATAACACAAAATATGCTGCTTTCATGGTAGCTTTTGGTATCCTCAATCAACAGGGACTAAAACAAAAAACTATTATTAGGTAAAACTTGGGCTCCCATACTTGAAAAGATTGGAAACTACTAGAAAAAAGGAGTGGAAAGTGCCACAAATATGGCACATTTCCATTTGAATTGAAGTTCCTTGTGTACCTCTGAATTGCACATGGTCAAAGAGTTATTCAAGTCTAAGAATGAATTATGCTTATATAACACACTGGTAACAGAAGTGTAGAGTATTAGGATTTGTGGGGGGGGGGGCGAGGAGCACATTCAAATGATCTAATATGAAGCCTTTTTTTTTTTTTTTTCCCATAATGCTCTCAAATTACCACATTGTGGCTAAGTAGATGACAGCTGGCTGTAGAGGTCTATAGACTCTTTTTTTTTTTTTTTTTTTGCGGTATGCGGGCCTCTCACTGCCGCGGCCCCTCCCGCTGCGGAGCACAGGCTCCGGACGCGCAGGCCCAGCGGCCACGGCCCACGGGCCCAGCCGCCCCGCGGCACGCGGGATCCTCCCGGACCAGGGCACGAACCCGCGTCCCCCGCATCGGCAGGCGGACTCCCAACCACTGCGCCACCAGGGAAGCCCCTATAGACTCATTTTAATCGTGCTTCCTGCCAGCCAGAATCCACTGAATCAAATTAAGGAGAGGACTCCACGAAATGCACCCAACTCCACCCCCTCTCCCAAGCTGAGCGCCACTTCTCTCCACTTAGGGTTGATGCTGAGTGATAGGCGCAGAGTCCAGCTGGAGGCAGATGTAGCAGAAAGTACCAAGGCCAAGTTGCAAAGAGAAAACGTCCTACTTGGTGAAGGACAGAATCTCGAAGTGGCAAAGGGAACACACAGTCAGTGTCGAGTTCACTCCTACCCTCTGATGGAAACAAAACCTATAGTCTAACGTTTGACCATAAAGGACAGGCAAGGAGGGAGGGGCACAGCCCCAAAGTTGTCAACTACCCGGAAAACGTCTGCTTCTCCTCTGAGTAGGCAAATAAATCCATTCCCTCTATACACGCCACAGACGTTTTTATTGTTTATAAATAACTACAGCTCTCTTTCATGTTTCCACATTCTGGGTCTGAGAAGGGAATTGGGCCCGTTAATCTTCATGTGCAACTAAGAAACAGTTTATGGCTGGCCAGGTGCAAGTGCCCCGTCTAATCTCTCCCTGTGTCTGTCTTGCAGCAGCTGCAGCAGTTGGAGGGAGTTATGAAATATCAAGGAAACGTTTGTGCCAATATTGTCCCGGTTAGGGAGGTAAGAGAAGTTTACAAGTTGTTTTCCATTTAGAAAGAGTGACAGTCATCACTGGGGAAAAGCTATTTTTACTCAGACCTCAACAATGGGGTGAGGACAAGGAGACCAAGTCCAGATGGAAATTTGAGACCTTTTATCAGTCTGTTTCCTTTTTGGAACCATGGCCCCTATAGTTGCAAAAGCCTTTACGTGAACTTTTCTGCCACTGCTACTGCTTCTCTGTGATCGTGGACAGGATACTGAGGTCTCAGAGCTAAAGTATATTTACCTGGAAAACAAAAATTTTCTTTAATTCCTCGTGAATGCCCAAGGGTATTTAAAAGGTTAATAATATAATTCTGGGTTCAGTAAAATGAGATATTGAAGAGAGGGAGTATAAGACAAAAGGAAGTTTTGTATGAATTATTCAAACGGGGTGGTGCAATGCAATGAACACTGGCTGAGAATCTGAGAGTGAGCACAGGCTCTAGGACTTGCCGGAAACCTGAGTTGGGACAAGGCTTCTGAGCCCCAGTTTCCTTATCTGTACCACGAGAAGTTGATCTTTGCAAGACTCCTCTCGTTTTACAAATCTATACTGAATGCATACCGCTCATCCGGGAGAGGGCTAGGCACTGTGTCAAATGTAAAAGAAATAAGACATAATCCATATGCTTTCATAGTGCTCATAATGTAGACAAGATTAGCACAGAGGAAACAATGACCTGCTGACATGAGCTTTTTTACAAAGATATTAAGGTAAGAACAATCTCTCTCTCTCTCTCTCTCTATATATATATATATGTGTGTGTGTGTGTGTGTGTGTGTGTGTGTGTATATGTAAAATCAGATCATGTTGTACACCTGAAACTTACACAGTGTTATATATCAATTATATTTCAGTAAATCTGGAAAAAAAACAATCACGCTGGAGGGTGGTTTGTAGTGATATGTCATAGTTCTATCTTTAGCTCTGTTCTGTTTCAGTATCTTGTATTTCCCCCAAATATTTAGGTGAGACTACAGATGGCATCTGGAGCCCATAGAGATTGCATTTGCTAAATGCAACAGCACCCTGACGACAGAGGCTTAACCAAAGAGGGGCTGGTTTTCTCACAAGACAAAGACTCGGGATGCCTAGTGAAGGGCCTGTGCAGTTGCTACACAATGGCATCATGCTCCGGGCTACTTTTCTTTCCTCTCCATCTTTCTTAGAATCCGGTTTTCATCCTCATGGATCTGGCCTCGTTAATAAGCTTGCCTGGAAGCCTTCCCAGTGACTTCTGCTTTTACGTCACTGGCCAGAACTGTATCACATGACCACCCCTAGCTGCAAGTGATGCTGGGACATAGAGTTCAGTTGACTCTTGAACTGTCGAAACTCCCTGTGTAACCTTATAGTCTGCCCTCCATATCTGGGCTTCCACACCCTCGGATTCAACCAACCACGTGTAGTACAATAGTATTTACTATGGAAAAAAATCTGTGTATGAGTGGACCTGCACATTTCACTCCCATGTTGTTAGGAGTCAAGTGTACTTTAATTGAACACATTGCTACAATTTAATGCAATCAAGCATTTGTTAGTAAAGAAGATGAAAAATGGATATTGGGTATGTAGTAGCAGTGGGTGTCACAGGCTTCTCCTGAGAGTCACAGATCACACAGTCTGGGGAGGAAAATAAATACGTTGAAGAAGTCAGAACACAGAAGGATCTTAGGAGAATGGAATAAAAAAATGAATCTAACATGCAAAATTCAGTAGAGTTAAAGTCTTACCCCTGAGTCGAAAAGAATCAACTGTAGGGCTTCCCTGGTGGCGCAGTTGTTGAGAATCCGCCTGCCGATGCAGGGGACACGGGTTCGTGCCCCGGTCCGGGAGGATCCCACATGCCGCGGAGCGGCTGGGCCCGTGAGCCGTGGCCGCTGAGCCTGCGTGTCCGGAGCCTGTGCTCTGCAACGGGAGAGGCCACAACAGTGAGAGGCCCACGTAACACACACACACACACACACACACACACACACACACACACACACACAATCAACTGTATACAGATAGAATGGGAAAATGTTTAACAGCACCCTATAAAAATCTCTATTAATTTAAATTTACCATGAGCAGTAACAGCAATCAAAATAATATTTTACATTTCTTGAATGTTTACTATTAGTTATCGCATTTAATTCTCATAGTAATCCTCTGAGGTAGAGTTATTATTATTACAATCCCTATTTTATTTTTGAGAAAACAGAGAATTATAAGGAACTTGACTAAAGTCCTATAGCTAGTAAGTGGCTAAGGCAGGATTTGAACCAAAGGCCAGGGCTCTTATTAATTACCCCTATAGTATACTGTTTCCTAAGGAAAAGTGCTCCACTGTCTAACGTTAATTCGGTTGTGGACTACATTCATAGTTTCACAATATCTACGTCTAGGAAGTTAATAGTCTGTCTTTTCTGATCAGAACACGTTTGCAGTGTTGCTCTTAATTCTGGAAACCACAATCAGACAGACAGGAACCAGTAGCTCCCTCGTATACCCGTACCGTCTTTGCTTCAGTTTCAGAGGATAAGAAGGATGCTCAGGGCCACCTACTCCTCCAAGGATGTTCTTGGTCTCATCCTGTGTCTCTCTCTGGAACTCCATCATTTAACCCTTCTATCTTCCATATCTCCAACTTATCACTTATTACTAATTATTTTTCCTCAGCCAATAACTTTATTTTCAAAGTTTCTATCCTAAATAAATACCCCCCCCCAAATCTCATCTGTAGAAATATGTACCTTTTAAACTACTCCTTCTAATGAGTCATTGTTAACCATAGTTCTTAAAAGAATATTTAACATATGCTGTCTCTAACTCTTTGCCTCCCATTCACACCTTCCTCAATTTCCAACTATGTTGAATGTCACCAGCCATTGCACGTACAACTGGCAGCCGTCTTTATAAGTCAAAGGAGTTGACAAACCGGATGCTTGTTGGATGCTTGTACGTTAAGGGCTGCTCATTTATCTGATTTGCATCCAGAAAGCATTCATAAGTCTGTTACGAAGTCTAGTTTTCACAAATGTGTTCTCCTACTAAATCAGGATGACTTTTAATTCACTTTGAAACTGAACCTAAACACTGCATGATTTTATTGGCTCGTTATTGGTTTTCTTATTATATTATTCTTAACATAACAAGGCTGACTACTGCAGCTCTTTCATACTTTGGAAATAATTTTTATGGCTGTAACACTAACTTATTATGGAAATGGTGGTATGTTGAGTGATACAGTAAATGAAAACTGGCTGGTTCCATTTTGTTGAATTATCAGTGCAATAAGCATTAGTGACATGAAGGATCTGAGAAAAGAAAATGTATCGTCTGCATCTACCATGGGATTGGCATTGCCCAGCACCACGTCCTCTGAGAATGGAAAAGACGTGAGTCACTTTGGCAAAATGCTTTGTAAGAAGATAATTTCACGATGGCATAGAAAACCTTAGTTTTTGGTTATTTTTTTTTTTTTGCGGTACGTGGGCCTCTCACTGTTGTGGCCTCTCCCGTTGCAGAGACAGGCCCCGGACGCGCAGGCTCAGCCATAGCGCGCAGGCTCAGCCATAGCTCACAGGCCCAGCCGCTCCGCGGCATGTGGGATCTTCCTGGACCGGGGCACGAACCCGTGTCCCCTGCATCGGCAGGCGGACTCTCAACCCCTGCGCCACCAGGCAAGCCGAAAAACTTACGTTTTAAGTGCAAGCATAATATAATCATATTTCTAAACTTCCACCATCTAGAAATTATCAGGAATACTGGTGGTGGTCAGAAGTTCTTTTTCTTACCAATTTTACCTCTTAGACTCTTTCTGTATTCAGTGGATTGTAGCAAGCAATATCCTTCAAGGAAAAATCCTAAAATTTCCTAAAGGTAGAAGGAAAACAGTAATTAACTTAATATCCTGCTAAGATACAAAGAACAAGTTTTCTACAAGATTTGGCTTTTTGCAGCTTTTTGTTTTTGACCATTTGCAAAGCATGATTAGAAAAAGATATTGCCAAAGACCGGATGGAATGAGAGGCAGGGTCTAGGAGCAGAGCCGGGTGGGGAGAGTGAGCTGTGGTATACAACCAGATCCTGTGGGATTACTAGAATTTATTTAAAAACTTAGGGCTTCCCTGGTGGCGCAGTGGTTGAGAGTCCGCCTGCCGATGCAGGGGATGTGGGTTCGTGCCCGGGTCCGGGAGGATCCCACATGCCGCGGAGCGGCTGGGCCCGTGAGCCGTGGCCACTGAGCCTGCGCATCCGGAGCCTGTGCTCCGCAACGGGAGAGGCCACAACAGTGAGAGGCCCGTGTACCGCAAAAAGAAAACAAGAAAACCAACCAACCAACCAAACAAACAAAAAATTAATAAGCCTGAGATGGAGAAGGTAAGTGACTTGCCCAATGTCTTCTATCTCCTAGCTCAAAAACCTCTCCCTCCATGCCACAGGCATGCACTTATTTACTTTTATCTCATCTCTTTTAGCTTCCATTCCCCAAATGAGAAAAGAGACAGAGGGAGAGAGAAATACAGCCAGACTTGTTATTAGAATAAAATGGAATAAGAAGGCAGTGATATTTGGGGAGCATTCTGCAAGCACATCTAGATGCTAGAAAGACTTCTACATTAATAAACAAACAAGAAGCTTGCACGGCTATGTATTTTTCCAAAATAGACTGCATTTACGATCAACTTTTAAAAGCGAATAACCTCTACTCTACATAATGTAGGAGAAAGAAATCATTTCGTATTGAGTTCTAACCTATACCTAGAGCTTACACTCTAGTATATTTTACCAGACAACATTGTTCAAAAGAGTTATGGCTTATAGCATTAAACAGAACCAAGGCAAAAAAAAGAATAACTTTAAAGTGTTCCACAGGTACAGGAAACAGTTTAGGGGAATCTTCTATTAAACCTGTTCTCATCTTCTATTAAACCATGTTTTCAAATAGCATGCAGTTATTTAGTAACTACCTGTCAGCCCCTTGCTGTAGCCCCTTGCTCATTTGGTTATATGCGCTTTACAAATTAGTGCCCCCAAAGATCTAAAAAAAAAAAATTACACAGAACATGGTGATTATCCTTAGAGTTACTTGGTTTCTCAAAGGTTAATGGCAATTTAATTTGCTAGGTCTGAATTCCTATCATGACCTCATGGTATTCATGTACTTAACAGAGTGATTTTGCATGGCTGTTGGCGCCTCAAAGTATTGTGCACTGGCTAAAGTATGGGAAAGCCCTTGGGAACAGGTGCGAATCCAAAATGGTGAGTGCGGTGTGTTTGTGTGTGCTCCTGGCTATACGGGGCTTGCAATAAATATTATTGAATGCATGTGAGGGAGCGCAGGTGCAAACGTACACCTGCAGGGCTCCTTTGTTCTCACAAAGGCTGACCAATTCTGGGAGCGAGCAACCTTTTACCCAATCAAGGGTCACTCCCACTTAATAAGCTACACACATTTGTTATGTTTATCAGATCGTCAAGGGAAGAGAAATACAAATGTCTCACCTTCCTTTGAAAATCAAGAATAACAAAAGGCCAAACATCTTTCATTAAATACAAGAAGTACAGGCACACAGTCTGGGAGGGAGAACAAGAAAGATACAGGAGACTATCTAAGACCTTGAAGCAGCAGAGAGCTGGGGTTTAATCAGAGAGATGAAGACTGTCCTGAAAGTAGAGGCATTATAAAATGGTATGGCTTTTGGAGGCTTCAAGGGAATCCGCTGCTTGAGCCCAAACTGTGGTGTGCTGAGGGCTACTCCTGTTAGCTTGCTAGAACCAATTGTTAAATATTCAGGAATCCTGGGACCAGGTTGTTACTGTTGAAATCTTGAAACTGGCCACAGTGGGAGTATTTACACCGTGAAAATTGGCAACCCCTGCAAGCCGGGGCTCCCAGCCCCGACCCAAGCCCATTTATCAGCGTGCCACTGAGTTCAAATATCGTTAAAGGAACACTATAATGAGAAGCCCAGTTTTCTAATAATTTGTATGGGACATGGTCTCCCTACTCATCAACTCTCAGACTCTAAGCCTTGCCCTGAGGGACTCCAAGTCTCGCTTCCCTTCCTTCCTTCTCTCTCTCTAGCTCTTCCAACCCTCAAGAGACTATCACAATTGAACAGTAATTTGTAAGAAGCCTGTGTTTGAATATGAATAGGCAAGAGCATAGATTTGAATCTGAACCCAGGTCAGACAACCTGGGTTGGAATCCACAAGCCTGTATTTACCAGATGTGTGATTTGAATAACACCTCATCAAGCTTTGGGTTGTAAAAGGGGCATAATAGCTCTCCCACCTAATGGAGTGGTTGTAGGAAGAATAGTATCTTCCTTAAAGTGCTGCTGGAGGTATTAAATGAGTTGTTATGTGTAAAACGTTTGGAACTCTGGCCATAGAAGGCCCCACATGTGTCTTTATTCTTGTACTTATGATTGGGAAGGTGATCGTGTGCAAAGGGCACACTGTAGACACTCGCTAACTGGGAATCGCCTTTATTCTTCTTTTTGCAGTCCCATTATTAGACAGAATTGGCATTTGGGTTAAAACACCTTTTTCTTTAGCAGCTGGCAGGCTGATGTCTCTTGGGCCACAGCCTGGCTATTTGGAGAGTGTCTGTTGTCACATCGGATGCCATTTTCTGGGAGTGGACCTTCAGCTTTAAAAATGAACAGGCACCAGGTGGGTGGGCTAGGAGATCCACAACCTGTGGAAGCAGGCAGAGCAGGGAGAGCCTGGTGACCTGTCCTTTCTTTGAATTGACGGAACTTACAACCTGTAATAGTCTGTAAGAACTGCACAAATTTGTTCTGTATTCCCTTGGGATTTTAGTAGCGCTTAGGGTACCATGGTGATAACTTGATCCCCTTTTTGCTCTTTTGTGGTTGGGCTGGGATTGGTGGAAGTAAGCAGGGTTCAGCCCCCACCTCTTCTCAACTGCTTCTCCACCCTCTCCCTATAATAGTGGTCCTGTGTTTAGTGACACTGACTGCAGAGAGGCCCAAGGATGGGACAGACCTGTGACACCCATTCCAAGGACATGCCAATGCCAACAGAAAGTGGGGACCGGAGTGTCTCCCTGGCTTGTAACGCTCTGGATAGAACTGACTTGACGTTCCAACTCCTGGGCCTCTGAGAACGAAGTCTTCCCTGGCCTCCAGGCAAAGGGTCTTCCCTCAAAGCTCAATCTCATTCACAGAGGAGTTCTTATTTCTGAAAAATGCCGCATGTTTCAGCAGGTGTGCAAATTGGCCATTAGACTCTACAAGTGAAAACGCATGCATGAGGCTATAGGACTATAGGTGCAAGAGGCCTGATTGCATGTGCTGTGTTTACTTTGTCTTCTCTAAAATCTCCAAATCATGCTGAAACTACATCCGTCAATAATTTCTCCGTTGAGTTGTGATACTTTCTTAGAGTCTACAATTTATGCAAAAATAACACCAGCCCTTCAAACCTCTATTACCCACAAGAGTCAGGAAACACAGGGGAACCCTCCATTCTCCAGAATCCTAAGTTGGTTGTATATGGCTTTTTTGGTTTTGTTTTCTGCCTGTAATCCCTTAAAAATCTCGTCAATTATTTCAGGGCAAACAAGGTCAATCTGCCATGATGATCAATTGAGTAAGAAAAAGAAGGAGGAGGAAGAAGAAGGGGAAAATATTCATGGCTAACAGCCACCGGGAACTTAGCCTGTGTGAGAATCCATGCTAAGCGGCTCATATGCACCACTCTATGAATATACGAAACAACCTGTGAGGCACACAATATTATGAGCCCTGTTTTATAGAAGAGGAAGTTGAGTCTCAGGGCAGTGAACTTGCCCAAGGTCCCACAGATAAAAAGTGGTACAGGATTCAAAGGTAGGCCCTCTAACCTGAGAGCTTCATGCTTAACCATGGTGGTTTATATTCTGAAGCATTTTGGATTCTGGGGTTGAAATAAAGGAACATATGATTACAAGTTGGCATTATTAAATATATTGCAGCATGTCAACCAGCTCTCCAGAAAAAAGCAACAACTCTAAATTTTTAGTATTTGTCCGTTTCCATGGTGTAAATATTCCCAGTGTGGCTAATTTCAAGTACCCAGTTTTTAAAATCCCTGCACATCACTGACTAAATATCAGTATGTAATAGGAGAGGGTTTGCTGTAGGTTTAGGAGAGTTGGGTCCTGGGCTGTCTTCCCTCTTTACTTACATGCTGCTGCAGCAAGACTCAATCTTTTTTGAACTTCAGTGCCCTCCCTCATCTATAAAACAAAAAATAGAATCCACTGCCTTCACTTTTTTTTTAAGCTTCAGGAAGGGTCTCTATAATGTGACTTGACAGTTTGGAAAGTATAGTCTTTTTTTAATGTGAAAATGAGGAATATGCTAGTCACTAAAAAGGTCACTTTTGAGAAGAAATTAAGTTTCAAGTTTAATGAAATTCAATAAATACAATCATCTATTTCCCTCCCTCCACCTTTATCTTGTCTAGAATTTTTTTTTTGGCTGCACTGAACAGCTTGCAGGATCTTAGTTCCCCGACCAGGGATCAAACCCGTGCCCCCTGCAAAGGCAGCACAGAGTCCTAACCACTGGACCGCTAAGGAATTCCCATTGTCTAGGCTCTTCTTGAACTTTGCTTTCTTATTGGGTGATTGTTGGAGGAAAGACAATCAAAGTCACTTTGCAATTTTACCTTGGAAGTATTTTGATTTTCTAAGGCAAAAGTTCTTCAGCTAGGATATGTAGGACAATTAGTTTTCTTTGTAATCCCATTTATTACATGGTATATGCATATAAAAGCATCCTTGAGAAATGATCCATAAACTTTACAAGACTACTGGAGAGTGCATGGCAAAAAAAAAAAAAAAAAGAAAGAAAAAAGCACATATCCAAATGGAGAGTTCCAGAGGGCTTAGGAACAGAATTTTTTTTTCCTCATCTGTGCTGGGAGAGGGCAGATTTCTAGCAAAGCCATGAGGAGCCACCACTTCACTGGCCTCACTCTCCAAAATGAAAATGAAAATAAAATACATGCCTTACTTTTCTGGATATCTAAATTTAACTGTATTTATTAGCCATTAAATACTAATGGGATTTTGATTGACTTTCATAAAGCATGTCATCCATTTTTCCACCCCCCCCCTTTTTAAATCTCTCCTCAAAGCCAACTGTAAATACTGGCTTTGAGTCAATATTTATAGTTGAGAATGAACATTCTTTCAGTCATTGGGAAGCATGTTCTTTCAGGATAATCTACAATGAAGGAAAAGCTTGATCTTCTTGTGTTGGAAACTTCGGTATCGCTGAACTGTCTTCTGTAACAGGAAGACCTCCTTTAGCATTCCCTCATTCCTTTCACAAATATTGAGGACATACCACTTGCCAGGCAGAATGAAGGCACTGGGGCCATTAAGACGAATGTCCTCTGCACCTGCCGTTGAAGAGCTCAGTCCACGGAGGAAGACACTAGGTGAGCAGAAAGTCACAATGCACGGTGCTGAAAGAGAGGAAGGAACAAGTGGCTGAGGGAGGGTGTGACCTCCACAGGTGGCCAGACAATTACAGAGGACACATGGGTATATCGCAGCTGTGTAGATGTCCTCGATTAAAGTTAGTTTTTATTGATTTGTACAGAATTTTAACAGTAAAGATAGACACATTTAAGGACTCATTTTTATTGCTTAATTCTCATATTCAACTAAAATATATATTGTGTATTTGAATTTCCAAACAAAATTCACATGTGCATAAAGGAATACATTGCATTATTTAATCAGTAGTTCTCCATGTTGGATACACAGTAGAATTAATGACCTGATGGCAGGGGTGGCGGGGAGCTTTTTAAAAATACAAATGCATGGGCCACTTTTCCTTGGTGGGCAAGGACCTGAGAGAAATCCCAAGGAATGATGGGATGCCGTTGAGTGGGGAGAGATGTTGCCAGAGCATCTCCTGCCCCCATGACCCACACTGACCATACATATTCAGGGCACATGCTGGCTTTAGTGGGTTCCAGACCAAGCCTTACCTGCTCCTCTGGCAGATTAGCGCCACAGGCACAGACCCGCCATATGATGGAGATGCAGACTCCGTGGCAGGCCTCCTTGCCCCACAGAAATGATTTCCCACCTGGAGCGCTGGTGCTTGAAATCCCATTAGATAGCCATGGCTTTTCTGGAAGTCTTGTGTTCTTCAAAGACATAAGTGCCTCTGAGAAATTACACGAAAACTTATTGGTTATTTGTACCATCCAGGGGCTCATTTCCTGAGAGCAGGTTTTGAAAGAAGGCAGCAAGGTGAATTTATGAGATTTGGATTCTTGACTGAGAGCTGAAAAAGGGTACAGGAAGAGAAAGCGTCTGTTTGGTTCTCTCCAGGTAGCATCCCTCAGCGTGGGCCTGCACCCACTGACCACCTCCAAGTAGAGTCACTGCTTTATTTAAATGTCACTTACGACTCTTAGTAGTTCCCTAATGACATGAGGATGCTCTTCCATCCAGTTTTGACCTTCCTGTTTGCTATGGAAAAACTTCCTCTTTCGAGTGGGATTCCTGTCAAGAGAACCAAATAAGAAGCAAATAGAAAAATAAAATTCATAAGGCACAAATGGGGAGAAAAATCACTGAATCCTTACAAAACAACTGGCATTGGTCAAGGTGGTTCTCCTCTATATGCTACCTGCATGATATATCGATATATGTGTCCTTCTGGCTCAGAACAATAAGCACCTCTCCTCGGAGAGGCTGGGCATGGATTGCTCTGTAGAGCACTTAGCACATTCTGAGTGCTCTGTAAATGTCGGGAATATGAGATCATCTTCAGGGGATGTCGCCTCAGAGGAAGGTGCCATGCGGATACTAGTATTGTTATTCTTTTAGCACAAATTTATAATTGACTTTCTGTTAAACACTGCAACAAAAATTAATTCCGTATGATTACAGTCATTAAACAAATGCCTGGTAATGAATGCTTTCTTATTAGCATTCCTCAAATCACTGGGGTAATACCATATAAGGCTGTTGCTCCATTGTCAGATTAATTGGGATGCACAACCTGCCTTTTGCAGTAGAGCCTGCACACAGCTTTATAGCAGCCGGACCATGATTTAAGGCTACTGCTGGACTAATTTATCTTCCAGTTTTTTCCTATTGCTCTTGCCGTTCCTTTAGGTGCAATTTACAAGTTAATTACAGCATACAAGTAGCTTAAGGCAATTTCTACCTGCTAAAAAAAAGCAGTGTGTTTTTTAAAACCAAAATGCAGGGGAGAGCTCTCCCACCATTCTTCTTCTGATGCCGAAACTAACTCCAACAATCAGGACTGAAGGTTTTCACCTGTTTTTGCATTGGGACGGTCACCCCAAGACTCACCTGCCTTCTTAGCAAGCAGGACAGAAATAGTTAAGTCCCGAAGGCTGTGAGTTAAAAACTCTGCCTGAGGGACACTCAATGTGAGGTGTCCCTGCCAGGTGTGGGGTAGCACTGCCAGGTGTGGGCGGAGAAAGGCTGCCCTCCTGCAACTCCGCTTCACAGTCAAGGTCGTCTGACTGGTGCCACCTTAGAAACTGGCCCGGTTCTGTAGAGGACATTGAACGATCACACCCTGCAAGTCAGCTGACTGCTGTGTCATCGCTGCTGCTTTCTGCATCATCGCACTGCCCCAGCCCTGGTTCCTGCCGTTTCCTCATCACAAAGCGTACAACTAGGCAAAAAGCGACCGTGTGAAAGGGTTCTTTTCCTGCTGCTACCTAGCATTTCTTCCATGAGGAGTATTTACCTTTGTTTAGCCAGGAGCAGAGAAGCAGTCTGAATGCACACAGTGGCTTCACACTTGGCAGCGTGCATTTCCAGCAGAGCAGGTACTGCTTGCTTGGAGCCTGGTGGCCAGACTGCCCCTGGTGGAGCGCGGCTGGGTCCCCAGCACTTGTGGGAATAGCGTGCAGGCTTCTCACGCCGCGCCGCTCTACCTGCAGGAGCAAAGGCCAGGACAAAGGAGATGCTGATGCCGTTTGCCTGGCTGGGGCCTGGGCAGGCAGACTCCACCGAACTGATGCTGTGTGACTCTCCCAGCTCCCAGTTCGGGCTGGTCACGGGGGCTGGCGCAGATCCCCGCTCCTCAGTTAGAACACGGTTTAAAGGAGAAACCAGACTCACTGACCTAAATCCATCCCAGTCCTCTCTGGATGCGGGGACAGCTGTCGACTAGCAGTGACACAGCCAGCCATCAAGTGGAGAATCGTTGCGACTGCAGTCTGGGTGCAGGTGGAGCCTGGGAGATTGACAGTTTAATTGCGGTCCTCCGATGGCTTCTTCTTATTTTCCTAAATAATTGTGCTCGCTAAGTGTACAGTTGCCTGGATTAGTCTGCCTTGCACACAGTCTTCGTCTGCGTTGGAAATCAGGGTGCCAGGCGAGACTGTTTAGTGCTGGCTCCTTCCTGCGGGATG
The DNA here is from genome assembly GCF_026419965.1 of Kogia breviceps. Classification (NCBI taxonomy): domain Eukaryota; kingdom Metazoa; phylum Chordata; class Mammalia; order Artiodactyla; family Physeteridae; genus Kogia; species Kogia breviceps. The sequence goes on from NC_081319.1 coordinate 90,694,530, forward strand.
TTATTCAACTAGGATGGGTCACACTGACAACAAAGAAGGAAGCAGAAAGCATCACTTTATCTTCTCTTGTGATGTTAGCGGAACATAACCGTTCTTCTTCGCAGTGATGCCCTCCTCTGTGTGTGTGCGCGTGTGTTTGTGTGTGTGTGTTAATTCATCTAATCGAAGAGCCTAACAGATATCATCATGGATGTGTGCCTTTTTAAAAATGATTTGGAAAAAAAAAGGCAGCCTGTGGAGACAGCGATTTGAGACAGCTGCACATTTAGGTTATTGCCAATTTGAAATACTTTGGTTTGTGAAGCCGAGCCCTAAGAGACAAGCTGGGTAACTGAGAAAGAGATCGTAGATAAAGAAATAAAAATGACAAGCGTAATGGAGGCTCTGTGGAAGGACTGTCAGAGCATCAGTTCCTGGATGGCAATTTCGCCAGGCTGAGACTGAATAATTCATAGATTGAAATTACCCTGCTTTCACCTTTCCATTTAAACCGGCATGATCTGAATCTCTAATAAATTTTCAAGATAAAGTAAAATGCCAGTTTGAATCTGAAGAGCTTTTAAAACCAGATGCTGCATCCCTGAATCTTTCGGTATCTTTCACAATTATCCCGTGAGAACTGCACTTCATCACGAAGCACCATTACCAGTGAAAATTACTGTGATTACAATAGCGACAGTAGAATACCGTCAAATGATCTCTAATTTACCTAATTTGCTAAGACTGTGTGCTTTTAACGCCCACTGTATGTCACCCTGCCGGGCACCCTGGATCTCTCTTGCACCGAAACAAAAGTGAGGCAGTGTGTGTGATACCTTAACTCCCAAAGCAAAGAACATTCTCCTAGGTTACAACGTCTCTTTCGTTGGGTTTGCATTTGTGTGTGTGTGTGTGTGTGTGTGTGTGTGTGTGTGTGTGTGTGTGTGTGTTTCCATTGCCTATACCCCAAATGTCCATTTGGGGAATTGGTAGAGCGTATTGTGTATTTGGGGTTGATTCTCGGATACAGGAGAGCACAGACTTCTTAATTTATACACCCTTTTAATTTTAATGTATACAAGCATGTGTTTACCAGAAGGGAGGGAAGATTCTGTTCTAGGAGGAGTTTAAAAATGCAGCCAAGATGAAGTGTTCATCTTTGTTTCTTTTTTGAAACCCCTCTCTGCCTTCAGGTTAGAGAGCCTTTCAGGGAATTATAATCCTGGTGTGATGTGTTTAAAACAAAAACAAAACCAAAAACGTTTCAGATTGAGAAGAAGCTCAAGAGACATCCCGTAATAACTCTGTGCAGCCCTTATTGAGAGCATGTGTGCCTGAGTGGGTATAGGAAGCTTTGGTCCTAGACTTTGGTTGCGTTTGTGTCTGCTCGATCTCCAAGTAGAAGTCTCACCCAAATAAGTGCTGCAGGTTTTGTCTCAGGGGTCACTGTGCCATCTGAGAGAGCGGCATGGTTCTTCAAGCCTCCGTGGAGAACAGACTGTAATCATCTGATAGGCGCAGGCACTTGTGGAATTTCACCCTCAGTAGCAGACAGCATGTGGGCTTCTGCTAATCAAGTGATTTAAGTTTGACTCTCTAGGTAGGGTTTCCGAGGAATGACAATTTCTGCGGAGGAAGGTTGGGTTGCAACATACCTGTCTAAAATTGTGAGTTGTTTGCTGAAGACCCTGCACTCTGGTATATTTCTTAATCCATTATCCCAGCTTTACCTCTTCCTGCACCCCTGCAAACACCTTTGGCAGAAGGAGGTAAGTTGTGTTTCTAATCATTTCTATAGTCGATGATGTTCCCTGTTGTTTGGTTTCAGTGGGTATATGTTTTTTATGTTATACTTTCTTTCCACTTATTGTTAGTCTCACTAACCTTGGGATAATAAACAACTTTTTTTCCTGTGTTTTTTCTAAATACAGATAAAACATGGTATTTTTAAAAAGTGATTTAAATATACTTTTTTCCCCCTTTGTCTGAATACATACAAAGTTTTAAGGCTTTCCGAAGGAAAGGGGAAAACAGTTTTACATTGTAAATAATTTGTTTAAAAATAGCAGCAGTTCACTAGAGATCAATTCTGTTACCATATTGTTTTGTGAGATAGCTCACGTTTCTAATACTGAACCTATTATTCTTATCTTTTGAGGAAGAAGCTTGGCTCTTAGTGACAAAGGGCTTTTCACAAACCCACACTGCCTAGGTGCCAAAGTGTTTTCTTTTGTAGCGGGGAGTGGGGTGGGAGGAAGAAAGAAACACAGTCTTGATATTCTGCACAAGGTTTTAAATTCCTGGCATTTTAAAGCTCTCCAATAGTCAAAATTGGAGCAGGGTAATTAATCATTGATTGAGCAAACTGGTTTATAAGTCTGATATTTAAGTAGTAACAGGTATCCTAAAATTCTCTAAGAATAATTGGAAATCAGATTTTTGTTACTTTTTTGGGAATGGGAAACTAATTGTATTCACTTGATAAAATAGCAAATTTGAAACTGATAGTTTTATGATTCAAGTATTTGTACTTCATATTCGTGGAAAATGAGAGGTTTTATTTTGTTAGGATGCAAGTGCCACTAGTGCTATCATGTGTTAGTGCTTGACGATATTGATGATACTGAAATTCCCTTGTTTTGCCACAAAAAAGAAAAGATTCAACATTTAGAGCTGCTAACTTAAAAATCTTGAACTCCAGTATTTCTCTAAAATTAAAGTTTCTTTTCAAACTATATTTAAGTCATTGAATGTAAGTGATCATGGTATTATAAAATAAGTTCTTTAGATAATTTCTAATCCATTGTCGACAACTTTTTTCACTATGGATATGTCTTACTTATAATGCTCTAGATAAGCATAACAGTTGAAGTAGACTACCAGGATAACTTTACAACTGCAAGTAATTTGAAAAAATTAAAGAATCAACTGTAAAGTAGGGATTAATTTGGGTGAATCTCAGATACTGTCACGGCTTAACACTATTTTGTACCTTTTTTTTTTTCGATGAGCGTGAGAAAGATAGGTAAAAAGTTACCCCCTCCCTCCTAACTCCTAACCCCCAATCACTACAGAGCATCAGCTACAGTTAGCAGGAGTGATTTAAAATGTAAACACCGGAACCACACTCATAGAATCCACAAGAATGCCTCATATTTTAAGATAGGCTGTGCAAACTTTATCACTTAATAATTGCAGCCTTTTCTGCAATACAGATACTTTGGTGAACAGATGCATTTCACATATAGTCAAATAGAATATTCCTAGTTGATATGAGATTTCTCTAATTAACATATGCTACAAGGACAATGGCAGAGTATAGTTTTCCCTAAGTTTTAGGAGTGTAGTAAGGAAACATGCTTTTACCAAGTACCAATATTTGTGCTATCCTAGGCTGCCAAAGAGAAAAAGGCAGGTGAGACAAAAGAAACAGGTGAAGATCAAAGAAAAGCACTCACATTATTCAGTGAGGCTTTTTTTTAAAAAAATAGCATGATCCAAAAAAAGATTGAAAATCTTGTGTCTGTGTACTGTGTCTGTGCACTGTCTTTTTAAAGAGCCTCTTCTCTCTAGTAAGAGAATCTTTCCAACATTTTACTATGAAAAATTTCAAACATACAGAAAAGCTGGAAAGTTGTAAACACCCAGATACCAACCCTCTAGACTCTGTAAATACCATTTTCCTGTACTGGATTCATCACAAGTATATCCAACTATCTACCCTTCTGTTTATCCATCAATCCATCATATTGTTTTGATGCATTTCAAAGTAAGTTGCAGGCATCAGTATACTTTACCCCTAAGGAGATGCCTGCTGAAGTGTTTAACTAGAATTCAACATTTGTTTATAGTGCTTTCCTAAGTAAAATTTATATATGATGAAGATAGAATTTTGAAAACAACGTACTGTTTTTTCTAATGTGGCATTAATTATTTCTTTAACGTGATGAGTGACTGCCTGCAAACCCTTATGCTCCGATGTTTTAAAGGTACAAATCCCCCATTAATGGTGGAGTGAAAGAAGCCCTTCCCAATCTCAATTCCCATCACCCAGGTGAGCCTTCATCGACTGAGCCCAGGGTCCACTAGTAACTCAGCATCAGTATTGGGATGGAGGAGGTTTCAGGGCATACAGAATTAATTCCCAAGGTCTATCCCCATCCTTGGACCAGCTTTCCCTTCTTTTATCTGCAGGCCCTTGAAAAGTAACCCCTTTGCCTCTTGAACAATCACCAGCTGTTCTTTTACTTGGGTTCATTCTCTGCCTCTTCCCTTTCCTCCCCTACTTTTCCCAATTGGTTTTTCCCTTTTCCACTTCCTTCTGACTCCTAATTTTTTTTTTCTCAGAACAAAAAACCAAATCTCTTCATTTTTCGAGTCATTCTTCTGCATGCAATTTCAGGGAAATGATTATGGGAAGCAAAGGTAGGGAGTTAAAGAATCCCAAGAACGCTTAAAGGGATTGGTCACTTGTGTATAAAAACATAACTGAGTTAAGGATTGCCCTCTCAAGACCTCTTCATGAATCCATCTTTTGAATACAGTCTTGTGGATGAGATTTATCCAGTCCTCTCTTAACTGAACCCTAGACCAAGCTTCTTTATAATCTGTACTGGTGTAGTTCCTAAGAATAAGGACATTCTCTCTGCTTCCCAAATCTGCTAAGTTTCATAGACTCAGCTTCTGGTCACTAGCTCTGGTCCATAACATTTCCATCAGTAGCAGCACAAGGCCTGCCTCTGAAATCGTGCTTGGCCCTGACCCCCCAGGATGAGGAAATTCTCAAATCTTCGGTCCATGTACACATGGCACTTTCTAGGTGGCTTCTCCCTCGGGCCATCTTTCTTCATTCAGTTCAGCATACCTAAAGCTTTCATTAGATATTAGATAAAAAGACCATTAGATCGTTGTGGCTGGGTCTATCTTTGGCTGGATTGCCACCAATTCGCCTATTTTTATAAAGTACTAGTTGGTTATAACAGACCAGTTAAAAGTTTAGGTTTTGTAATTAGACAAAGCTGGGTTGTAATCCGTATTGCCACTTAACTAGCAACATTACTCTAAGCCAAGTTACTCAACTTTGAGCTTCACTTCTTCAAAGGGTTGCTGTGAATATTAAATTACATTTATATATATATATAACATATACATATTATCTCTCTATAAATAATATATAAATTGTCTATATATTTTTATTTATATTATAATTATATATTATTTATATATAAATGAGAAGTATATATTATATAATATAATTATATGACATTTTATTAAGTATATATAATGTATTTAGCACAATGTTTGGCAGCCACTTGGCACTCAGTATCTATTAATGTCCTTATCATCATCATCACCATCACCACCATCATCATCATATCAACCGAAGGTGCCATCCTCCTAGAGCTCAATTGGCCCTCCATCAGTCTGGGTTCTCTAATACAGCGGTGCCTGACCTTTTTGGCACCAGGGACTGGTTTCGTGGAAGACAAATTTTCCACGGACTGGCTTGGGGGGGGGATGGTTTCTGGATGATTTAAGCACATAACATTTATTGTGCACTTTATTTCTATTATTACTACATTGTAATATATAATGAAATAATTATACAAAGCAATTGCTTTATTATGGTGTCTGTGCAGTCAAACCTCTCTGCTAAGGATAATCTGTATTTGCAGCCGTTCCCCAGCGCCGGCATCACCGCCTCAGCTCCACCTCAGATCATCAGGCATCAGATTCCCATAAGGAGCGCGCAACCTGGATCCCTCGCATGCGCAGTTCACAGTAGGGTTCGCGCTCCTGCGAGAATCTAATGCCGCCTCTGATCTGACGGGAGGCGGAGCTCAGGCGGTAATGCCAGTGATGGGGCGTGGCTGTAAATACAGATGAAGCTTCTCGCTCGCCCGCCACTCACCTCCTGCTGTGCGGCCCGGTTCCTAACAGGCAACAGACTGGTACTGGTCCGTAGCCTGGGGGTTGGGGACTCCTGCTGGAATAGATCCTAGCAGACTGCCCTCTCTTACCATATCCACATTTGCTTATTTTAATGGACCTCACATTGAATTTCCCCCTTTTTTTTAAGGTCTAAGAGGGCCCCTCCCCCCAGCTTTCAGTTGGGAGCGGAGCAGAAACGGCCAGTGGAACTCACTGAATGATCAAGCTCTTCCGGGTGAGGGCTCCGGGTTTTCCTCAGCTGTCCCCCGTGAGACTGCCCTCATTCTTTCAGAGTTCTACATGCCAAAGTCAAATTGTGGAATATGTGCAAGCATAGGTTTAATTTAATTTGAACAAAACGGAGAGACGGGGCTTCCCTGGTGGCGCAGTGGTTGAGAATCCGCCTGCGGATGCAGGGGACACGGGTTCGTGCCCCGGTCCGGGAAGATCCCACATGCCGCGGAGCGGCGGGGCCGTGAGCCATGGCCGCTGAGCCTGCGCGTCCGGAGCCTGTGCTCCGCAAAGGGAGAGGCCACAGCAGTGAGAGGCCCGCGAACCGCAAAAAAAAAAAAAAAAAAACAACGGAGAGACACAGGGTCTTTCCGTCTAGGAGGGTCAAAGGTAGAATTGTGGAAGATAAATTTCCTACCACATCATTGCAAAACATAGCAGATGACTGAGGACATACCAGAGAAACACAGCCTTTAGGCTCAGTAAGAGCGGCCTCTGCCCTGGGCACCATGCTTTTGAGAGCTGCACTTCCGAGGGCCCTGCTCTGCCCCTCTGCTGTCATGCCCTGTCACAGCACTCCCCACAGGGCAAAGTCAGTGGGTCAAGGGGACTCGTCCATCCAGAGCCTGCCGCTTCGCCTCGCTCCTAGAGCATGCTTCCTGGAATCCTGAATTCCTGCGTAAGCATCTCTGTGTAAACATCCTCGGCTGAGGATGAAGGATGCTGCCAGTGTATGTACTCCTAGGCCTGAGAGGTGGGCAGAGGAGGCTGTAATCGAGCAGGACCCTGTGGGGCCTTCCCGGGAGAGACCCCTCCCCCATATCCTCTGCTGAAGCTCCTCTCTCAAGTGCCCAGATAACAGTATCTGATGCACGTTTCCTGAGTTGTTTTACAGATGAGAAAACCTCCACCAAATGGAAGAAATTAACTACTTGATGACCGTGAGCACGTAGCCCCCATGCCCACCGGGGCCTAAGGATTGGTCACGATAACCCCCGTGACACCTGTTACCTCACCATCAACCAATCAGAGAATTGTGCGCGAGCTGATCACGTACCCTGGGACGCCCCTCCCCCACCTGGCCTTTAAAAATGCTTTGCTGAAAGCCATGGAGGAGTTGAGCGTTTTGAGCACTCGCTGTCCTGGACTCCTTGCTCGGTGCCTTGAAATAAACGTCGCACATTGCTTCACCACAGCTGGGTGTCAGTAACTTGCCTTTACTGCGCGTGGGCGAGAGGACTCAAGTTTGATTGGGTAACAAGGTGGGCTGGAGTATCCACACACGTGGGAGACGCCTTTCCTAAGGCAAGAAAGCACGGGGAGTCAGCAGAGAGGCTGGTCAGGCCGGAGGCTGCTGTCCGTACCGCCGCCACACTCTGGCATGGAAACCCGGAGCAGGGAAGGTCCCCACGTTTCGTTCTGGTCTTGGGAAGGAGGATTTGTCAAGGTAAGAGAGGAGAATTTATTTTCTTTAACAACGTGTTGGCTTTATTTGTACCTTTTAAGTATTTAGAGATGGTGTGGAGGCCTCTCTCTGTACTCTTGCCCAGACCCTGCTCATGGCGGTCAAGCCTGAAGCTGAGCTCGCTTTTGGAGGCTCAGTCTCCCCAAAGGCTGATTGGTTGGACGTTATTGTGTTCGTGGACAAGTCAGTCTTTAAGTACAAAGGGGAAAAGGCTGTTTGCTCACTCAAATCTAGGAAGCTTATTTTCTAATTGAGGTTTTTAATCTCCAAAGTTTTTGAAAGTTAGTAAATTTGGAAAGTATCAAAGTTCCATTTTGTATTTATGTATAGAACATTCTATGGGTAAAAAAAAAAAAAATGTGAAAATGATTCTGTCTCTCTACTGACATATTAAAGAGGTAAACTGGTTTTTTGTACTTGACCTAGCCGGAAAGCCAGCAGCTAACTGAAGTAGATAGGGGGCTGGGCAGGATTGGTACATTAGAGGCTATGGACCCAAAGTCGCCATTTTATTGAGCTGCTTAAAGACATGATCTCTCTTTCACTGCACTGACTACGATATTCGGTACTGAAGAGGTGAGATGAAAACAGAGAAGTTAAAAAATTAACACCTGGCAGTAGGAGAGTCCCTGTTTCATAAAATAAATCCTAGAGTATATATGATTTGTTAAAAAATTGGATTTCCGAAAGAAAAGAAAATTCAGGGGTCAAAAAGAGATTTGGGAAGCATGGAGAGGGAATATGCCCAGGGCTGTGGGTGTTTTACACACAATAAATGATAGACGTGTTAAATGTCATTTAGTCCAGCATAAAACACAGAGGCTAACGTAGCTGAGTCCGGAGCCAGTCAGCCGGGATTTGAATCCTGATTTTGTTGCTTTACCATCTGTGTGAACTTTGAGTTTTTAACCCCTCTGGTTTTTAGTTTCCTCATACGTAAAGTAGGGATAATAGTGCCCTCCTTGGGCTTCCCTGGTGGCACGGTGGTTAAGAATCCACCTGCCTAATGCAGGGGACACGGGTTCGAGCCCTGGTCGGGGAAGATCCCACGTGCCTCAGAGCAACTAAGCCCATTAGCCACAACTACTGAGCCCACGTGCCTAGAGCCTGTGCTCTGCCACAAGAGAAGCCACCGCAATGAGAATCCCGCACACCGCAACAAAGAGTAGCCCCCGCTGACCACAACTAGAGAAAGCCCGCACACAGCAACGAAGATGTAACGCAGCCAAAAATAAATAAAGTAAAATAAATAAATATTTTTTAAAGTGCCCTCCTTGGAAGGTAGGAACGAGGATTAACTTAGTTAATATTCACAAAACTCTTAGGAGAGTGCTGGCACACAGTAGATGCTATAGAAGCATTTGTTAAATAACAGAGTAAAAATGGAAGACGAAGAAATTCAAGTCAAGAGAAGTTATTAACTTGTTCCCCATCACACAGTGAATTAAAAGATCTGCCATCCAACACAGATATTCAAATATCAGGCCTGATTCTGAGAGTGGCACATTGCCCAAGAGCTGATTTTGGCCAAAATAAAAATATCTATTTGTGTCACTTATTAGATGCCTAAAGGAGAAGGAAAAGGAACTTTAAAAAATACTGTAGTACATTATTCTGATATATTTTTAAAGTTTTTGTCCTACCCCTTCTGTATTTAAACGTTGTTTTTTACATTGTTATTCCCTTTTCAAGTTAACTCTTATTCCTAGCCAATAATCTACCAGGAGAGCTTACTACCTCACTCCCGTGCGTTAAGTACTCCAGAAAAAGCGCCGCTGCCACACACACATAAACATCCCATCATTGTACGGTGCAGTGAGTCTCGTTACAAAAATAATGCAAGTATATGAAAGAAATTGGGAAAATGCACAGAGGCGTAAGAAGCAAAGTAAACCTCAACAATAATCCCACTATTCTTAAGACAAGCATTGATTGTCTATATGATACAACTGTGTGTGTGTAAATAAATTATAAAGATTGGACTTAAATTGCATACCCTGCTTTGTAACCTGCTTTTAATAAATGAGTACGTCAAGAACAGAGCCCTTGAATTGCTGTATACTATTCCAATATACAATCCTTGTAGTGGGACATTAAAATTTTTCCAGATTTCTACTAGTATAGATGTAATTGGAAACATTAAAAGTTTAACGTGGCAGAATACATTCAGAAACAACCGAGGTCTTTCTTTCCTCCTCTTCCCAAGGACCCGCATAGGCCTTTGAGTCGTGGTTTTCTGTACTTTGCTTGGTCCCTAGGGGCAAGTCAATAGGCCCTTGTGTTTTCAAAAGTGTGTGTTCAGCGAGATGAGTCAACTGGGAGTCCTACGTAGGAAAGCGTTGGAGGCTTTGAAGGTCTAGAGTCGAGAGGGAAAAGAGCCAAGCCGGAAGCAGAAGGTGGACTATTCCAAGATTCGGAATGAGGGGTGGGTTCCTCAGGAGGAGGCAACCGTCAGGAGGCTGTGGTGGCATCCTGGAGGTGCAGAACTTTGAATGGGGGACTGTGGGGTTGCCTGGGGCCTACTCTACATTCCTGTGGCTGAGGTGGGTCCAGAGGGTTGTGCTGTCATTAGCAGAGGCTCTGGCCGTGACCCAAATGCATGCAAGCCTAGAGAGTAAAACTTCTTGGAACTACCTTCCCTAGATTCTTCAACTGCTTAAGCCCAAGGATTCTCCACAACCCCAAGGGCGGCAAGAGGAAAACTGGAACTCGGAAGACAATTGAGCATCTCACCAGCTCTAGCTGGTGGTGATATACGAGCCTTAATATTGTCTGGAAAGATGATATGGTTACCCAAGTTTCAGGGGTACACTTCTTGTATGTATAACTTAGTATGCCTGGTGATGTGCTTAGTATAAATTCCTAGAAATGAAGTTACTAAAAAAAGGGTCCAGTTGAAGGCTTTTTGTATATCCTGTGTCTTACAAGTTTCTGTATTTTTCAAGTCCACTGACGCTTCTATTTATCTCTCACAAAGGATTGTCAGGGAAAGGGGGAAAAGCAAAATTAGCCAAGCTAATTGATCAGTAAGTATAAATTTCCATTTATAATCTTCCTCATCTCAGAAGACTTCAATTACTGGATTACTTTATTGAGAAGCCCAAGTGATAGTTAATCATTAAGTATTTAAGCAAACAACATAAATTCCCACATGAGCAAGTGACGTGCACTTTATCAGTTATGCAGACTGTCAAGAAATTATCTAAAACCAACTCCTTGGCAGCCTTGCCAGTTGTATGACCTTGAGCAAGTTACTTAACTTCTCTGAGCTTCAATTTCCTCTTCTCTAAGCAATGGGTAATAAAAGGACTGACTTCTTGGGGTGATTGGGAGAATTAAAAGTGGTGATACCTGAGATACACTAGAAGAGTACCTGGCACCTGGTGAGCACTCAGAATGTCATCATCAGAGCCTGCAGCACGCCCTCCAAGGCGGACCTCCTTCCTGAACCCCCAGGGTCACCTCTCCTGCTCCCCTCACCTCAGGCGCCAGCGCTACTGAAGTACTTGCTACACTCTAACCTTGCGCTGCTCTCATTTTTCTTGCCTACAATTGTACATGCTGCTTTGCCGCCTGGAATGACCTTGACTCCCTTCTTTTCCTAGTGAATTCTCTTATCATCCTTCAAGATTTAGCTCCTGTGTTACCCCTCTCCCTGCAAAGCCCTTCAGCCTGAGCTGGGCACCTCTCTGCTGTCCACTTATGAGATGTGGCGGAGCGTATTTTAATTGCTTGTTTACGCTGCTGCGCCCCACCCCCAGGTAAGCTCCTCAAGGTCAGGGAACATGCCAGACTTTCTGTTGTATCTCCAGGGCCCAGCCCAGTGTGGCCCATCATAAATCCTCAATAATCATGTGCTGAATGACTGCATTTGTCACGAGATCACCAGGGGAAGAACGGGACCATTTATATTCGTAGTGTTTTCGAGCATTTCCACAAACATCTCATTTGATTTCTATGGACCAAACAAGCAGGGATAATTCCCACTCTTATAGATGTGGAAATGGAGACTCAGGGAAGTTAAAGCTCTTACCCGAGGAGCCCTAGCCTGCAGGAACCGAAGCCCAGTGCCTCTTCTCCTGGCCAGTTTTTGTTTTGTTTTGTTTTTGCATTACACAGCTTCATCTTTCTAGAGCAGTCTCTATAAGACACTGTGTGTGCTTTTGACTAAGGGCTGATCTCTCCAAGTAGGAATTTAAAGAAGGTTAGAAACAGCAACGTAAATCCTGGAGACAGGTGAGCTGGTTGGAAAACTGGAGTAGCTGATGAAGGAATGGAAGACAGAAGAGGCGGGGTCTTTTTTTTTTTCCCTCTTTATTGGAGTATAATTGCTTTACAATGTTGTGTTAGTTTCTGCTGTGAATCAAAGTGAATCAGCCATATGTGTACTTATACCCCATATCCCCTCCCTCTTGCATCTCCCCCCCTACCCTCCCTATCCCATCCCTCTAGGTGGTCACAAAGCACCGAGCTGGTCTCCCTGTGCTATGCAGCAGCTCCCCACTAGTTATCTATTTTACATTTGGTAGTGTATGTATGTCAGTGCTACTCTCTCACTTCGTCCCAGCTTCCCCTTCCCGCTCCATGTCTTCAAGTCCGTTCTCTACATCTGTGTCTTTATTCCTGCCCTGCCCCTAGGTTCATCAGTGCTGTATTTTTTTTTTTTTTTAGATTCCATATATGTACATTAGCACGTGGTATTTGTTTTTCCCTTTCTGACTTACTTCACTCTGTATGACAGACTCTAGGCCCATCCACCTTGTTACAAATAACTCAATCATGTTTCTTTTTATGGCTGAGAAGATTCCATTGTATATATGTGCCACATCTTCTTTATCCATTCATCTGTCGACAGGAAGACCCGGGTTTTGTGGAGGTGCTTTGGGAAGGTGGGAGAATGGACCTCAGGGTGATATGCCCACCTCCGAGTTTGAAAAGTGGATCAGAATACTTACCTTCCGCTTTTCCAGAGGGCTTTAGGCCAGCACAAATCATTTTGATTCTCTTCTTGAGGCCTCAGGACGTTTTAAAACCTGCCTCTGTGATTCTCACCCACGGGCACATGGAGCTGATTCGGGATCCATCAACCAAATGGAAATCAGCTGCCTGCTTTCCTCTGCTAGACTCGGAACTTTCCATTCAGAAGCTGTAACTGATACCCTACTAGTTATCTTTCTTGGTTTTTAGAAGATTGGTGAGGCAGGAAGGATCCACTCTTGACCATGGTTGCATTTATGTTCAAGAAGAACGAATGCTCTTCAGAATCTCATGCCCCAGACACCAGTAACAAAGGAGCTGTGATGGACAACGTTTAATTTCATTATCCCTCCTTGGAGGCTGATAATTAAATGATGCTTTATTAGAAGTGTTGTAGAGTTAAGCTGATGTGCTCTTCCATGCTGCCTTTAATTTTCAGTCCCTTCTGCTTTGTGAGTTAGGATAATAGCCATTCTTTATATATTACTTTCCAATTTTCAAACCACTCTCATCTCTGTTATCTCATTTGTTTCTTATGACCCTGAACTTGGAGCATAGAGAATTGAAACAACTTAAAGTCATCCAGACGGTGAGCAAGCAGATCAGAAACTCAGCTTCTGACTGCAGACTCGAGTTCTCTGCTCACCTCTCTGAGGCTATTCTGACCGGGATTCACCTGGTGCCCAGTCTACTGCTAGCCTGCCAGGACAATTCCCAGAAGCATGAATTAGCATTCCATACTTCCAACTTCAAGGCTTCTGAAATGAAATTTTGAAGATGAGTGGTTTGGGGAGGAAAGGACTGAGTGAAAACTTTCAGACCCAATTCAAAGGCAGAGTTCCCCCTTTCCATTCTCATACCATGAATGTTAACTCTTTTGGCAGAATAATTGTAAATGTTCAGGAATTGTAGTCTCAAAAAAAGATTTCATGCATTTCTAATGATGGGCCTTTTATGATAAGGCCAATTGTTAGCAGGAAGGCAGCAAGATACTGGGTGAAAAGCATGGAATAGGGGGTGAAACGGACTTGCCTTTCAAGCCAGCTTTGCCATGGACTGGCTGTGTGACCTTGAGAAGTTATTTACTCTCTCTCTGGGCCCTTAGTTTGTTAATTTTTACAATGTAAATAATACCTACCTTGTAACGTCGTGAGGGTTCCCAGTAGCATGTCCCTCCACCACTTAGAACACCCGTTCACTAGTAGATGCTTGATAAAAAAAAATCTGTTGAATTGGATGAAATGAATTTGAGATACATATGGTGCACCTACGTGGAGGAGTCTGGAGCCTGGTGAAAACAAGGGCTTTCAGCTATCAAAGCTCTGCAGAAGCACCAAAAGCGAATTACATTAATCTAGCAATGGCATAAAAATAAATGTGTATGAAAGAGATGATTTGTTTGGTTATTGTGAAATCAATCCCAACTCTTGTTCTGGTCGTTTAAGAGACTGGAGGGGAAGAAAGTGCTTTTATTTATTTATTTTTTTAACATCTTTATAATTAATTTCAGTATAATTGGAGTATAATTGCTTTACAATGTTGTGTTAGTTTCTGCTGTATAACAAACTGAATCAGCTATATGTATACAACTGACAAAGGATTAATCTCCATAATGGACATGCAGCTCATGCAGCTCAGTATCAGAAAGTGTCTTTTAGATCATCTTGAAACATGGTTAAGAAAAGGGACTTTGCCCCAGTCTTCCTCATGCTTTCCGGCTGGCAAGTATAGACCGGCTGGAATCTTCAGTGGGTTTGTGAACTTCAGGCCACTGGTACACCAAAATTGCACCATATTTGCGAATCTTGTGTAAGTTCACAATGGGGCATTGTCTTCTCTGCTCCAGGGTATGAGGATTGTTTGGAAAAAAAAAGGTTAGTTGTTGCCATGACGGGACTTTGTATAGCCAAGACTACAGTGCAATATTGAAGCAGAAATAAACCATGGGCTCTTGACATGTTTGCCAAGTGATTTACAAATGTGTTTACTTAAAAAGTAAGCATAACACATAATCTTATATAATATTATGTTGAGGGAAGTTTTGTGACTCTAAAGTGCCCACATCATATTCAAGTAATGGCTTCACATCTCCCTAATACGATCTCAGATCAATTTTTAGTTTTATCCAAAAATCTTGATTTCCTGATCTTTTACTTATGCCTCATTTATCCAGTTCTCTCTTTTTTTTTTTCCTTGACATACCTGAAACTAGTTCTGAATAAGAGGAATAGTATTAACCTTAGAACTTCTAAAAGCAAAGTGTTGTTGGAAGTTTTCCAGTGAAGTAGATGGAGGGGGAGAAGGGTGTCCTTGTATTTTTTTTGGTATTTCACAGCGCTTTGAGAGGTAGGGAATGCACAGCTTTGAAATAGTGAATCAAATCATCATAGACCTAATGAGATCACCTGATCCAATCTCCAGGCTTCAGGCAACAGAATGTCTAAATCTTCTAAGACACATAGTAATGAATATCTCTCAACTTCAAGATCTTGAAGGATAGAGACATTGCTGTCTGCCTTAATAACCTGACTGAGGGCTAAAAACTTTTTTCTGCATCCAACTGAAACTTCTTTTGTCATCTAAATGATAAAAATAACTGATCAGACTTGTGGAAGACACATAGATTGATAGACCCAACACCCATTTCTATCACTTTCTCCCTTTCTGTCTCCACTATAGAATCTTGGAAAGTTAACCAGTCACTTTCCCAACTTCCTTTGTAGATAGAAATAATGCTGCAAAATTTCAGGCTAATATTCAGCAAATGAATATCTGCTGGGGGTGGTGATGAAGCAAGGCTCTGGATAAACTTTTGTTGTCCTGATAAAACATGACAAATATGTCTTGTGATACCCTTTTCCTTCCTGTCTTAAATGCAGATGTGATGCCTGGTGCTACAGTAGCAATGCAGATGTGATGCCTGGTGCTACAGTAGCCATCTTGAAACCATGAGGGAAAGGCCAAGAGAATCACACAGACATTGGTCCTACCTTTTTGAGCAATTGAACCACTTCCAGCTACCACTAACCTCCAAACTTCTGATAAGAAAAATCCACCCCTATTCCTTTAAGCCACTATTGTTGGGTTTTCTACTATTTGCAATTGACCTCAATGCTATCTGAAATTCATTATCTAAAAGATTTCATGTGGCCAAAGAGTCACATCCATTCAGCTTCTCAAGGCAGGCTCTGTTCTCCCACTGCACTTTTATAAGTTCCTCCCTTCCCCAGTCAAAGCATGCTCATGAAGGCATTGGTTCCTTGGTTACTTTTCTGTTTACTCTTTTTTTAAACATTTTTATTGGAGTGTAGTTGCTTTACAATGTTGTGTTAGTTTCTGCTGTACAGCAAGTGAATCAGCTATATGTATACATATATCACCTCCTTTTGGGGTTTCCTTCCCATTTAGGTCACCACAGAGCACTGAGTAGAGTTTCCTGTGCTATACAGCAGTTTCGCATTAGTTATCTATTTTATACATAGTAGTGTATATATGTCAATCCCAATCTCCCAGTTCATCCCAACCCCCCCTTTCCCCCCTTGGTGTCCGTATGTTTGTTCTCTATGTCTGTGTCTCTATTTCTGCTTTGCAAATAGGTTCATCTGTACCATTTTTCTAGATTCCACGTGTATGTGTTAATATAATTTTCTCTTTCTGACTTATTTCCCTCTGTATGACCATCTCTAGGGCCATCCATGTCTCTGCAAATGGCACAATTTTGTTCCTTCTTATAGCTGAGTAATACTGTATACATGTACCACATCTTTATCCATTCCTCTGTTGATGGACATTTAAGTTGTTTCCATGTCCTGGCTATTATGAATAGTGCTGCAGTGAACATTGGGGTGCATGTATCTTTTGGAATGATGGTTTTCTCTGGGTATATGCGCAGGGGTGGGATTGCTGGATCATATGATAGTTCTATTATTAGTTTTTTAAGGACCCTCCTTACTGTTCTCCATGGTGGCTGTATCCATTTACATTCCCACCAACAGTGCAAGAGGGTTCCCTTTTCTCCACACCCTCTTCAGCATTTATTTTTTGCAGAGTTTTTAATGATGGCCGTTCTGCCTGGTGTGAGGTGATACCTCATAGTGGCTTGGGTTTGCATTTCTCTAATAATTAGTGATGTTGAGCATCTTTTCATGTGCCTCTTGGCTATCTGTATGTCTTCTTTGGAAAAATGTCTATTTAGGTCTATTGCCCTTTTTTTTTTTTTTGGCTGCATCGGGTCTTAGTTGCAGTACACAGGATCTTTGTTGGGAAATGTGGGATCTTTCATAGTGGCGTGCAGGTTTCTCTCTAGTTGTGGCACGTGGGCGTCTCTCTAGTTGTGGCTTGTGGATTTTCTCTCTCTAGTTGTGGTGTGTGGACTCCAGAGCATGTAGGCTCTGTAGTTGCCAGCACTTGGGCTCTCTAGTTGAGGTGTGGGAGCTCAGGAGTTGTGGTTCATGGGCGTAGTTGCTCCGCAGCATGTGGGATCTTAGTTCCCCGACCAGGGATCGAACCTGCATCTCCTGCATTGGAATGTGGATTCTTTACCACTGGACCACCAGAGAAATCCCTTCTGCCCATTTTTTGATTGGGTTGGTGTTTTTTTTGATATTGAGCTGCATGCATTGCTTATATATTTTGGAGATTAATCACTTGTTAGTTGCTTCATTCGCAAATATTTTCTCCCATTCTGAGGGTTGTCTTTTCCTCTTGTTTATGGTTTCCTTTGCTGTGCAAAAGCTTTTAAGTTTAATTAGTTCCCATTTGTTTATTTTTGTTTTTATTTTCATTACTCTACGAGGTGGGTCAAAAAAGATCTTGCTGCAGTTTTTGTCAGAGTGTTCTGCCTATGTTTTCCTCCAAGACTTTTACAGTGTCCAGCCTTACATTTAGGTCTTTAATCAATTTTGAGTTTATATTTGTGTATGGTGTTAGGGAGTGTTCTAATTTCATTCTTTTACATGTAGTTCTCCAGTTTTCCCAGCACCATTTATTGAAGAGACCTTCTTTTCTCCATTGTATATTCTTGCCTCTTTTGTCATAGATTTATTGACCATAGGTGCATGGGTTTATCTCTGGGCTTTCTATCCTGTTCCATTGATCTATATTTCTGTTGTTGTGCCAGTACCATACTGTCTTGATTACCTCTATTTACTCTTGGTTTACTTCCCACTCTTCCCTCATCACTAAATCAGCTCCATCGTTAAAGGCACATAATTGTCTGTAATCTTTGTTATAGACTGAGCCCTGCATAATTCCCCAGTAAAACACTTATGTGTGATCACTGTGTTACCTAGACTTTCCTGCTAAGTCTCAATTGTTCATCTGCTTCTCCAAGTTCCTCTAGTGGAAATGCAAAGGAGAGGCAGGATAAATACTTTGAATGACATGAAGAAATGACATTAATAGCCATGGATTACTTCAAAAATGTTATATAAAATTCTTCCATCATTCCAGGTAACCATGGAGCTTCTATAAATAAAAAGGAGGTTATTTAAAGCAGTGGTTTTGACACCAGAAGCATTTTTATAATCATAGTTTCATTAATGCAAAAGTTTTCCTTTATAAGACTTAATTTCTCATTAGAATAAGAAAAATTATCCCTAGAAATTAGTTACTAAATGAAATAAGGTGGTTGAGTTAGATTATCTTTAAGTTTCCTTCTAGCCTCGAATTTATGATTATAATGAACTTTTCAGACTTGTGCTTGATAAAAACACATCTCTCCAAATAATCAAGTGAGATCTTGGGGAACTAAACAAAATCATTTCCTTCTCTTCCTGTGTAACTCAGTCCCAAAGGCATTAGATGAAGTAGAGGAAAGTAGAAGTTCATGGTGTGGGGAGAGAGGGAGACAGGATGGCCCAGAATGGGAAATTGGAGCCCAAGTGGGGTGTCCTCATAGAGGGAAAGGGTAGCCAAGTGTGGAGGGTTGGATCCCAAATGAAGGAGATTGATCAAATAAGTATATTAAGAGTGACAGAAACCATATGTATTAGTCTGCTCAGGCGGCCATAACAAAATATGTTGGACTGAGTGGCTTACACAACAGAACTTTATTTTCTTATGGTTCTGGAGGCTGAACATCTGAGGTCAGGGTGCTAGAATGGTCCAGTTCTGGTGCGGGTTTCTTCCTGGCTCTCCTATATAGCTGGCTTCTGTGTCCTCATGTGGCAGAAGGCTCTGGCATCTATTCCTCTTCCTATAAAAGGAAGAAATCCATCACGAGGGTCCTGCCTTCATGAGCTCATCTAAGCCAATTGCCTCACAAAGGCATAATCTTCAAATACCATCACATTTGGGATTAGAGCTTCAATGTATAAATTTGGGGGGGATATAGTTCCATCCATAGTATCATGTTCCTCACTACCAGAGAAGGGAAGTGTAATGGGAGAAAACTAGAATTAACCTGTGGGGTTAGATTGGGAGTGGAGAAATTAGCATGAATTTAGGATTTCCAATATATTGATAGATATAGAAATATAGACTTAAATGTACATATAAATATGTATCTGTATATATATTCCCTAGCTCTGTCCACTGAGAGTGTCTGGGAAATAAACACAATTAGGGTCCAGATCTTGGCCTCTCCACTAAATGGAACCAGAGCTCCTTGGAGAAATGGTCAATTCCATGGTCAGGTCAGGTGAAGTACAACATGAGCCTGAAACACATTTTTTGTGCCAGAAACTAAGGAAGTGCTCAAAACATGATGATGTCATGTAAAAAAGCACAGAAGTCAGTTTGAACAGACTCCTGTTGTGGCCAAATGTGGGATAAGTTGAGCATTAAGTTAAATAATTATATAAATAGATTTAACAGATCAAATCAAATAGGAAATGATGAATCCTTACATTATTAATAAAGTAAAACTCAAATGAGGAATGGTATATTTACATGGTTACAAAATATCACCCCACAAAATACTTATTAATAAGGGAAAAAAGAGTAACTGCAGTGGAGAAGCTTGGCAAACATCACGTTAAGCAATCAAACTGAGCAAGGCCTATAAGGGGACAAGGTGTAATCATGCACCACCTATCAGGATGCAAAGAGAATGGAGCGCTGCCTCTGTGTTATTCCTGCCAAAGTTGCATAACCTGAATCTAATCATGAGACAGTAGCCGATAAATCCACGTGGAGGGATATTCTACAAAGCAGACTGTCCTGTACACTTCAGAAGCACGTCAGGCTCATGAAAACCAGAGAAAGGTTGAGGAACTGTTTCTGACAAAAGAAAAGTGAAGATGGGTGATCACTAAAGGCACTGTGTGACTCTAGATCTTTTAGCTATAAAGTTAGATATTGATAAGATGATGGGAGAACCTTGAATAGGCTCTGCTGATTAGAGGGAAGCAGTGTGTCAATATTAATTTCCTGACTTTGATGGTTGTATTGTGTCAGGTAGGAGAATGTCCAAAATAGTATGAAAAAACCCACACTAGAATATTCAGGGTGATGGGGCATCTGAGCAGCATTTACCTTCAAATGGTTCATAAAAGAAAAGTTCTTTATACTGTTGCTCTAATTCTTCTGTAAATTTGTGATTATTTTGAAATTTAAAAAATTCTAATGGAACTTTTAAAATGAGTCTAAAACCAAACTAAGTTAATCTTAAATGAAAACTTTTGATTTTGCTTTTATCAAAAAGTTGACAGCCCAAACCTAGAGAGTGTACAACACCGAGAGTGAACCCTAAAGTTTACTTCAGCACTTCAATGAACATTGGGGTGCATGTATCCTTTTGAACCATGTTTTTCTCCAGATATATGCCCAGGAGTAGGATTGCTGGATCATATGGTAGCTCTGTTTTTAGTTTTTTAAGGAACCTCCATACTGTTCTCCATAGTGGCTGTACCAATTTACATTCCCACCAACAGTGCAGGAGGGTTCCCTTTCCTCCACACCCTCTTCAGCATTTATTGCTTGTAGACTTTTTGATGATGACCATTCTGACTGGTATGAGGTGATAATCTCATTGTAGGTTGATTTGCATTTCTCTAATAAGCATCGGTGTTGAGCATCTTTTCATGTGCCTCTTGGGCATCGGTATGTCTTCTTTGAAGAAATGTCTATTAGATCTTTTGCCCTTTTTTTTATTGGGTTGTTTATTTTTTTGATATTGAGCTGCATGAGCTGTTTGTAAATTTTGGAGATAAATCCCTTGCAGGTCACATTGTTTGCAAATATTTTCTCCCATTATGTGGGTTATCTTTTCATTTTATTTATGGCTACCTTTGTTATGTGAAAATTTTGAGTTTAATTAGGTTCTACTTGTTTATTTTTGTTTTTATTTCCATTACTCTAGGAGACAGATCAAAAAAGATATTGCTGTGACTTATGTCAGAGTGTACTGCCTATGTTTTCCTCTAAGAGTTTTATAGTATCCAGTCTTACATTTAGGTCTTTAATCCATTTTGAGTTTATTTTTGTGTATGGTGTTAAATAATGTTCTAATTTCATTTTTTTACATGTAGCTGTCCAGTTTTCCCAGCACCATTTATTGAAGAGACTGTCTTTCCTCCATTGTATATTCTTCTTTTGTCATAGATTTATTGACCGTAGGTGCATGGGTTTATTTCTGGGCTTTCTATCCTGTTCCATTGATCTATATTTCTGTTTTTGTGCCAGTACCGTACTGTTTTGATGACTGTAGCTTTGTAGTATAGTCTGAAGTCAGGGCACCTGGTTCCTCCAGCTCCATTTTTCCTTCTCAACATTGCTTTGTCTATTTAGGGTCTTTTGTGTCTCCATACAAATTTTAAGATTTAAAAATTCTAGTTCTGTGAAAAATGCCATTGGTACTTTGACAGGGATTGCATTGAATCTGTAGATTGCCTTGGGTAATATAGTCATTTTAACAGTATTGATTCTTCCAATCCAAGAACGTGGTATATCTTTCCATTGGTTTGTGTCATCTTCGATCTCTTTCATCAGTGTCTTATAGTTTTTGGAGTACAGGTCTTTTGCCTCCTTAGGTAAGATCATTCCTAGGTATTTTATTCTTTTTGATGCGATGGTAAATGGGGTTGTTTCTTTAATTTCTCTTTCTGATCTTTCATTGTTAGTGTATAGAAGTGCAACAGATATCTGTGTATTAAGTTTGTATACTGTCACTTTACCAAATCCATTGATGAGCTCTAGTAGTTTTCTGATAGCATCTTTAGGATTTTCTATGTATAGTATCATGTTGTCTGCAAACAATGACAGTCTTACTTCTTCTTTTTATTTTTCCATGGTACGCGGGGCTCTCACTGCTTTGGCCTCTCCCGTTGCAGAGCACAGGCTCCGGACGCGCAGGCTCAGCGGCCATGGCTCACGGGCCCAGCCGCTCCGCGGCATGTGGGATCTTCCTGGACCGGGGCACGAACCCGTGTCCCCTGCATCGGCAGGCAGACTCTCAACCACTGCGCCACCAGGGAAGTCCACTTCTTCTTTTCCAATTTGGATTCCTTTTATTTCTTCTCTGCCATGGCTAGGACTTTCAAAACTATGTTGAATAAACGTGGTGAGAGTGGACATCCTTGTCTTTGTCCTGATCTTAGAGGAAATGCTTTCAGCTTTGCATCTGAGTATGATGTTAGTTGTAGGTTTGTCATATATAGCCTTTATTATGTTGAGCTATGTTCTTTCTATGCCAACTTTCTGGAGAGTTTTTATCATAAATGGGTGTTGAATTTTATCAAAGGCTTGTTCTGCATCTATTGAGATGATCACATGGTTTTTATTCTTCAATTTGTTGATGTGGTGTATCACACCACATCAACAAATTGATTTGTGGATATTGAAAAATCCTTGCATCCTTGGTATAAATCCCACCTGATGCTGCTGTATGATCCTTTTAATGTATTGTTGAATTCAGATTGCTAGTATTCTGTTGAGGATTTGGGGGTCTGTGTTCATCAGTGATATTGGCCTGTAATTTTCTTTTTTTGTGCTATTTTTTGTCTGGCTTTGGTATCAGGGTGATGGTGGCCTCATAGACTGAGTTTGGGAGTATTCCTTCCTCTGCAACTTTTTGGAATAGTTTCAGAAGGATAGGTATTAACTCTTCTCTAAATAGTATTCACCTATGAAGCCATCTAGTCCTGGACTTTTATTTGCTGGAAGATTTTTAACCACAGTTTCAATTTCAGTACTGGTGATTGGTCTGTTCATATTTTCTATTTCTTCCTGCTTTGGTCCTGGGAGATTGCACCTTTGTAAGGATTTGTCCATTTCTTCCAGATTGTCCATTTTATTGGCATATAGTGGCCAGTATTAGTCTCTTATGATTCTTTGTATTTCTGTGAAGTCCACTGTAACTTCTCCTTTTTTGTTTCTAATTTTATTGATTTGAGCCCTTTCCCTTTTTTTCTTGATGAGTCTGGCTGAAGGTTTATCAAAGTTGTTTATCTTTTCAAAGAACCAGCTTTTAGTTTCATTGATCTTTTCTATTGTTTTCTTTATTTCTATTTTATTTATTTCTGTTCTGATCTTTATGATTTCTTTCCTTCTGCCAACTTTGGGTTTTGTTTGTCCCTCTTTCTCTAGTTGCTTTATGTGTAAGGTTAGGTTGTTTGTTTGTGAGTTTTCTTGTTTCCTCATGTAAGATTGTATTGCTATAAATTTCCCTCTTAGAACTGCTTTTGCCACATCCCATATGTTTTAGACCATTGTGCTCTCATTTTCATTTGTCTCTAGGTAATTTTTTATTTCCTCTTTGATTTCTTCAGTGATCAATTGGTTATTTAGTAGCATATTGTTTAGCCTCCACCTGTTTGTGTTTTTTTAGAGTTTTTTTTTTTTTCTTGTAGTTGATTTCTAATCTCATGGCATTGTGGTTGGAAAAGATGCTTGGTATGATTTCAGTTTTCTTAAATTTACCAAGGCTTGTTTTGTGGCCCAGCATGTGGTCAATCCTGGAGAATGTTCCATGCGCAATGAAAAGAATGTGTATCCTGCTGCTTTTGGATGGAATGCTTTATAAATATCAGTTAAGTCCATCTGGTGTAATGTGTCATTTAAGCCCTGTGTTTCCTTACAGATTTTCCATCTGGATGATATATCCATTGATGAAAGTGGGGTGTTAAAGTCCCCCACTATTATTGTGTTACTGTGGATTTCTCCCTTTCTGGCTATTAGTGTTTGCCTTATATATTGAGGTGCTCCTGTGTTGGGTGCATATATAGTTACAATGGTTATATCTTCTTCTTTGATTGATCACTTGATCATTATGTAGTGTCTTTCTTTGTCTTTTGTAACCGTCTTTATTTTAAAGTCTATTTTGTCTGATATGAGTATTGCTACTCCAGCTTTCTTTTGATTTCCATTTGCATGGAATACCTTTTGCCATCCTCTCACTTTCAGTCTGTATGTGTCCCCAGGTCTGAATTGGGTCAGCATATACATGGGTCTTGTCTTTGTATCCATTCACCCAGTCTTTGTCTTCTGGTTGGAGCATTTAATCTGTTTATGTTTAAGGTAATTATTGAAATGTATGTTCTTATTGCCATTAAAAAAATTGTTTTGGATTTGTTTTTGTAGATACTTTTTCTTCCCTTCCTTTTTCTGTTTTGTGATTTGATGACTAAATTTAGTGTTGTGTTTGGATTCCTTTTTGTTTTTTGTGTGTATCTATTGTAGATTTTTCGATTTGCGGTTAACATGAGGTTTTGGTACAGCAGTCTATATATAAAAAAAGTTTGTTTTAAGTTGCTGGCCTTTTAATTTCAAATGCATTTCTAATATCCTGCATTTGTGCCCTCCTCACAATTGCTGGTTGTGATACCATATTTGGGTGAGGATGATTTCCAACCTTTACTTATGTTTGCCTTTACCAATGAGCTTTTCCATTTGTAATTTTCTTCTTTCTAGTTGTGGCCTTTTCTTTTCCATCTGGGGAATTTCCTTTAGCATTTGTTGCAACACTGGTCTGTTGGCACTGAATTCTCTTAGCTTTTGCTTGTCTGTAAAGCTTTTGATTTCTCCATCAAATGTGAATGAGAGCCTTGCTATGTAGAGTGTTCTTGGTTGCAGGTTGTTCCCTTTCATTGCTTGAATATATTGTGCCATTCCCTTCTGGCTTGCAGAGTTTCTGGTGAGAAATCAGCTGATAACCTTTTGGGAATTCCCTTATTTGTTGCTTTTCCCTTGTTCCTTTTTTTTTTTTTGCGGTACACTGGCCTTTCCCTGTTGTGGCCTCTCCCGTTGCGGAGCACAGGCTCAGGACGCGCCGGCTCAGCGGCCATGGTCCACAGGCCCAGCCACTCCGCAGCACGTGGGATCCTCCCAACCAGGGCACAAACCTGTGTCCCCTGCATTGGCAGGCGGACTCTCAACCACCCCACCACCAGGGAGGCCCTCCCTTGTTGCTTTTAATGTTTTTTCTTTGCCTTTAATTTTTGTCAGTTTGATTACTATGTGTTTCGGCACATTCCTCCTTGGGTTTATCCTGACTGGGACTCTCTGTGCTTCCTGGACTTGGCTGACTATTTCCTTTCCCATGTTAGGGAAGTTTTCAGTTATTATCTCTTCAAATATTTTCTCAGGTCCTTTCTTTCTCTCTTCTTCTCCTGGGACCTCTATAATGCGAATGTTGGTACATTTAGAGTTGTCCCAGACATCTCTTAGACTGTCCTCATTTCTTTTCATTCTTTATTCTGTTCCGCACCAGTAATTTCCACCATTCTGTCTTCCACGTCACTTACCTGTTCTGCCTCAATCTGCTATTGATTCCTTCTAGTGTATTTTTCATTTCAGTTATTGTATTGTTCATCTCTGTTGGTTTGTTCTTTTATGTCTTTGTTAAACATTTATTGTATCTTCTCAATCTGTGCCTCCACTGTTTTTCTGAGATCTTGGATCATCTTTACTATCATTACTCTGAATTCCTTTTTGGGTAGATTGCCTATCTCTACTTCATTTAGTTGTTCTCCTGGGGTTTTATCTTGTTCTTTCATCTGGGAAATATTCCTCTGCCATCTCATTTTGTCTAACTTTCTGTGATTGCCATTTCTCTTCCGCAGGCTGCAGGGTTGTAGTTCTTCTGGCTTCTGCTGTCTACCCCCTGGTGAATGAGGCTGTCTAAGAGGTTTGTGAAGGCTTCCTGGTAGGAGGGACTAGTTCCTGCCCACTGGTGAGTGGAGCTGTGTCCTGCCCCTCTGGTGGGCAGGGCCATGTCAGTGTGTTTAGTGGGCAGCTGTGTGTTCAGAAAGACTTTAGGCATCCTGTCTGCTGATGGGTGGGGCTGTGTTCCCACCCTGTTGGTTGTTTGGCTTGACGTGTCCCAGCACTGGAGGCTGCAGGCTGTAGGGTGGGGCCAGGTCTTGGTGATAAAATGGTGGCCTCCAAGAGGGCTTATGCCAGTGAGTACTCCCCAGAGCTACCACCACCAGTGACTTTGTCCCTGCAGTGGGCAAAAGCTGCCCCCACCCCCACCTCCACAGGAGACACTCCAAAACTAGCAGGTAGGTCTGGCCTAGGCTCTTATGAGGTCACTGCTTTTGCCCTGGGTCCTGGTGCGCACAAGACCTTATGTGTGCCTTCTAAGAGTGGAGTTACTTTTTCCCTCAGACCTGTGGAATTCCTGCAATCAAACCCCATGGGCCATCAAAGCCAGACTCTCTGGGGGGCTCCTCCTCCCATTGCCACACCCCCAGGCTGGGTAGCCCAATGTGGGGCTCAGAATTTTCACTCCTGTGGGAGAACTTCTGTGATATAATTATTTTCCAGTTTGTGGGTTACCCACCCAGCGGGTATGGGATTTGAGTTTATTGCAGTTGCAGCCCTCCTGCTGTCTCACTGTGGTTTCTTTTTTGTCTTTGGATGTAGGGTATCGTTTTTGGTAGGTTTCAGCATCTTTTTTTTGATGGTTGTTCAGCAGTTAGTTGTGATTCTGTTGTTTTTGTAAGAAGAGGTGAGCCCACGTCCTTCTACTCCACGATCTTGTCTCTGAATCCCAAGATTGGATTTTTCCCAGGATCTTTTATATACACTGAAAGCTCATGGAAAAGTGTTCTTATGAAACAAATTATGATGGCTTTATTGCAGCTGAAGAAGAGAAAATTGTGGAATGAGCACTTGCTTTATCTGCAACCAGGCATCCACTTCCCACTGCTTCTGCACAGTCCACCCCACAGACCCTTGCAGATTCTTCTGACTCCTTCTTGTCTGTCAGACCTGCACACTGGCCGCTCTGGGGTCACCGGAAGTGCACCCCAGGAACTCAAAAGCCCCCAGTTTAAATTTCGGCCTTTACCAAAGGACTATGTTCAGAATAGTAATAGAATTCTTATTAATATTAAATTAATATACACGAAACAGGAAAATCTAAGGTTTTCAGCTTAAATGTACAGGGAGGTATCATTTTCCATTTCTGAATTTAGACTTCAAATAAACCCATGCAACTTAGTTATGGTTGCAAACAAGCAGATTTTAGGCAATGGTCTTTCATGTCACTGGCTAAAGCAAAACTTTCTTTCATTTTGGTAAAACCACATTCTAATTTCTGTATTTATTTTGTCATCTTCGTCAGTGGTCACAGGTGGTTTAACTTCATCTATTTGTTTACCAAATGTCTCTCATGGCTTACTGCCTGCTGGGTATCAAACTAGGCACTGAGATCTGACAGTTAATGGGATCACCATGGTCCCTGCCCTCAAAGAGCCTCACTCTATCCTGTGTACAACCCGATGCTGGACTGCAAGACATATGGAAATATGGGGAAACTGGGGAGCTTAACCGTAGTCAAGGGTACTAGCAAAACAAATTACTACATGAAATTGTGAAAAGTTTATTGGAGATCACTGACAGTGGAGGAGTGTGTTTACACATGCCTTGGTTGGGTTTCAGTCACCTTTTCTGGAAAAACAGAGCAGACAACCTCTTTAGAACTTTAAAAATTTTGTTTGTTTCATCTGTGTATTACATAAAAATCTTTCTTGGTTTTCAAACATAATAATGACTTCATTGGCCAATTGTCTGGTTTGCTTTTATTCCAGAAGTTGAGATAGATTGCTCCATTCTGTCCACATTCTCCTCTCTGGTTTCTTTGACAACTGACATCATCAGACACTTGATTCAGAATTCAAGAGAGATTTAGGGTAGAGACCATTAAAAAGAGGGAAGCTAATTACCTGGTCCATGTGGACTTCAGATTTATGTGAATATGGATAAAATAATACAATCAGGAGGGAATGATCTATATAAGCAACCTGAGAGGTGGCAAGGATAAAGGAAAGAACTTGGGCATCACATTGATCACTTTTTTTTTTTTTTTTTTTTTTTTTGCGGTACGCGGGCCTCTCACTGTTGTGGCCTGTCCAGAGCACAGGCTCTGGACACACAGGCTCAGCGGCCATGGCTCACGGGCCCAGCAGCTCCGCGGCATGTGGGATCCTACCGGACCGGGGCACAAACCCGTGTCCCCTGCATCGGCAGGCGGACTCTCAACCACTGCGCCACCAGGGAAGCCCCCACATTGACCACTTTTATGTGATCTTGGTCAAGTTACTTGAACTCTGTGATTCTTGGTCCTCTCACCTGTGCAATGTGGGTAGTAATATCTATCACATAGTGCTACTGTAAGGATTAAAGTGAGATCATTTATGTGATGTGCTGTCGGTCTGTATATAAATGGTCTTAGCATACAGAGAAATACCTTGAGGTGACTCCTGTGTGTCAATCCTACCTAGGGTGTGTGTGGTCTAATCTGCTCCAATCTCTTACATGTTAACACAGTTAGTAATGGTTAATCATTGTCTCATAAGTTAGGAGAGGCTAGGTTATGGTGCAATACCAAGCCATCCCTAAGTCTCAGTGGCTTTCAAAAAGAAACTACAGGGTTTTTTTTCCACTTAAGCAAAGGCCACTGAAGGTCTGTATGACTCTTCAGGGAAGCTATCCTCCTTCAGTGGCTCAGCAAGATGCCTCCTATGGAAGTAGGTTTCCATGACACTGAGGATGGAGAAGAGGGTCCTGTAACTGAGGACCAGTGGTTAGAGGATTTGACTCAGATATGAAATGCCATGTCCGCTCACTTTACATTGGTAAAACCTAGACATATGGCCATGCCTAAACTCAAGGAGCTAAAGAAATGCAACCTTCTGTGTTCCCAAAAAGAGGACCAGAAATATTGGTGAGCCGCACTGACGCCTATCAGTCTACCATGGTGAATGATCTCTAGCCACGGGAGCACTGGGGTGGCGGCTAAAAGTTACTGGAAAACTTAGTAGAATTCTAAACCTCGCAAACTATATAAAACCTTTAGTGGCCACGACAGTGGCTTCTGAAAATGATATTCTGTTTCAGAATAGCAAGGCTGGGCTTCCCTGGTGGCGCAGTGGTTGAGAATCCGCCGGCCGATGCAGGAGACACGGGTTCGTGCCCTGGTCCGGGAGGATCCCACATGCCGCGGAGCGGCTGGGCCCGTGAGCCATGGCCACTGCGCCTGCGCGTCCGGAGCCTGCGCTCCGCAACGGGAGAGGCCACAACAGTGAGAGGACCGCGTACCGCAAAAAAAAAAAAAAAAAAAAAAAAAAAAAAAGAATAGCAAGGCTGTTTCTTTACTTATACTGCCATTAGCATGCTTTCTCTTCCCCATTTTTCATCTTTTCTGCACTTCTGTGACTAAGAGAGGTGGCAATGAATAGTACAAAGCACATAGTGAGTGCTTACAGCTCATTTGTTGATTAATTCAAACCATCGTAAAGAAGTCACATTTGGAAGGGCAATGAATTGATGTGTTTCCTGCCCAAAGTCACAAGGCAGTGAGGGAGCCAGAAAGAGACGTTCATGCTGTCATTGGCCACAAGGGTACATTTATTACTTCCTCGAGAAAAGCTGGCCCCGGAAAAGTTATTTATGTTTGTTGGCAGTTTCCAAAGGTGACTGCCACTTTTAGCCTTGGACTGTGGTCATGCCCAGAACGGTAGGAGCAGTCATGGTACAAAACAATGTCAGACACAATTCAAAGATCCTGATGGTAGGTCACTCCCCAGTGTCTACGTGAAGAAAGTACAAAACTAACCACCCATCTTCCTCTGTAAAGCCATTGCCCATCCCCAGTCGGAATTGATAGTTTCTATAGCTTCTTATACTTCTAGTGCTAGATAGTCAAATTTATATTTATAGCATTTCCATATCCTTTCCTGGATTTTGACCTCCATGAGGACACAGATCTGAGATTATACAGACTTATTGCCCCCTTACTGCGTTTTAAAATTGCAAACCAACATCTATAGGCAAAGAAGGAAGATGGGGACAGTCTATGTTTGTAATCTTGGTCCAAAACGCACATCATGCCAAAGAGAGAATTTGATTCCATTTTTGAGCCGAGGTCTCGGGTCCAATTTAATTAGATCCCCAAATGACCAAGCTGATTGTCAGCTCCAGCCTTTCTTCACTGTAAACCTTTTTTTTTTTTTTCGGTACGCGGGCCTCTCGCTGTTGTGGCATCTCCCTTTGCGGAGCACAGGCTCTGGACGCACAGGCTCAGCGGCCATGGCTCACGGGCCCAGCCGCTCCGCGGCATGTGGGATCTTCCTGGACCGGGGCACGAACCCGTGTCCCCTGCATCGGCAGGCGGACTCTCAACCACTGCACCACCAGGCACTGTAAACCCTAATCCCTCCTAATTTGCCATGAAAATAGTGGGAGTTGACTGTTCTAGGCATGAAAAACGTAGGTATTGTTCAAACCTCCCCAGGCCTTACTGAGGCAAGGAGGGGATGGGGCTCGAAGCCCTGGAGAGGAGTAGGTGTCGTGAGGATTAGGTCACATGGGGGAAAGGGGGCTGCAGTAGGTAGGCAGCTGGTGTGGTCCCAGGTGTGTGCGAGTTGGCAGGGATACAAAGAGAGGAGAGCTGCAAACAGCTCAAAGTCCCTGGGCTGTGCAGCTGCTTGTTTGGCACTTGCACAGGACCCACCTGTAGTGTTGGTAGGCACAACCCGCTCACAGGAGCAGGGAAACATGAAAGGTCCCCAGTGAGCTGTGGCGGCCCTGTCCGTCCCAGGCAGAAGGCTGGAGGAAGCAAGCCTGCCTGAGGACTTCTGGGTAAAGTACCTCTCTTGCACTTTGCAGCCTCCCCAGGTTTAAGACAAGGCAGCTCTGGCTTTCCTTTTTCAAACGATGGCCCTGAGAGGACTAAAATAAAGACAATTATTATTTTTTCCAATCAGGGGGCTTGTTCCCAAGTGCACCTAGCAAGTAAGTGAGAAACTCCCCAAGCTGGAGAGTAAGTCAACAGGCAGAGATACTCAAGGAAAAAAACAGGCTCAAGGCCGAGTAGCAAAAATAAATGATCATCCCCTCTCCTGGGCTGCAGGGAGCTCATGTAAACGAACTCATCATAACAAGCCTTTCTTAATCTGTTTCTCTTCCGCTGCTAATCGCTTCTGTAGCTTTTGCAGGACAGAATGCATTCCTGGTGCTGAGGCTAGTGTTTCAGATTTAGTTACTGGGAATTATGGAACGATCTCTGAGGACAAGAGGGGCCGGATGGCCCCAAACCCAAATGACTGTTGTTCATTCAGGGTGAAATAGCAGTCTCTCTCCAGTGTACCAGATTGTAGAGGGTGGTGACCTCTTCTCTCCATATTAAGCCAGCCTCCAGAACAATTATGACACAGGTTAAGGCCATCTTGACCACTTAGTGCTCTACTTTGGTATCTCCCATCTCCGCTTTTAAGTGCAAATAGCAGAACCTGCCAATTTCCCTGCACACAGCATCCATCCCCCTGTTCCTCTTATTAACAGAATCCCAGCTTCGGGGCAAGGGGACAGCAGCAATGTACACAGTTAACTCACACTTACAGCAAGATTCTGTAGCATCCCGGCATGGCTGTGTGTCATTTATTGTCAAGGAGATACAAGCAGAGGATGTCTGGGAAAGATAAAGGCCCCACCCATTCTGGATTCACCCATTGTTCCTAACCTGGCATGCAGATGTGGCATATAGAATACATCTTGCTCCCAGGAAGATGAAAGTCACATGCTGAAGATGTCAGAGCAGGGGGAGAGAAGCAGTCGGCATCCTCAGCATTGCTGAGCCAGGGTACCAGCCCCAACTGTAAGAGAGGATAACCCCTGTGGTTCCCATACTCCAGTGGGCATCTTTTTTTTTTTTTTTTTTCTTTTTGCGGTACGCGGGCCTCTCACCATTGTGGCCTCTCCCGTTGCGGAGCACAGGCTCCGGACGCGCAGGCGCAGCGGCCATGGCTCACGGGCCCAGCCGCTCCGCGGCATGTGGGATCTTCCCGGACCGGGGCACGAACCCGTGTCCCCTGCATGCGCAGGCGGACTCTCAACCACTGCGCCACCAGGGAAGCCCTCCAGTGGGCATCTCAATTATCTGGAGGGCTCATTAAAACACAGACCTCTGGGCCCCTCCCCCAGAGTATCTGATTCAGAAGGTCTGGGGTGGGGCCTGAAACAAGTTCCCAGGTGCTGCTGATTCTGCTGGTCAGAGACCAGCCTTTGAGAACCACTTGCATAACTGAACTCCTGTCTGTTGAGGCCGCTGTCTTTATATATCCATAGCTGAATACAGTCCCAACTGATACACTGCCCTCTAACCGCTCAATGGCCAAACAGCTCACCTAGTCCTTTACCTCTGAAAAGGGGCTGAAAACTTAGTTAATCACAAGGCATAAATAACCAATGAGGTTTACAATCTGTTAAGATTCTCATCAGAGAGATATCATTAGGTCAAAGAAAGGAATCTCTGCTTTCAACTTTGAGGCATCATTGGAGCTAATTAGAAGAGAGATTTTGGAGCAGAAAGGCTTACCTGGAATCTCTGAAATTACACCAGATGCTTACCTTTTATACTTACAAGTGGATTTTCTCTGGCACTCTTTCTAGAGACCATTAGCCTAAGGCTGTAGGGTACATTAGCTATGGGACTTGGGGCAATTATTTTTTAATTAAATTTTTTTTCATTCTTTTTCATATTCTTTTCCACTATGGTTTATTACAGGATATTGAATATAGTTGCCTGTGCTCTGCAGTAGGACCTTGTTGTTTATCCATCCTATATTTAATAGTTTGCATCTGCTAACCCCAAACTTCCACTGATGCCTCCTACACCCCCTCCCGCTTGGCAACCACAAGTCTGTTCTCTTATGTCTGAGAGTCTGTTTCTGTTTTGTACATAGGTTCATTTGTGTCATATTTTAGATTCCACATATAAGTGATATCATACAGTATTTGTCTCTTTCTGACTTATTTCACTCAGTATGATAATCTCTAGGTCCATCCACGTTGCTGCAAATAGGAAAATTTTGTTCTTTTTTATGGCTGAGTGGTATTCCATTATGTGTGTGTATGTGTGTGTATACATACATACATATACATACAAAAACCACATCTTCTTTATCCATTCATCTGTGGATGGACATTTAGGTTGTTTCCATGTTTTGACTATTGTAACGAGTGCTGCTATGAACGTAGGGGTGCATGTATCTTTACAAATTATAGTTTTGTCTGGATATGTGCCCAGGAGTGGGATTGATGGATCATATGGCAACTCTGTTTTTAGTTTTTTGAGGAACCTACCTAGTGTTCTCCATAGTGGCTGCACCAGTTTACATCCCTACCAACAGTGTGGGAGGGTTCCCTTTTCTCCACACCCTCTCCAGCATTTGTTATTTGTAGACTTCTTAATGATGACCATCCTGACAGGTGTGAGGTGGTACCTACCTCATTGTAGTTTTGATTTGCATTTCTCTAATAATTAGTGATGTTGAGCAGCTTTTCATGTGCCTATTAGCCATCTGTATGTCTTCTTTGGAGAAATGTCTATTTAGGTCTTCTGCCGATTTTTTGATTGGGTTTTTTTTTTGTTTTTTTGATATTGAGCTCTATGAACTGTTTGTATATTTTGGAAATTAAGCCCTTGTTGGCTGCATCATTTGCAAATATTTTCCCCCAGTCCATAGGCTGTCTTTTCATTTTGCTTATGGTTTCCTTGGCTGTGCAAAAGCTTGTAAGTTTCATTGGGTCCCGTTTGTTTATTTTTGCTCTTATTTCTATTGCCTTGGGAGACTGACCTAAGAAAACATTGGTACGATTTATGTCAGAGAATGTTTTGCCTATGTTCTTTTCTAGGAGTTTTATGGTGTCATGTTCTTATATTTGTTTAAGCCATTTTGAGTTTATTTTTTGTGTAGGGTGTGAGGGGGAGTGTTCTAACTTCACTGATTTACATGCGGCTGTCCAACTTTCCCAACACCACTTGCTGAAGACACTGTCTTTTCCTCATTGCATATTCTTGCCTGCTTTGTCAAAGATTAATTGACCATAGGTGTGTGGGTTTATTTCTAGGCTCTCTATTCTGTTGCACTGATCTGTATGTCAGTTTTTGTGGACTTGGGGCAAATCTTTTTTTAAACTGAGGAGAAAACTTTATTTTTTTTTGGGGGGGGGAGGGTAAGAAAATTTTAATTTGGAAACATTTTCAAACTTACAAAAATGTTGGGGAAATAGTAGAAAGAACTCTCATATACCCTTTACCCAGATTCTCCAATTATTAATGTTTTGCCCCATTTGCTTTATCATTCTCTATACATATTCATATTTTTCTGAGTCACTTCAGGTTAAGCTGTTGGCATTATGCCCCCTTACACCTAACTCTTTCAATGTATATTTCCTAAGTATACGAACATCTCTTATATTATCCCAATACAATGATCAGCTTCAGGAAAATTAACCTAACATATAATACTTTAATCTACCACTCATAATTTTGGGGGCAAATTTTTTTAACTTCCTTGAACCTCAGTTTTCTCATCTGTAAAATTGGAACGATAATACTCCTCACACAGGCTTGCTGTGAGGCATACGTGATGTTGGGGAATTAAAGACAACCCGAGTGTCCATCAATGAGAGGATGGACAAGTAAGATGTGTGGGTGAAAATCACAGAATATCATGTAGCAGTCAGAGCAATGGAATAGCTGCACACATAGCAAGACCTTGAAAACACAGTGCTTAGTGGGAAAAGGCATATAATGCAAACATTTTATGAAGTAAAGAATTAAAAGTAGATACATACCAAATACTACCCATCCTGCAGAATATAAACATATCTATTAACTATATTAGATCAGTTGTCTGGGAGGGGGATGGAATGGCAGTATGATATGAATATAAAAGGTTTTTTTTTTATTTTATAAATTTATGTATTTATTTTTGGCTGTGTTGGGTCTTCGTTTCCGTGCGAGGGCTTTCTCTAGTTGCGGCGAGCGGGGGCTACTCTTCATCGCGGTGCGCGGGCCTCTCGCTGTCGCGGCCTCTCTTGTCGTGGAGCACAGGCTCCGGACGCGCAGGCTCAGTAGTTGTGACACACGGGCCTAGTTGCTCCGCGGCACGTGGGACCTTCCCAGACCAGGGCTCGAACCCGTGTCCCCTGCATTGGGAGGCAGATTCTCAACCACTGCGCCACCAGGGAAGCCCTAAAAGTTTTTTTTAAAAAAATAAACGAGTACCTGTCAGATTAACAAAAATCAGTGTCTGACAATACCAAATTTTAATGAAAACATGTAAGCAAAGGAGTTCTCATGCCCTGATGATAGGTGTGTAAATTGGTACAAGACATTGGTATAGTCTACTAGTTATTCCAATATCCATTTCCCCTGCTTCTGTTACTGACCAGGGTTCCCGGCCTTCTTAATGAATAGAAATTGATCAGAGGCCAGACAAGAAATTCAGACAAGCCTTTAATTGGGGCCCCTGCTGCAGCAGGGGGCAGTGAGAACAAACAACAGGTTCCCTTGCTTGCTCGCTTGCTGAGGGGGTGGCGGGCTGGGTCCTTGTATTGGGTGAGGGTAGGGGTGTGTCCAGGGGTCAGGCTGGAGGCGTGGCTTAGGTGGTTTGCCCACCCCTTTGGTGGTGGTGTGTGCAGGGCACACGCTCAGTACGCTGCTCTTGCTCCCAACCCTCTGCATTTGTTCCCAGATTTTCAGAAGTGGCAGTTGGGCTTTTGGAGTTGTTTTTTGTTTTTTTTTTGGTATCTTGTTGTCCAGAATTTGCCCCAACTGCACATGTACACAGTTTATTTTTAGTACTCAAGGAGACATCTGTCCAGGTGCAAGCATTGCAGCACTGCAGCAAAGGGTCCCAGGTCCCAGCCTGCTTCACTTCTACAGAGTTGAACCCTGATTCTTTAACTTGGCCCATGGCCACTCAGAATAACTCTCCATTTCCCAGACTCCTTTGAAGCTAAGTGTGGACATGTGAATCAGTTCTGGCCAATGGTATGTGACTGGAAGCATCGTTTGACATTTCCGGGAAGTGTTATTAAATGAAAGCTGGGGGGGGGGTGTGTCTCAATATATGACTTGGGACAAAAGAGGCGGGCAGAGAGACATGGAAATAATCTGTAATGGCTGAAGTCTCCCCCTTAGCTGACCCAGCCCCAAACTGAGCAGCGAGTAATCCAGAATGCTCACTTTATTCTTAAAGGAAGAGGGAAATAGGCCTGCAGTACACAAAATGATCATACAGTATGTAACTTAGCACTGGTATTGCAACACCCTAAGAGGATGAAACTGTTATAAAGGGGCAGCCATAAACAAATTTAGATTGAAGTGATCTGAAGCACAGTGGTAAAGGAATCTTTATAATTACTTTCTAAACCTCTGCCTCAGCCTGGAGATACGTTAACAAAAACAGTTGCCCCGTTTGTTGTGCACTGTTCAACATATGCATAAATAAATATCTTAGAGTTTGTCTTTGATGGTTAGGTGACTCCTTGAAGAAAAAGATGATGAATTCAATTTGTTAATATTTCTCTGTCCTAAAAAAGAAGATATTATGGTTCTTAGCTGCTTGTTTCAATAACAGTTTGTCTACCACTCAAAACCACAGCTCCACATCTGTTCCTAATAAAAATCTATAATCAGCAATGCCCATTGCCTTTCAAAACTTATTTTCATCATCCCCAAACTATGCACAGACCTGGCCAAAGCTTATTTCTGTTGTCACCAAGACATAATGGCATTGCGTCTATTCCAGGATAAATAAATCAACAGTGATTCCAAGTAGAATCAGTGTCAGCCACTTAGGCGATTGAAAATTTGAGCCTTAATTACAAATTGACATTTTCACTTATTAAAATGCTGGGGTAGGCAGGTTTTTTTGTTTTTAAGTTTATGACATTCAAACCTTTGTGATACTTTGTTTCAGGTCACAGGGCTAAGAGACATTTGATAATAAAAACAGTTCACATTTTCTGGAAAAACAGACTCTCAAATCAGCAACCTTAAAACACCCTTTCCACAAGAAACATTTATTTATAAAAATTGTGGACTTTGAATTGAGCCCGAAAGACAGCAGACCAGGCCACTATCTAGCAAAGAACTTCACCTGGAACTGGCCTGAGGCCTGCAGGTTCCTGGAGAAGAGATGTAGAAGCTGCCCACTGCCCCATTTGGGCGGACTGTCTTGTTGCTATGTGAGAACCAGCCGGGGTGTTTAAAAACAGCCTTTGGAAAAGGCTAGTATATAATTCCGGGTGAAAGTTTAGTGCCGCTTTTCCTGGCAGTGACAAACCCTCCATATTTTCTTCTTCCTCTGAGAACAGTTGATCCTCCGTGTTTTTTCAGCGTTGAGCCATTTTTAAAGAGAAGCATAAGCTGGGAGCTTAAGCAAACTTCTGTTTGTCCTAAAGTGATAGCAAAGTAGGGTAAGTGTGCAAAGCCATGGTGCGAAGTAACAGGAGACCCAGCAAGACCGAGGCATGGAGACAGTGGCAGAGAGAGTTGGGGTCTGGGAGCGGCCATATGAAGGTCACTGCTGAGGGTTTCTTTATAACTCTAGGACCATCGTCCTTCGTGATTCAGAGGTGGGCACCAAACTTTGGTTATTTCAGACAGTAATATTTTCCACTGGTGACATCTAACAGGCATCTTTTAGCTCCAACCGGCTCATTAAAAGATGCTGCAAACAGCATATTCCCTTTTGAAGGATGTACATTAGTTTGTTAAAGTCCATATTTTTCAAACCCAAGGCCTGTAGTGTCACAAATTGATCAAGGCTTTGTGTGGAGGAAGGGAGAGGTTTAAAAGCATGGAAAAGATATGAAAAGGGCATACTTTTGAATTATGAGGATGACTTCAGAATGATACTTTTTTCTCTACCAGGGGACTCTTACTTGTGATGTGTAAGAATACTAAATTTTTGAATTTAGGGCAAGTGGCCCTAAATCCATTAGGGCTGTGCTGGTTTGTGCTTCGTTCAATGAGCAGCATGTGTATAAAGAAAGAAAGATGCGGTCTGTGCACAGAAACCTGCAGCAGGTTTTCCCAGAAACCCTCAGGCTAACTGGGATTGTGTTCCCAGCAGGGGAGAGTAAGAATTGTCTCCTGATCCGCAGCATGTGAACTTGAGTCAGAAACAGAGGGCGGACTCTGGCGTCCTGGGGGACCCTCTAAAGAGAATGAGGACTGAGCTACAGGGGGTCCTGTCAGGTCAGAGGCTGGAAACTTCTGGCCCATGGGTGCCGACTCCCGGTGCCCAATCCCTAGAATCCATTTGCAGAGACCTCTGTGTTGGGTGCGGGAGTCGAGGGGTGTTTATTTTGCATGAGCACCTGGAAGGTGAAGACGAGGGAGCAAGTTCCCAGCTCCCCACCAGCCTGGAAGTTGCCCGTAAAATCCGCAGACCCAGACCCCAAAGCAACTGTCGTCACTGAAGATTCGAGACTGACGCAGAGCTGCTTGCCCCCTTCCCCTCACTCCCCCAGAGCCCACAGAGAAGCTCCAGGCCTGAGGAGAGGAGACCCCCCCCCCCAGTGCTTCAGGTGGTTGGCATCCTGAAGACCTTTCTCAAGAGGGCACTGGCAGCACAGGTGGTGGGCAGGTGCCTTGGCCACGTTGGTGTGGGAGAACATGGCAGAAATAGAGAGAGGGAGATGTGTCGAGGGCCTGCGGTTACCGGGGTGGGAGCTGAGAGTGCTTAGGTTTATATTTCAATGTAATACAGTCTCCTTCGTCTCCACAGGAGGACGGGGCTTGAGATACTCAGTTTGTGCATACGAAGAGCCCCCTCACTGTTCACCCTTTACCAGGTCATTGACCAATGAAAAGGGGATCCATCAGATTTCCGGCTCTCAGGGGCACAACCAGAGTCTGTGGGGCACCTGTGATCAACTGTAGAGGAACCATGTGGCCCCTGAGAGAGGATGAGCTGGGTTTCCTTGGCTGAGGGTAGTCAGGATGGCAGTAAATGGCCCTGGGCCTGCCCTCAGTCTCTTCCTTCTTCACATTTATTCGACAAATGTCCACCGAGCACAGAGTATGTACCGCGCGCTATTCTAGGTGCCAGAGACACAGGAGCGAACAAAAAGGATGGAAGATCTGACATCACGGGGTTTATGTTTTAAAAAGCAGAAAGATAATAAGATACATTTTCCAACTACGTAGTACATCAGGCAGTCATGAGTGTGCTAAGGTTAAAAATAAAACAGGAGGAGGATGGGAAGAGTGTAGGAGATTACAGAAAACCATGGCAAGGTATGAAGCAGAAGCCTGAAAGATCTGATTTCAGGAGGCTTTTCTTCTTGGGAGGGAGACAACTTGCAGTTCAAGTCAGAGCTAGTCTCCCCCTTGGCATGTTTGCGAGGAGAGGCTCTTCAGGGAAAAAGTCATGGGGTGACAAAAGCCTTGGAGTTTGGGGTACTTGCATTTTTAGAGCATCAAAAGCACTTATCTCACCTTCACCCTCAGTAGAAAACCATCTGAAATGAAAGTTCCCCCAAGATAGAGCAGTTTCCAGATGGTGTTGAAGATGGAGGCCTGGACACAGAGAGGAATGAGGCCGAGCCAGTCCAACAAAGCCCAGAGAGAAGCAGTGGGGACTTGGAGTCACCAAGCCACCCTGCGGCTCTTCTCTCCAACCCTCAGACATGAGCTGCACAGAGGGTCCCCCAGGAGGCAACAGGTGATGACTCCTGCTGAGAATCTGACCAATGGCTGGAGGCCAAGAGCTGCCATCTGAGGACACTATGATGAGAACGATCAAGAGGGCATTAGAGCCAGCGCTGTCCTGGCTCCGACTCTGAAGGTGCACTGAGCCTGTTTCCTTTAAAGGTGGGGTGGTATTTTCTGGACTTACTCTTTTTTCCCCCCACTTTAAAAACTTGTGGTAAAATACACATAACATAAAATTTACCACCTTAAGTGATTTTTTAAGTATAAGCTCAGTGGTATTAAACATATTCATAATGTTGTGCAGCCATCTTCACCATCCAGAACTCTTTTCACCTTATAACACTGAAACTCTGTACCCATTAAACAATGACTCCTCATTCTGTCTCCCCCCACTCCCTGGCAATCACTGTTCTGCTTTATCTCTGGACCTATTCTTAATCGCCCTGTAAGGTCAGGGAAAACCTCTCATAAATGAACGGATTCATTGGAGAATGGGCCCCAATCAGGGTTCTCATGTGGAGCTCTGCAGGGCCCACGCCTTGACCTAAGGCTGCCAGTTCCACTGCAGCAGGAAAGCAGGGAAGAGGCCGAGAGTCCCCCCACTTAGCTTTTCCTCCATGGAGACTGGCTGAGGCCCAGCAAACTACAAAGGACCCTCTGTAAAGACCTCTGGACGCTGGCCACAAAATAAGAGCTCATTACCATATGGGATGTTTCCTTTTTTTTTTTAATTGCTTTTGACTAGAAAAGCAAACAATTTGGGGAATTTGTATGGCTGATAAAAAGGCAAAAAGAGATTGGACTGTTACAATTGAACAAGTATCTACTACCAAGCAGGACGAAACTTGTCTTTCTTGAAGGAGAAGTGGAAGGTTAAAAGTTACTGTTTGCTACAGGTTGAGATTTGCACACAGAATTTGCAGAGTGCTGAATTTCAGCAGGATGCCTGTGGAGAAGTTGGAACGCGTCTCCTGCGAACTTCTCAGGTGAAGGGGGACTTGACAACTGAGACTTCACTAATAAGTGACAAAAATTACGTGGGTAATAATTGGACATTTCTAGTGTGAAAGTCTCTAATGAAACAGAATGCGTAAATTAATACTCTTAGGAGACCTGCTTACAGGAAAAACAGAATGGAGATCATGAACCCTATTAACTCAACGTCTCAAGCCTCTAATGAAAAATTCCTGAGGGAATGGGAATGAGTAGGATGTAGGAACTTTAAGACACAAGCATGTGGTTTGTTTTGTTTGCTTGCTTTTGGTTTTTTAATTGATTATTTTTATTTATTTGGCTTCACAGGGTCTTAGTTGGGGCACGCCGGGATCTTCATTGTGGCACGCGGGACCTTTTTTAGTTGAGGCATGCAGACTGCTTAGTTGTGACATGTGGATTCTCAGTTGCAACATGTGGACTCTTAGTTGTGGCACGCATGTGGGATCTAGTTCCCCAACCAGGGATCGAACCCGGGTCCCCTGTGTTGGGAGTGCAGAGTTTTACCCACTGGACTACCAGGGAAGTCCTGCCACAAGCATGTGTTTTATAAAGTTGCACAGCAGAGTCCTCAGCTGATTTTATCACTGAGATTTATATGTCTAGCAAAATAAGATACATAGCAAGAGAACCACTCTGCTAGCCTTTTCTGGAGAGGGAATGATAAATTCTCTAAAGATACTGTTTACTCTGCTGAGTTATCTGTTTTTTCTGTACATTTTCCACATCGCCCCGGGTTGGAACTCCAAATCTGTTGTTCCCATCAAATCAATTTCCCCAGAGAATGAAGAGTGCAGTAAACACTATGCTTAAAATTCACTGTTACCTGTTAAGAACCCAACTCAGAAAGAATCACTGAGATTAAGAGGGTGTATGTAGTGCAGGTGGAGAGAAGGTAGGAAAAAAGAGATCCACACGCTGATTATTTTCTAATAAAACTTTTCATTCTATCAGTAAGTGGGGAGAATTAAATATAAACAGGTTTGTTTAAACCCAATTTCACTACTATTCTGTAGGCTGCCTCAACCGTATTCTGACATGTTATTAAATAAATGGTGATATTTTCACAGATAGGAAACAACTGAACTGAAGCTCCCCAGGATTATTCTGTATTTAAATTTAATGTACACAGGTTGAAAAAATTATATGGCTGTAGAACATATTCACAGATTTCACGAGCTTGGAATTCCATCCAACAAAATGACTATTGGTCAGAAAGTATAACAGTTTTTTAAAATTAGAATAGAAAATAACAGTAATAGCAACAACTTACTCAGTGCCTACTATTTGACAGAGACTTTATATATATATACATAGTTTATACCTCTCATCCTTCCAACAACCCTGCAAAATAGTATTAATATTCTGATGTCACAGAGGAGAACACTGAAGCTTACAGAAATTATCTAAGGTTAAATAAAGTCTAATCTATGGTTAGCTAAAGCACAGAACCAAGATTTTACCTGAATTTGTCTAACCCGTAAGTCCTGTATACTTTCCGTCACTGTGCTCTGTCCAGTACTATAATTAGGTAGTTGTCAACTGGAAGTTTTAAAACCCTAGTTTTCATAAATAAAATTCCAAATCCACAGTTAAGGGACGTAAATCAATTGCAAATGTATTTGTGTGCATGCTTCTCTAATCAACTTCCTTGATTGAAATAAAATTTAATGGACTTTAAAAATGAAAATAGAAAACCTGGCTTTATTTCCTTCTTATTTATTAGGTACCTGCTAGGGCCTAGGCACTATGTCAGACATTGGGGATATACAGGTACAGAGGTTTCGGTCTCCGTCATTCATGCTTTAATGACTGCCGTTGTGAGCGCTATAGCAAGTTTTCAAACATATTGACTTAAAAGGACTGATATTATAAAAGGAGAAAAGGGCTGTACAGTCTTATTAGGTGTTTCAACTTACCTCTGCTAAACCCACATGACGATTAAGCAATAAAGCAGAAAAGCGTTTCATACTGCATTTTTCTTTTTTTTAAATTGGACTATAGTTGATTTACAATGTTAGTTTCTGCTGTACAGCAAAGTGAGTCAGTTATACATACACATATGTCCACTCGTTTTTAGATTCTATTCCCATATAGGTCATTACAGAGAACTGAATAGAGTTCCCTGCGCTATACAGTAGGTTCTTAGTTGTTACCCTATATATAGTAGTGTGTATATGTCAATCCCAATCTCTCCATTTATCCCTCCCCCCTTCTCCCTTGGTAACCACAAGTCTGTTTTCTACATCTGTGACTCAACTTCTGTTTTGTAAATAGGTTCGTTTGTACCATTTCTTTTAGATTCCACATATAAGCGATATCATATGATATTTGTCTTTCTTGGTGTGACTTACTTCACTCAGTATGACCAGCTCTAGGTCCATCCATGTCACTGCAAATGGCATTATTTTGTTCTTTTTTTATGGCTGAGTAATATTCCATTCTATATATGTACCACATCTTTATCCATTCCTCTGTTGATGGACATTTAGGTTGCTTCCATGTCCTGGCTATTGTAAATAGTGCTGCAATGAACATTGGGGTGCATGTATCCTTTCGAATTACAGTTTTCTCCAGATATATGCCCAGGAGTGGGATTGTTGGATCATATGGTAGCTCTGTTTTTAGTTTTTTTTAGGAATCTCCATGCTGTTCTCCATAGTGGCTGTACCAATTTACATTCCCACCAACAGTGCAAGAGGGTTCCCTTTCCTCCATACCCTCTCCAGCATATGTTGTTTGTAGATTTTCTGATGGTGCCCATTCTAACCATTGTGAGATGATACCTCACTGCAGTTTTGATTTGCATGTCTCTAATAATTAGTGATGTTGAGCATCTTTTCATGTGCCACTTGGCCATCTGTATGTCTTCTTTGGATAAATGTCTATTTAGATCTTCCACCCATTTTTTGATTGGGGGGTTTGTTTTTTTGATATTGAGCTGCATGAGCTGTTTGTATATTTTGGAGATTATTCCCTGGTCAGTTGCTTTGTTTGCAAATATTTTCTCCCATTCTGTGGTTTTTCTTTTCATTTTGTTTATGGTTTCCTTTGCTGTGCAAAAGCTTTTAAGTTTAATTAGTTCTCATTTGTTTGTTTTTGTTTTTATTTTCATGAATCTAGGAGGTGGTGCATTTTTCTTTTTATATGGCTGAGAGTTATTAATGAAAAGTGAAAAGAACATTAGCTTGGAGGCCAGTTCTGGTCTATACCTACCTTGTGACCAGGCTTCTCTGAGTATAAAAATGGGGATGGTAATATGGTTTTACAGGGCTTTTTGCTCAGACGCAGCACAGTTTCCAAGAACTGTTAATGGTCTCCTTTCCAGGCCAGTCTACAGCTCTTTCTATCACTCTGAGTACCCTGAGATCCTGTTTCTTTGAATGACTGGCTTTCTGCGACAGACCAAATACTTTCTGCACTTCCACGGCTCTGCTCGGTTCCTCGTCCATGACTGCCTGGCACTTCCTTGCCTATGGAAATCTCTCCCACTTGGAAAGCGTCTTCCCAATACCCCCAATCTGAACTAAGAGCTCCCTCCTTACTTCTCCTTGAATGATAGATTATCACCTGGACCATGTCTTAATCCATTCTGTTCCCTTGACTGTGCCCAGGACGGTGCTCTCCAAGGAGTGGCACTCAATTACATGCTGAATGAGTGAATGAATCTGTTCTCCATTAGCACAGCAAAGGGGTTGGGAAAGAGGGTCCTCTTCCTTCAACTCCATTCAGTAATTAGTTCAGTTGTTAAAAGACATACATAAACTTTTTAAACAGTGTATTTTCCATTGAGGATACATGATTCTCCAGCACTTAAAATCTCAGACTCCAATAAAGAAGTGATTTTGAAGGATGATAAATGGTGATTTCTAAATGTTTTAACTGTGTACTCCTATCATGGAAATATTTTGTATTTTATATTTTTTGTGTAAATATACACAAATTTTAGTTAACCTCAATATACATATACGTACTAATTTATAAAGTAGGCATATATCCTACTCTATTAAAATATATGATATATACAGAAAATATAAATTTTTTAAATGAAGAAATAAAAATAAAGTTTTAATATTTTATTTTTCCACCCCAATAACTGGTTTGCACAAGCAAAGACTAATTTGGCTGAGCAGCTACATTTTCTGGTAGAAGGAAGATCATGTTTTTCTTTTCCTAGAATATTCCCTGATGTTGTCTAGTTCCTCTCTCTATCCAGGTTTCCC
Source organism: Kogia breviceps (assembly GCF_026419965.1). NCBI lineage: Eukaryota > Metazoa > Chordata > Mammalia > Artiodactyla > Physeteridae > Kogia > Kogia breviceps. The sequence continues at coordinate 90,739,231 of NC_081319.1, forward strand.
TTATGAGACCACCAACAGTCTTCAGATGTTAGCGAAATAAAACAGGAGGAGGGTTTAGAGCTCTGGATTCTCAGTCTGGAAATGTCACAATTTGATCTTAAAGGTTTGCTGTGAAGTCATTCTTGAATTCCTTGTTTGTTTTCATTGTGACCTGACTCTCATAAAATTTTATTTTATTTTTTTCTTCAAAACTCCCAGGATGTGTGATCATATGATTTAAATGGAGAAAAACACTGTCAAAATAGGATCAAGGAATTATCACTTTTACAACATGTTTATTATATGAAAAGTCCTAATATTCAGATAATCTAATATTATAGTTTTGTCTATATCTTAAAAAAAATCAATAAAGATTTAAACAGAGTTTGTTTTCAAAGTGTATAAAATGCCCACAGTGTTAAAACTGTTTTAATTGTGTGCACACACACACAGAGACAGGGGAAAAAATGTCATATGGATATTCTCCAAAAGTTAACAAGGTATATCCCAAGATGGTGAGATTGAAGTTAATTTTGTTTTCTTCTTTGTGCATTTCTGTAATTTTCCAGACATCCTATAATGGCCAAGTACTTCCTTTAAAATTGAAGTATAGTTGATTTTACAATGTTGTTTCAGGTGTACAGCAAAGTGATTCACTATATATATATATATATATATATATAATTATTTTTTAGATTATTTTCCCTTATAAGTTACTACAAAATATTGAGTATAGTTCCCTCTGCTATACAGTAGTTTCTTGTTGGTTATCTGTTAAATATAGCAGTGTGTATATGTTAAACTCCTAATTTATCCTCCCCCCTCCACTTTGATAACCATACATTTGTTTTCTATGTCTGTGAGTCTATTTCTGTTTTGTATATAAGTTCATTTGTATCAGTTTTTATATTCCACATATAAGTGATATCATATGATATTTGTCTTTCTCTGGCTTATTTCATTTAGTATGATAATCTCTAGGTCCATCCATGTTGCTGCAAATGGCATTATTTCAGTCTTTTTTTATGGCTGAGTAATATTCTATTGTGTATATATACCACATCTTCTTTATGCATTTATCTGTTGATGGACATTTAGGTTGCTTCCATGTCTTTATTGAAAATAGTGCTGCAGTGAACATTTGGGTGCATGTGTCTTTTCGAATTATGGTTTTCTCCAGATATATGCCTAGGAGTGGTACTGACGGATCATATAGTAGCTATATTTTTAGTTTTTTAAGGAATCTCCATGCTGTTCTTCATAGTGGCTATACCAATTTACAATCCCACCAACAGTGTAGGAGTGGTCCCTTTTCTCCACACTCTCTCAAGAATTTATTTGTAGACCTTTTGATGACAGCCATTCTGATGGGTGTGAGGTGACACCTCATTGTAGTTTCGATTTGCATTTCTCTAATAATTGGCAGTGTTGAGCATCTTTTCATGTGCCTTTTGGCCATCTGTATGTCTTTTTTGGAGAAATGTCTTTATATCTTCTGGCCATATTTTGACTGATTTTTTTTTTCTTGATATCGAGCTGTATGAGTTGTTTGGAGATTAATCTGTTGTCTATCCTAGTTTGCAAATATCTTCTCCCATTCCATAGGTTTTCTTTTCATTTTGTTTATGGCTTCCTTTGCTGGGCAAAAGCTTTTAAGTTTAATTAGATCTCATGGGCTTCCCTGGTGGCGCAGTGGTTGAGAGTCCGCCTGCTGATGCAGGGGACACGGGTTCGTGCCCTGGTCTGGAAAGATCCCACATGCCGCGGAGCAGCTGGGCCTGTGAGCCATGGCCGCTGAGCCTGCGCGTCCAGGGCCTGTGCTCCGCAACGGGAGAGGCCACAACAGTGAGAGGCCCATGTAACGCAAAAAATAAATAAATAAATTAGATCTCATTTGTTTATTTTTGCTTTTGTTTCCATTACTCTAGGAGACAGATCCAAAGAAATATTGCCGTGACTTACGTCAAAGAGTGTTCTGCCTGTGTTTTCCTTTAGAAGTTATATAGTATCTGGTCTTACACTTAGGTCTTTAATTCATTTTGAGGGGTATTTTTGATTATGTATGGTGTTAGAGAATGTTCTAATTTCATTCTTTTACATGTAGCTGTCCAGTTTTCCCAGCACCACTATTGAAGAGACTGTCTTTTCTCCGTTGTATATCCTTGCCTCCTTTGTCATAGGTTAACCATAGGTGTGTGGGTTTATGTCTGGACTTTCTATCCTGCTCCATTGATCTATATTTCTGTTTTTGTGCCAGTACCATACTGTCTGGATTACTATAGCTTTGTAGTCTGAAGTCATGGAGCCTGATTCCTCCAGCTCCGTATTTCTTTCTCAAGATTGTTTTGGCTTTTGGGGGTCTTCTGTGTTTCCATACAAATTACAAATTTGTTTGTTCCAGTTCTGCAAAAAATACCATTGGTAATTGGATCAGGATTGCATTGAACATGTAGGTTGCCTTGGGGAGTATGGTCATATAGTTTTGACAATATTGATTCTTCCTATACAAAAACACAGTATATCTTTCCAACTGTTTGTGTCATCTTTAATTTCTTTCATCAGTGTCTTATAGTTTTTGGAGTACAGGTCTTTTGCCTCCTTGGGTAGGTTTATTCCTATGTATCTTATTCTTTTGATGTAATGGTAAATTGTTTCCTTAATTTCTCTTTCTGATCTTTTGTTAGTGTATAGAAATGTAAGAGATTTCTGTGTGTTAATTTTGTATCCTGCAACTTTACTGAATTCATTGATGAGCTCTAGTAGTTTTCTTGTAGCATCTTTTGCATTTTCTGTGTATAGTATCATGTCGTCTGCAAACAGTGACAGTTTTACTTCTTTTCCAATTTGGATTCTTTTTATTTCTTTCTCTTGTCTGATCGCTGGGGCTAGGACTTGTAAAACCATGTTGAATAAAAGTAGGGAGAATGGGTATCCTTGTCTTATTCCTGATCTTAAAGGAAATGCTTTCAGCTTTTCATCTGTATAATGTTAGCTGTAGGTTTGTGATTTATGGCCTTTGTTATGTTGAGGTATGTCCCTTCTATGCCCAATTTCTGTAAACTTTTTATCATAATCAGTGTTGACTTTTATCAAAAGTTTTTTCTGCATCGATTGAGATGATCATATGGTTTTTATTCTTCAGTTTGTTGATGTGTATTGCACTGATTTGCAGTTGAAAAATCCTTGCATCCCTGGGATAAATCCCACTTGACCCTGGTGTATGATCCTTTTAATGTGTTGTTGAATTCGGTTTGCTAGTATTTTGTTGAGAATTTTTGTGTCTGTGTTCATCAGTGATATTGGCCTGTAATTTTCTTTTTTGTGCTATCTTTGTCTGGTTTTGGTATCAGGGTGGTAGCAGCCTCATAGAGTGAGTTTGGGAGCGTTCCTTCCTTTGTAATTTTTTGGAATAGTTTCAGAAAGGTGTTAACTCTTCTCTAAATGTTTGATAGAATTCACCTATGAAGCCATCTAGTCTTGGACTTTTGTTTGTTGGAAGTTTTTAAATCACAGTTTCAATTTCAGTACTGGTGATTGGTCTGTTCATATTTTGTTTCTTCCTGGTTCAGTCTTGGGAGACTACCTTTCTAAGAATTTGTCCATTTTTTTCTAGGTTTTCCATTTTATTGGCATATAGTTGCTTGTGGTAGTCTCCTATGGCCCTTTGTATTTCTGTGGTGTTAGTTGTAAGTTCTGTTTCATTTCTAATTTTATTGATTTCAGCACTCTCTGTTGTTGTTTTTTTGATGAGTCTGGCTAAAGGTTTATCAATTTGTTTATCTTTTCAAAGAACCAACTTTTATTTTCATTAATCTGTTCTATTGTTTTCCTCATCTCTATTTCATGTATTTCTGCTCTGAGCTTTATGATTTCTTTCCTTCTAGTAACTTTGGGTTTTGTTTGTTCTTTCTCTAGTTGCTTTATTTGTAAGGTTAGGTTGTTTATTTGATATTCTTCTTGTTTCCTGAGGTAAGCTTGTATTGCTATAAGCTTCCCTCTTTGAACTGCTTTTGCTGCATCCCATACATTTTGGATTGTCGTTTTTTCATCTTTATTTGTCTCTAGGTAATTTTTAAATTCCCTCTTTGATTTCTTCAGTGATCCACTGGTTGTTTACTAGCATATTTAAAAACATAGTATCCTCCATGTGTCTGTGTTTTTGTAGTTGATTTCTAATTTCATACTGTTGTGGTCGGAAAAGATACTTGATATGATTTCAATTTTCCTAAATTTACTGAGGCTTGCTTTGTGTGTTAGCATGTGATCTATCCTGGAGAATGTTCTATGTGCACTTGAAAAGAATGTGTATTCTGCTGCTTTCAGATGGAATGCTCTATAAATATCAATTAAGTCCATCTGGTGAAATGTGTCATTTAAGGTCTGTTCTTATTGATTTTCTATCTGGATATGTCCATTGATGTAAGTGGGGTGTTAAAGTCCTCCACTATTACTGTGTTACTGTCAATTTCTTATTTTATGCCTGTTAATATTTGCCTTATATATTGAGGTGCTCCTATGTTGGGTGCATATATATTTACAATTGTTTATCTTCTTGGATTGATCCCTTGATCATTATCAAGGGATAATATGTCCTTTGTTTCTTGTAGCAGTCTTTATTTTAGAGTCTATTTCATCTGATATGAGTATTGCTACTCCATTTTCTTTTAATTTCCATTTGAATACCTTTTTCCATCCTCTCACTTTCAATCTTTATGTGTCTCTAGATCTGAAGTGGGGTCTCTTGTAAACAGCATACATATGGGTCTTGTTTTTGTATCCATTCAGCCAGTCTGTGTCTTTTGGTAGGAGCATTTAATCTGTTTACATTTAAGTGATTTATTGATATGTCTGGTCTTATTGCCATTTTGTTAATTGTTTTGGATTTGTTTTTATAGGTCTTTTTTCTTCTCTTCCTCTTTTCTTCTCTTGTGATTTGATGATATCTTTAGTGTTGTTTTTGGATTCTTTTTTCTTTTTTCTGTGTATATCTATTATAGATTTTTGTTCAGTGGTTCCCATGAGGTTTTGATATAGCAGCATATATATATATACACATACATACACACACATATCTATATACACACATATATATATGTGTATATATGTATATACATATGCATATGTATATACACATGATTGTTTTGAGTTGCTGGTCTCTTAATTTCAAATGCATTTTAAATATCCTGTATTTTTACTCTCCTCCTCTAATGATTACTGGTTTTGATATCATATTTGTCTGTGGATGATTTCCTACCTTTACTGTATGTTTGCCATTTCTGGTGCGCTTTCCCATTTTGCAATTTTCTTGTTTCTAGTTGTGGCCTTTTCTTTCTGCCTAGAAAAGTTCCTTTAGCATTTGTTGTAAAGCCAGTTTGGTGGTGCTGAATTCTCTTAGCTTTTGCTTGTCTGTAAAGCTTTTGATTTCTCCATCAAATCCACCTTGCTGGGTAGAGTATTCTTGATTGTAAGTTTTTCCCTTTCATCACTTTAAATATATCATCCCACTCCCTTCTGGCTTGCAGAGTTTCTTTTGAAAAATCAGCTAATAACCTTATTGGGATTCCCTTGTATGATATTTGTTGCTTTCCCCTTGTTGCTTTTAATAGTTTCTCTTTAACTTTTGTCAGTTTGATTACTTTGTCTTGGCATGTTCCTCCTTGGGTTAATACTGTATGGGACACCCTGCACTTCCTGGACTTGGGTGGCTGTTTACTTTCCTGTGTTAGGGAAGTTTTCAGCTATTATCTCTTCCAATATTATCTCAGGCCCTCTGCCTCCAACAAGAGTTCAGTAGATGAACACTCCCTGATATATCCACCAGCAGCTTTTATGACCCCAGAGTGAGCCACAGCCACCCCCTGCCTCCCCAGGAGGCCCTGTAAGACCAGCAGGTAGGTCTGGCCCAGGCTCCTGTGAAATCACTGCTTTTTCCCTGGGTCCTGGTGCACACGAGACGTTGTGTGCACCCTCCCAAGAGTGGAGTCTGTTTCCCCCAGTCCTGTGGAGCTCCTGTAATGAAGCCCTGCTGGCCTTCAAAGCCAAATGCTCTGGGGGCTCCTTCTCCCAATGCCAGACGCCCCCCAGGCTGGGGAGCCTGATGTGGGGCTCGGAAATCTCACTCCTGTGGGAGAACTTTTGCAATATAATTATTCTCCAGTCTGTGGGTCGCCCATCTGGGGGGGTATGGGATTATATCACAAGTGCACCCCTCCCACTGTCTTGCTGTGGTTTCTTATTTATGTCTTTGGATATAGGATATCTTTCTTGGTAGGTTCCAGTCTCATTCAGCAGTTAGTTGTGACTTTGGTATGCTCGTGAGAGGAGGTGAGCTCAAGTTCCTTCTACTCCACCATCTTGTCCAGGAAACTAACTACTTTTTTAAAACAAAAGTATACATATAACCAATTGTAAATAATTTATATAGGTTTCTATAATACAAACTTCCCATAGAAATGTTTAAAATAGCTTTTGGAGTTATCGGTATTGAGGAGGAAATTATTATTTTCATGTTTTGTGATGCACTGTAACAATTTTTTTTTTTTTTTTTTTTTTTTTTTTTTTTTTTGTGGTACGCGGGCCTCTCACTGTTGTGGCCTCTCCCATTGCAGAGCACAGGCTCTGGACGCGCAGGCTCAGTGGCCATGGCTCACGGGCTCAGCCGTGTAACACAAATTTTAATGTTATTTTGGTTTCACATGAAACTTGCATTTTAAATCAAATGAGTCATAATGGAACCTCTCTTTTCTAGATTTTAGCCACATTTAATATTTGGGATACAAAGAGAGGCAGAGCACCAGTCCAGAGGAGCTTGTAAACTAACAGAGTCAAAGCAAAGAAGAAGCTCCTATATCAGAAGGTGGGTTTATCTGGAGAAGATTAAGATTGTGGAGAGCCCCATATAATCCCAACATGTGATAGTCCTTGTAAGGAAAGCCATTGTCATACAAATAGACAGTCTGGAATCCCAGTTCCCCTCCTTTTTTCTGACAGAGTCTCAGTTTGGCTTAGATGTCCCATGTGCCCAAGTCGGTCTAAACTATATATGATGGTCTCTTCCCCTTGTCACTGACTCACTTAGGAAACCCCTGCCATTGGGACTCAAGAGGTATTCTGTTGAGGGTTTTCTGGTTAGACTTTCCCCTCCTTATGAAGGATGAGCAAAATATTTAAACCATCCATTGAAAGCCATAATAGAACACTGAAGGCAAATAGGACTTGCTTGGCCAAATTTCTGGAGAGAGGAGACAAACTGAAAGAAGCCCTGCATTTTTTTTTTCCTCCATCAGGATGCTCTAATTCTACCCATTAATGGTGTGGGGAGTGAAGGCGTAGCAGAAAGTGACAGCCCAGCACAGAGATGATCTCTCTGGCCTGGAAAAAGTTCAGGTTTGGAGTTTTCAAAGAGGATGAGAAAACAGAGGTTGAAGTTTGAGGCCCAACATGATTGAAGGCCCCTAATATTGCTGAGACCCCAGACGACTCTACCATGAGAGTCGGAACAAACCATGAAAAGATCAAGCCTAACAAAGCCTAGGATCCACCCTTAGGATATTTCCAGGTCAACTTGTGTTGGCTCTCTGCCTTCCAGAAAAGAATTAAATCCTCTGACTGTTTAAGATTTGTGTATGTATGTTATACTTTTTAAGAAGCTAAGTAATAAATTCTAAGAGAAGAGAAAGAAAATGTCTAACTTATCTTTGCTGGACATCATCATACCTGTGATTCCTCAAGTTAATGAACTTCTCTCAACCATGAAGGAAGACACTGTCAATGTGATAAAGATGACAAAGTAGAAAGCTGGAAATTACCTACATCCAGGAGTGATACGGCAAATAGTTAAAACCAGTACACTACAGGCACCAACCAATCAGAATGTACACCAACTGTAAATCAAGGGGCATGCTTGAATTGGGGTTTTCTATCATTTATGAAATTATAGAACCAATGAATTAACTATTTGAGAAGAGTCATATTATAATAGTTAAACGAGTAGTATCTGGAGCTGGACAGCTTGGGTTTAAATTCTGGATCTTACACCTAATATTTGTGTAGACTTTAATAATAATTAAACTCTCCATGCCTCAGTTGCCTCATCTCAAGGTGGGGACACATCATGAGCTTTATATAAGGGAATAAATGAGTTAATACATGTTAAGAGCATAGCACAATACCTGGGACTTAGTCCTTAATGTTATTTCTTGAATAAATTATTATTCCTAATCCTTGTGGATTTTTGTTATGTGAAATAATAAACCCCTTCCTGTTGAGGCTTTTATTTGGATCTTCTGTTACTTGCCAAAATCATCCCAGTGCGTTCATGTGGCATCCAGTAAAGACAAAAGTATAAGGAAATTGCTCATTAGCCTCGTGTTCATCCAGAAAGAACTCTTACCTTAGTAAAAGTTCTCTCAACCTAGTTCTTTCCCTTTTTCCCTCCCGTGAATCAACCTGAACACAGGTGTACTGCTGCTATGATACAGATTTCTCCACATAGCTGCCACATTTCAACAATGGTTCAAGTATGCTTTTCACATTATCTTATTTAAAACATTCCAAAGCCTTTGTTACCATTGTAGAGCAGTATGTATACTTGAGAAGTGTAGCAGCAGAGCTGTGAAACACACTTCCCTAGCCCAATACCACTCATCTCTGGGATTCATGCCACCTTGTTTGGAGTTGCTCTCAGTTGCTGTCCATGGTTACCAATATCTATCCAAAAATTTCCTTTTCTAAGACTTGGTTCTAAGTAATTTTACTTGTGAGACTCCTAAAGATAAAAATCCCAAGTCAATCAATCAATCAAGCAAAAGCTGTGTTCAGGAAGGTGTTTATGGCAGGGTTATTATAATAGTAAAAAATTGAAAATAATCTAAAGTTTCAATAATAATAAGAAAATAAGTAAATGATTATATAGCTACTCAGTGGAATAATCTGTTGTCATTAAAAGGATAATCATGAAGATATATATATATATATATATATATAGCAACAAGGAAAATAGTTATGAGATAGTACATTTTAAAAACAGGATGTAGAAATACAAAGGGTCATAAGAGACTACTATGATCAGCTCTATGCCAATAAAATGGACAACCTAGAAGAAATGGACAAATTCGTAGAAAGGTACAATCTCCCAAGACTGAACCAGGAAGAAATAGAAAATATGAACAGACCAGTCACCAGTACTGAAATTTCATCAGTAATTTAAAAACTCCCAACAAACAAAAGTCTAAAACCAGATAGCTTCACAGGTGGATTCTACCAAATATTTTTAAAAGAGTTAACACCTGTTTCTGAAATTAGTTTAAAAAATTGCAGGCAGAGGTACACTTCTGAACTCATTCTATGAGGCCACCATCACCCTGATACCAAAACCAGACAGAAATACTACAAAAAAAGAAAATTACAGGCCAATATATCACTGATGAACACAGATGCAAAAGTCCTCAACAAAATACTAACAAACTGAATCCAGCAAACTGAATCCAACGATCAATTAAAAAGCTCATCCAGGAAAGGGAACCCACTTACACTGCAGGGAATGTAAATAGGTGCAGCCACTAGGGAAAACAGTATGGAGGTTCCTCAAAAAACTAAAAATAGTATAACCATATGATCCAGCAATCCCACTCCTGGGCATATATCCAGACAAAACCATAATTCAAAAAGATAACATGCACCCCTATATTTATAACAGCACTATTTACAGTAGCCAAGACATGGAAACAACTTAAATGTCCATCAATAGATGAATGGATAAAAAGAGAGATGTGGTACGTATATACAATGGAATATTACTCTCAGCATTAAAAAGAAAGAATGAAATAATGCCATTTACAGCAACACGGATGGACCTAGAGATTATCATAGTGAAGTAAGAGAAATAGACAAATACTATATGATATCACTTATATGTAGAATCTAAAATATGGCACAAGTGAACCTATCTACAAAACAGAAACAGACTCACAGACATAGAGAACAGACTTGTGGCTGCCAACTGGTTGGGGGGGAGGGAGAGGGATGGACTGGGAGTTTGGGGTTGGTAGATGCAAACTATTACATTTAAAATGGATAAACAACAAGGTCCTACTGTGTAGCACAGGGAACTATATTCAATATCCTGTGATAAACCATAATGGAAAAGAATATGAAAAAGAATGTAAATATAACTGAATCACTTTGTTGTACAACAAAAATTAATACAAAATTGTAAATCAACTACATGTGAATAAAATAAATTTTTTAAAAAGGCTCATACACCACAAAATTTAGATTTATCCCAGGGATGCAAGGATTTTTCAATATCTGCAAATCAAACAATGTGATATATACCACATTAACAAATTGAAGAATAAAAAGCATATGATCATCTCAATTGATGCAGAAAAGGCTTTTTGATAAAATTCAACACCCATTTATAATAAAAACTCTCCAGAAAGTGGGTATGGACAGAACCTACCTCAACATAATAAAGACCATATATGACAAACCCACAGCTATTATTATAATGGTGAAAAGCTGAAAGCATTTCCTCTAAGAGCAGGAACAAGACAAGGATGTCTGCTCTCATCACTTTTATTCAACATAGTTTTGGAAGTCCTAGCCACAGCAATCAGAAAAAAATAAAGGAATCCAAACTGCAAAGGAAGAAGTAAAACTGTCATTGTTTGCAGATGACATGATGCTAAACATAGAAAATCCTAAAGACTCCACCAAAAAACTACTGGAGCTCATTAGTGAATTCGGTAAAGCTGCAGGATACAAAATTAATATACACAAATCTGTTGCATTTCTATACACTAACAACAAAAGATCAGAAAGAGAAAGAAACAATCGCATTTACCATCGCATCAAAAAGAATAAAATTACCTAGGAATAAACCTACCAAAGGAGGCCAAAGACCTTTACTCCAAAAACCATAAGATGCTGATGAAAGAAATCAAAGATGACACAGATGGAAAGATATATGGTTGTTCTTGCATTGGAAGAATCAGTATTGTCAGAATGACTATACTACTTAAGTCAATCTACAGATTCAATGCAGTCCCTATCAAATTGTCAATGGAACTAGAACAAAAAATTTTTAATTTGTACAGAAACACAAAAGACCCTGAATAGCCAAAACGATCTTGCAAAAGAAGAATGGAACTGGAGGAATCAGGCTCCCTGACCTCAGACTATACTACGAAGCTACAGTCATCCAAACAGTATGGTACTGGCACAAAAACAGACACACAGATCAATGGAACAGGCTAGAAAGCCCAGAAATAAACCCATGCACCCATGGTCAATTAACCTGTGACAAAGGAGGCAAGAATATACAATGGAGAAAAGACAGTCTCTTCAATAAGTGGTGCTGGGAAAACTGAACAACTACATGTAAAAGATGAAACTAGAACATTCTTTAATACCCTATACAAAAATAACTCAAAATGGATTAAAGACCTAAACATAAGACTGGATACTATACTCCTAGAGGAAAACACAGACAGAACACTCTGTGACATAAATCACAGCAATATTTCTTTGGACCCCTCTCCTACAGTAATGGAAACAAAAGCAAAAATAAACAAATGGGACCTAATTAAACTTAAAAGCTTTTGCACAGCAAAGGAAACCATAAACAAAACTAAAAGAAAACCTATGGAATGCAAGAATATATTTGCAAACAATGTGACTGACAAGGGCTTCATTTCCAAAGTATACAAACAGCTTATACAGCTCAATATCAAAAATATAAAACAACCCAATCAAAAAATGGGTAGAAAACCTAAGTAGACATTTCTCCAAGAAAGACATACAGATGACCAACAGGCACATGAAAAGATGCTTAACATCACTAATTATCAGAGAAATACGAATCAAAACTACAATGAGGTATCACCTCACACCAGTAAGAATGGCCTCCATCAAAAAGTCTACAAGCAATAAATGCTGGAGAGGGTGTGGAGAAAAGGGAACCCTCCTACACTGTTGGTGGGAATGTAAATTGGTGCAGCCACTATAGAGAACAGTATAGAGATTCCTTAAAAAACTAAAAATAGGGCTTCCCTGGTGGCGCAGTGGTTGGGAGTCCGCCTGCCAATGCAGGGGACGCAGGTTCGTGCCCCGGTCCGGGAGGATCCCACATGCCACAGAGCGGCTAGGCCCGTGAACCATGGCCGCTGAGCCTGTGCGTCTGGAGCCTGTGCTCCGTAACGGGAGAGGCCACAACAGTGAGAGGCCCGTGTACCGCAAAAAAAAAAAAAAAAAAAAAAGAGTTTACCATACAATCCAGCAATCCCATTCCCGGGCATATATCTGGAAAAGATGAAAACTCTAATTTGAAAAGATGCACACATCTTTTGTAAATAGTTTATAGCACTATTTACAAAAGCCAAGACATGGAAGCAGCCTAAATGTCCATCGACAGATGAATGGATAAAAAAGATATATATACATCTATCTATCTATCTATCAATATGGGATGGAATATTACTCAACCATAAAAAAGAATGTAGCCACATGGATGGACCTAGAGATTATCATACTAAATGAAGTCAGAGAAAGACAAAATATCATATGGTATCACCTATATGTGGAATCTAAAAAAAGAAAATGGTACAAGTAAACTTATTTACACGACAAATACCAAAGGGAAAGGGGCTAGGGATAAATTGGGAATCCTGGATTAACAAATACAAACTACTATATATAAAATAGACAACAAGGACCTACTGTATATCAGAGGGAACTATATTCAATATCTTGTAATAACCTAAATGGAAAAGAATCTGAAAAAGAATAAGTATATATGTGCACGTATAACTGAATCACTTTGCTGTACACCTGAATCATTGTAAATCAACTATACTTCAATAAATTAAAAAAAAAAAATCTAGGATGTAAACTTGTACAGCAAATGTCAGTATGTTTGCAAAAGCATGCATAGGAAAAGCATGCATATCAAAAGAAGTACACCAAAGTGCAAAGCATGGTAGTGTTAGGGTGATAGGAACTACAGGTTTGGGGGTTGTTTATTTTCTCTGTGTAACAAATTCTCTGTAATAGAATTATATTCATCCTATTAGTGGAAATTTTACAAATTAATTAAAAATAAATAGGATGTTAACATATTATATCATCCTGAAAATATGAAATTAAAAGTCAGAAAATTGAACAAAAGTTATGTGTAATCTGGGTATCTCATATAAATCTCTATCAGATGCCTAAATTCTCTGCTATAATTAGCACCTTTTATTAATTTCAGTGGTACCCCATTTATACAGTCAGCTCAAATCTTTGGAATGTGGTCAGGATACAGATAAAAGTAAAAAGGAGTCTAGCAAGCAGTGACTGTCACTTAACTCACAGGCTCCTACTAAAAGCCAGTTAGATTCGTTCTTGCCACAATTCTAACAAGTTAGAGTTTTAGGCCACAGCATGTGAGAAGCAGGAAATTGAAAAGTGGATAGTGACATCTGCCAGCCTGACAGTAAAGTCCAGAGGTAGAGAAAACCACCCCAAAGTGGACTAAAACATTTTGAAAATGATTTAATATTAGGTGCCAAGCATAACTATATTCCAGCATTTTCTATGGCAGTTGGCTCTAATAATGACACTGGAGCCCTCAATTGCAAGACACCCTCTTTGGGATGCTGTCTAGTCAGAGAAGCATGTGGAATACACATTTCAGAAAGAATTCCACGGAGTATGGTTTCTTATTAAAAAATATTTTTGGTACTTGTTTTGCCTTAAAACACACACAGATACACACAACTGCAAGGAATTGCTCAGTCTTCCATTATAGGCAATAAATGAGGAGTTAAACTTGAGCTTTTCTGGAAAAAAAAAAGTGGCAACTTTTTATAGAAGCAATTCCCTCCTCAAATTTCTGTGGTTTTGCTCTGTTACTAATGAAACAGGATGAGAACATGTTTCAATTTCAAGGCTTGCAGGGCGTCCTTTGTCTCCTGTTCCATACCCTCCTCTACCCACGCCTGTTTTTTTTCCTCTATACTCCATCCCCCCACTTGCTTATCACAGGCTTGAGCTGCACTAGTCTGCAGGGAATTAAAATTGAGATATGTAAATGTCAGATTCTATTATAGCTAAAAAGAAACTCTTTCTCCAGGATCTCTGCAAGCACTGTAAGCCCTGGGAGCTGGGTTCCCCAGGATCGGGGCCACCTGCGGATTGCAGCAGTGGGGTCTGTTGGGAAAGTTTTAAGGTTGTTTGCTTTAATGGATTTGTTCCAAGTGAGGCGCATGTTTTTCAAAAACGAATGCCAAAGATAACAAAGACTGCAAAGGAGAGGGGAAAGGGAGACTTATCCAGAATATATGAGTGAACCCGGATAAGACTTTACTAAACAGTAGAATGTTCAAGGGCACTTGGCTCTCCACCTCATTTAGAATGACCCCGAAAGACTGAGGTTAAAAACAACGTACATAAGCACTTGGAAGACAGTGATTTGGGACCTGGAATGTGTTTAACATCTTCTTCATGTCAGTTGGGGCCTAGGCCACTGCAATATTCTGTTATTTAAGCTGTTTACAGCTATATTTGAGTGGTCTTTGTTGACAATTTTGTTTCCAAGTAATTTTCTAAAAACATTCTAATTACCGTTCCCTGTCATTAGTGTAATTTGTTTTCAGGGCTGATGGTCAGCAGTGTAATTGCGTTTAGGAAGCTGAATGGGTTTGCATGATCATTTGCTACACCTCCCTGTTAAACTAACTGCTGTTTCTTGAACCCACTTTAGATTTAAGAGTATGTCACTTACATCTTTAGAGAAGATAATGGAAGATGATTATTTTCTATTATAATTTAGCATTTGCATAGCACTTCCATTTCCAAAGGCATTACAGTCAGTTGTTAGTTACCCAGCCCTATACCCTTGAGCTCTAAGTCATGTGGAGTCTCTCTGATTTCTAGATAAGCCATCGAGGCTGGCAAAGGGCAGTTGCCTGGTGAGATGTTCCTCCCTTCCTGTTAGGATTCCCACCCTTTTTCCAGGCCACCCCACCCAACTGGGATCTGCACAGGCTGGCTTCATTGCTGTGTTTGAAGTTTTGTGTTTGATGTTCTCTGAATGTGTGTATAAAATACATTCCAAAGTCATATATAGATTACTTTGGGATTATTTGATGTTCGGGATTTTCCCTGTTACTATTCACTCCTATCCCTTCATTTCTCCCTCTACTAAAACCTGTATCGAGTTGCCCCTCTATGTCAGGCAGTGAGCTAGGCTCTGGGGAGTGGGGAGCTTCAGTCTCACCATGCAAATCATTAAGAATAAGACTGAAAATACTGTTAGATGAGGTGTGGGATGGCATCTGAAGGAAATACCATGGAAAAACCAGTGGAATTACTTCTTCTTGGGATGGCAGGGGTGGTGTCTTTTGAGCTGGAAGTTGGAGGCTCCAGTTTTGTGTGTGTGCATTGGGTGGGAAGTGGGGAGGAAAGGGTGAAGAAGAGATGGAAAGAAATAGGATTATTCCAGGGAGAAAAAAACAACAGCATGGAAAATGGGAACTCAGGGGGCACAGTAAGTCACTTATTTGCCCTGATTAAAGGGTTTGACGTAAGGAATGATGGTAAATGAGGCTGGAAAAATGGTTTAGAGGAACATTCTGGGTGGTCTTGAATTGTCTGCTGATCAGTGTGAACTTCACCATTAAGCAGTATCTCCCCAGTTGGACTAATAGTGATCGAAAGCAGCCAGAAATATAGGGAAAGTAATAGGTATAGTTGCATACACTGTATGGGAGAAAGTTACACAGGGAGACTAATTATGTGGATGAAAACCCAAACAACCAAGAGAACCAAAGAAAGCCAAGAGAATAGAAGGAAAATTGATAATTAAGTAAGGGCTTAATTATGCTACAGAATATTGAAAGCAACAAGATTGAGGAGAGTTTTCTCATTTTCTATCAATAGATATATCTTATCATAAACAACATGGGCTTCACTCAATCACTTATTTATTTGTAGGGGATTAAAGGGTGGAATACTCTGAATTTCAGCTCTTATTTACTCACGGATTCCTCTTTTTCTCCTCCCTTCTGACTTTCTGTCTCAACCCTGTACTCTAATACCAGATTGGTGCCAACGACCATTTCATGCTAACTTCCACAGGAAGTTCAGTCATATCAGTGATACTGTGACGTGTGCAGTTTATAGAGACGTGCAGGATGTTGGGAGCATGGGTCACATCACAACCTTTTATCATTTCCCTCTCCTCAGCATCACCCAGCTTATAAAGTACCCCCTCCGACTCGGGAAGCTCCCCTTCATGATAGGTGGCCCTCCCCACCTGCTCTCAGCCTGTCGACACTGAAGACCTGGCCTCTGATCCACAATCTTGGTTTATAAAGATACAAACTATAATAAAGTTGGAGCAGCTACGATTTATTGAGCATCTACTCTGTGCCAGGTCCCAAACTAAGAGCTTACCTGCCATTATCTCATCTGACTCTTCAACTCTATTACTAAGCTATGTTACAGACAAGGAAAGAGAAGCACAGAGAGGTTAAGTCACCTGTCCAAAGTAACCCTGATTTTAAGAGGCAGATATGTCAGTCTTAACAAAAGTGTCATTAAAATTGTCTTCACTACTCTATGCTACAGACACATTGTCCTAGGCATCCTCTGGATGAGGATGAAATAGGCTACAGCAAAATTTTAAATACAGGAACCTCAGTTATTCAGAATGAAAAATCAGTGAGTGAGGTATGAACATATAAGTTAAAGTCACTGATAATTAAAATGATGTTCCTTCAAATACCGAGTCTTTTAATGGTTTATATACCTTGTGGTGAAAATCTTTCCAAAAGGTCCTGGGCACTTCTGTGTATTAGTTAATAGAACACAGTGAACTTAATCTGACTTGCTTCTAGGAGGTTTGTTTTTGAGACACTGAAAGCATTTGTTTTTGCACTGAGCATATCAGTGAGGCTACCAGACACCAGCAGTGGGTGGCCCTTACATGGGTTTTCACTGAATGTCACACTTCCCCCACATTATGGGCTGAATTTCATCCCCCTCCCAGCCAAATTCATATGTTGATGTTCTAACACCTAATACCTTAAAATGTGAACTTCTTTGGAGATATATATAGAGGTAAGCAAGTTCAAATGAGGTCATTAGGATGGGCCCTAATCCAATATGGCTTGTGTCTTTATAAAGGGAGAAGTTTGGACACAGAGCACTTATAAAAGGAAGACATAGGGAGAAGACGGCCATCTATGAGCCAAGGAGAGGCTGGGAATAGATCCTTCCCTCACAGCCCTCAGAAGGAACCAACCCTGCTGACACCTTGATTTTAGACTTCCCAGCTTCCAAACATGTGAGACAATACATTTCTGTTATTTAAGCTACCCTGTGTGTGTACTACTCTGTTACAGCAGCCCTAAAAATCTAAAATACCTACCCCACACCCCTAATACTATGATAGTTGGAATTCCCTCTCCTTTCCTCATGTTCATCCCATTGACTAAGAACCAACAGACCTAACAGCACTTTGATGAGCTATCACTTTTTGAACAAAGTACCGGACAGTGAGCTTGTCCTAAAAGAGTTTCCTTTGAGTTGATCTGCTCAAATGATTGAGTATGTAAGAACAAGTATTTGAATATTGCTTGTCCTGAATTAAAAAGAAAAAGGGGGCTTCCCTGGTGGCGCAGTGGTTGAGAGTCCGCCTGCCGATGCAGGGGACACGGGTTCGTGCCCCGGTCTGGGAAGATCCCACATGCCACGGGGCGGCTGGGCCCGTGAGCCATGGCCGCTGAGCCTGCGCGTCCGGAGCCTGTGCTCTGCAATGGGAGAGACCACAGCAGTGAGAGGTCCGTAACAACTTTTGAGTCTAACCCGCATTTAGCAGAGGCTGATTCTAACACAGACAGACTCTTCTATGAGATTACTGGAGAGTGCCAGTAGGATTCCAAATGGATCTTAAAACAAGTATATGCAGCTTCTTGCTTAAGATGTGTAAATAAAGTGGCAGCCAAGTCAACAGCCCCTTGTCTATTCCTTTTTTTAAGTAATTTTCAAGACAAGCTCAAACATAGCTCTCACAGTTGGTAACTAGAGGAGTTAATGACTCCAAGCTCAAAAGGAATGACTTTTTTGAATTATCCATTTGACAAAAGTCTCCCTAAGGCAACACTTTTACCCCATGCCTGCGTCCCTTGTTGAAGGTAGCAATCGTGTATTAATTACTTGAAGCCAAATCCCAGGGAAGCACTAACCCTTGCCTTGTCTTTTTAAGAATACTGAGTTCACATTAGAGAAGACAAGTAACTCTAAATTACCTAGAAGCTTCTTGTTATGTGAACTGAAAGTTTCCTGGTAAATATTTTCTACCAACTACCAAATTAAGGACGTTTCATCTTAGTAGGACTGATGTGCTATGAAGGCAGTTTGTTCCCTACTTGAAAAGATTAGAGTTAGCAAAAACGTGTTCCTCTCCAATGCATTGCCTTCACTGGCTTGTTGCAAATATCTGAATTTCATGACAAATACATCAGTTTTAGAGTTAATCATTGCCTTTGCTTCTGCATCAAAATGTACCATGCCTAGAAGAAGTAACTTCTGGTTCTTACTGGAACCCACTCACGTGGAGGGGGGCCCAGCAGAGACAGGTCAGAAGGGCCCCCCGCCCAGGCCCTGCAGCATGAAGCTTAGTTTTGCAGGTATCAATGGGACAACTGGTAGCAGAAGACATGCTCCTGGCAGGGTACTGAAGGTCAAATCAGGGCTGGCAAACTTTTTTGTAAATAAGTTGGGCTTTCAGATCTTCCTCCTATTGGGAGTCAAATAGTTCATAGTTTGGTGGTACTACCTGGGTAAGAAGTCCATTATTGGATCGACAGGTAACATTTTAAGTTGCTTGCACGTTGGTAGGAATTAGGCTTTTTCTGTGTGATCAAATTGATGCTAGCCAGATGAGAGGACTGGCCCCCCAGAGGGGGCTGTGGTGGGCAGGGCCACCAAAAAGGATAAAAGAGGAAACACAAATGTCCAGCCTCCAGAACTGTGAAAAACTAAATTTCTGCTGTTTAAACTATCCATTTGTAGTACTTGGTTACAGCAGCCCTAGCAAACTAATACATTTTCCTTGCTTTAGTCTCTTTATTTGTGTGAAGCTCTGTAAAAGATTTTTTTCAAAATTTTTTCTCCAAATACTTTGCTTCTTTTTGTGATGAGCTACAACTATAAATTCAGCCCACATCCAACCCTGTTGGATCATTCGAGGTATATTAAAGTCTATCTCAGTCTTGTTCTTGATGAGACACTTATCAAGTCTGCCACTGAAAACTTATACCTAGAGGAGATGCTGAGATATTCCTAAATGTAAAGAAAGTTCATGGAGCCAGAGATGATGATAACTTATTATCTGTCAGTGCTTACCATCCATCAGCACCTTAAATGCACAGACTCAATTCTTATGACAATTCTATGACTTGAATTTTAATGCAGACTAATGAATAGTTACTACTCTATTCCTCTTTACATGAGAAAGATGAAGCATAGAGAAAATAGGGTGCTTTCTTAAGATCATACAACTAGTAACTGAATAAAAGGAATTTAAATCTCAGCAATTAGATGCTAGAGCCTGAGCTTTTAATCACTCTGCTATTCTGCCAAGACATTTCATTTTAGCAATGGAAAAACAAACTGAAGTTGGAACCCTACCTCACACCACATATAAAACTAGATTTAAGACCTAAATGTAAGAGCAAACTATAAAATTCCAAGAAGAAAACAAAGATATGTCTTTTTGATCTGTCATTAGACAATGATTTCTTAGACATGATACCAAATGCACAAACAGAAAAAATTTTTAAACTTTTGCACTTCAAAGGACAGTATCAAGAAAGTTCAAAGACAATCCACAGAATAGGAAAAAGTATTTGTAAATCATATATCTGATAAAGGTCTAGTATCCAGAATATATAAAGAACTCTTAAAACTCAACAACAAAAAGACAAACAGCCCAATTAAAAATAGGCAAAGGACCTGAATAGATATTTTCCCAGAGAAGATATACAATGGCCAACAGGTAAAGATGCTCAATATCATTAGTTATTAGGGAAATGCAAATCAAAACCGTGATGAGATGCCACCTCACACCTTCTAGAATAGCTATAATTTTAAAAATTTAAAAGACAATAACAAGTATTAGGTATAAGGTGGAGAAATTAGAACCTCTTACCTTACTGATAGGAAAGTAAAATGGTGCAGTTGCTATAGGAAACGGTATGGTATGGCAGTTCTTCAAAAAGTTAAACTTAATTACCATGCAACCCAGCCGTTTTCCTCTTGTATATATGCAAGAGAACTGAAAACATATTTCCACACAAAAACATTTTCATGAGTGTTCTGAGAAGTATTATCATAATAGTCAAAAATTGGAAACAAACCAAATGTTTATCAACTGATGAATGTATAAACAAAATGTGGTATACCCATACAATAGAATATTACGCAGCCATAAAAAGGAATTAATTAATCATACGTCTATACCACAGATGAACTTGGAAAACATTACACTACATGAAAAAAGTCAAACACGAAAGATCACATATGATTCCATTTATATGAAATGTCCAGAACAGGCAAAGCTATAGAGACAGTAAATTTGTGGTACCCCACTGTTCATTGCAGCACCGTTTACAATAGCCAAGACATGGAAGCTACCTAAATGTCCATCGACAGAGAAATGGATAAAGAAGAGGTGGTACATATATACAAGGGAATATTAGCCATGAAAAAGAATGAAATAACACTATTTGCAGCAACATGGATGGACCTAGGAATTATAATACTAAGTGGAGTAAGTCAGACAGAGAAAGACAAATATCATGTGATATCACTCATATGTGGAATCTAATTTTAAAAAATGATACTAATGAACCTATTTATAAAACAGAAACAGACTCACAGATTGCAAAAACAAACTTAGTTACCAAAGGGGAAACATGGCAGGGAGGGATAAATTAGGAGTTTGGGATTAGCATACACACACTACTGTATATAAAATAGATAATCAACAAGGACTGACTGTAAAGCGCACGGAACTCAATATTCTGTGATAAACTATACGGGTAAAGAATCTGAAAAATATAACTGAATTACTTTGCTGTACACCTGAAACTAACACAACATTGTAAATCAACTATACTCCAATAAAATTTTAAAAATCAAAAGTTAAAAAAAAAGAGAAAATAGATTAGTGGTTGCCAGAGACTGAGTGAAGGCGGAATGGGGAGTGACCATTAATAGGCTAGGGTTTCTTTCTGGAACACTGAGAATGTGGTGGTCGCACATCTTTGTGAGTATATTCAAACCCACTGAATTGTATACTTTAAAAGAGTGAATTTAATGGTATGTGAATTAAATGTCCCTAAAAAAATGTAGGTCCCTTAAATAAACTTTAGCCAAGATAAAAGCAAAATAATTTCAGATGTGCTGTATTTGTTTAATGTCTTCGGGGGAACAAAAGGTCTGTCCCTTTCCATTAATATGTATGTACATTAAAAATAATTTTAAAGCTCCAAAGGGGACTTTCAAAATGACTTAAATAGCTGTCGCACATACTGATAATATAGTTATGTGAAATAGTTGGAAAACTAAGCTGTTTTGTGGAAAAAGGAAATTTCAACTTTGCTTTGAACTAAAACTTCCTCCAGATAATCGAGAACTAAAACTAACCAGATTTAACATACATTTAAAAAAAACTCAGTACATTCAAATAAGATTTATAGATATTGAAAATGTAGAAGTTTGGGTTTGGACTCTGCCACTGATAAAAGACCTTGGGCAAGTTTTCTAATCTCTTTGAACGTGAGTTTTCCTATTTGTGAAATAGGCAAAATAATATCTGCTGTGCAGGGGATTTGCCAACATTCAACGAAATAACAAACTCACAGTACCTGATGCGTATTTCATTTCACGGTGGCTGAGTTGATGATGATGAGGAGGAGGGATGCAAAGGATCCCAAATGAGCTAAGTTCCTGCAGACCCAACAATCCCCAGCAGCACAGGGCCAGACATGAAGTAGGTCCTAAAGAAACACATGTGAGTTGATCAGTTCTTTCCTACTGGAAACCACACAAATTAAAAACATTTGTCTTCTGATTTGTCATCTCTTTTCAAGGGACCTGCTACCCCTAGGCTTTAGCATATACTCTTTAACTAGCAAATGCACCCTCCCCACTCATTAATACTGGCTCAGGGCAAGCTACGCTAAGATATTATTTTCTTTTGATTATATTTTCCCCATCTAAGAATGTTTACTCATTCTGTATTATGCCAAACCGCATAATCTGGAAGAAGGTACTACAACTCCAGTTGGAAAGACCTAATTGGGTTTCAGCCATTGCTGGGAAAGTTGTAGTCCTTAGTCTTTACTTAAAATCATTACTATTTTAACTGGCCAGGTGCCCTTTGTTCCCAGATTAATAATCTCTGCATCATGCCTGAAGCCTTGAAGTTATTTTCACTTTTACGCTAAATTTCACCAGATTCTTTTTGAAAGAAAAGCACACCCTCATTATCAGAGGTCAAAACTCCTGTGCGTTTTTCTAGTCACCTATTTCAGAGGCCTAAGCTTTTGAAAAGAAATCTCACTGCATTGGTTTTAGTTCTCTTTGGCCCATCCATTGAGCCAGCTATTTTCACTGGCAAAAGGAAACAATATTTGGTTACTGTTCATTTATTTGTTTCAGAGAAACTTTGTCATACCCCAGTTTAAACCATACGTATTAGCATTAGTCTAGAAACGATGCAATATTTTGGGACCAAATCAGTTTCAGACCACTGCATTGGAATATTACAATAGACTGAATTATATACAGCAGGTTCAAGCTAATATGGCCCCCTCCCCAAATTACTAAAAAGTCTAAAAGTAAAAACAAGCTGATGTCAAAGCAAGTGTTGTTTCTTCAATAAAGTGTTTAATCAAATGTAAAATTTTGAAGCTATTCAGCTAATTCTCAAGTGTTCCATGGTAATTAACCGGGCTACTGAAAACCTAAAGTAATCCAAAACCTTTGCTTTTGCCTCCTCCAAGATAAACTTTGAACCCATTCTTGGTAACATGGAAAATAATGTATTGGTTTCCATGCCTTTCTTTTCCCCTGTCACCCTCTCACCTCCAAGTTCTGAAATAGCCCAAAGTCCGAGATATGTTAATGGCCAACCCAAGGGCAAGTTAACTGATGGCTTGTGAAATTTGCCTCTGAAAATCTGAAGTCGACTGCAATTCCAGGAAGATTTCTGAGGAAGAGACAGTCTACTCGATCAGTTGAGGTGGCTCCAGGTAACCCTGTCACCATGGGGCCCACCGTGGGCCCATCAGCCCAGTTCTGGCCCCTGTGGGAGGGAATGAAATTGCCCTTGGATGTTAACTCCTCTCCCCAGCTTCCTCTCAACAGCCTATTATTGATTTATTGTCTGTATATTTGTCTAAACCCTAAAGCTATTTATCTTTTCACCAGGGTAACAAGTGCTGTATGTATTCAATCTACTACATAAGATAGAACTTCTTTTCTATTTTTCCCTTAAACGAGCTCCTTTAAGCTTCAAAAAGATTCCGAGATTTGGGGAACAAGTTCTTACACAGATTTTCTCTACCTTTCATGATTTTATGGATTTTCATCAGTTCCCCTCAGCTTTAGTCTTTTACCGCCAGTACTTTCATCCCAGCAGTCAACACGAAAGAGGTGGGAGAGAAGGAGAGAAGACAGTAAACTATGGGGGTGGGGGGAGAGTGGAATAAAAGACACAGGATGGGGAAGCCGGAGAAAGATGAAGGCTTGAAGGGTTGGCCATCGCACTAGAAAAGGCTTCTGGTAAAATAACAGTGATACCTTGGAAGAAAGTGTTTCACATTCATTTATTTAGCCATTTCAAGTGGTATGTACTAGACAGGAAGAAAGAGATACAGGTTAGACCCATTGCTACACATGCCAGTAGCATTAAAAACATTCTTGCTTTACTAAAGACTTTATACATCACATATATTGAAAGCTCACTGACAAAAACAAATCCCATATTGTAGGGTTCCTTTTATGTGAAATACCCAGAATAGGTAAATCCATAGAGACAGAAAGAAGATGAGTATTTGCCAGGGGCTGGAGTGAGGGAGGGAGTCGAGGGGGAGGTGGTGGTGGTGGCTGCTTAATGGGGGTGGGGTTTCCTCTTGGGGTGATGAAAATGCTTAGAAACCGGATAGAGGCGATGACTGCACAACACGGTGAATGTATGAAACACCACTGAACTGTATACTTTATTTTATTTTTTTGTGATACGCGGGCCTCTCACTGTCGTGGCCTCTCCCGTTGCGGAGCACAGGCTCCGGACGCGCAGGCTCAGCGGCCATGGCTCACGGGCGCAGCCGCTCCGCGGCACGTGGGATCTTCCCGGACCGGGGCACGAACCCGTGTCCCCTGCATCGGCAGGCGGATTCTCAACCACTGCGCCACCAGGGAAAGCCCTGAACTGTATACTTTAAAATAGCTAATTCTATATTATGTGAGTTTTCACTCAAATTATAATCCAGTCTCATTATGTATACTATATACATGCATATAAATATATATAAGTTGCATTCAACTTAACAAATATGAGCGTCAATGATATGCTAACCACTTTGCAACTATTGGGGGTTCATCAAGGAAAAAGATACAGCTCTTCCGGGAGTTTTTAATGAACTAACCATGAAATCACCCTGCAGTGTGAGAAGTACTACAGGGAAAGCACAGACAGCTGTGGGAGGGGCGGTTCACAGAGACTTAGAGGGTCATGGAAGGCTTCCCGCAAAAGTAACATTTAAATGGAATGAAAAGGTGCCGTTCATTCCACAAACCTGTACTAGAAGGTGTGAGTCACTGATACAGGCCCTAGGGACACAGCCGTGAACAAAATGGAGTCCTGCCCTCACAGACCTTACATCCTCGTAGGAGAGACAGAGGATACAAGTATAAGTGATAAATGCCATGGAGAAAAATAATATAGGTCAGGGGCTAGAGAGGGGTACGTGGGGGGCAAAGGTCCAAGTGCAGCTTTAGACAGTTGGGTCAAGGGCTCCCCCACCAGTAAGCTGAGACTTGAGCAGAAACCCCAAGTTAGTGAGGGTGGAAGTCGGGTGGCTGTCTAGGGAAACAGCAGTCCAGGCAAGTCATAGCAAGTGCAGAGACTCAGATGCAGGAGAATTCTCGGTGGGCTTAAGGAAAAACAAGGAGGACGGTAGGTCTGGAACACAGTGAGGAAGAGGAAGAGGGGCAGGAAATGTGCACCTGGGAGCATCACTGTGGCCTCTCATCCGTCAGACACTGGCTCGACTCTGAGATGGGAGGACTCTGGATGATCCTAAGCAGAGCAGCAATCTAAAACGGGCTCCTCTAGCTGCTGTGCTGAGAAAGCGGATGAAAGGGCACAAGAGGGGAAGCAGGAAGATGAGTCAGGAAGCTGTTGCGTTTAACCAGGCGAGAGACAAGGCAGGGCTTGGGCCAGATACAGACGTGGGGGCAGCAGGAAATGACCTGATCCTGGGTTGATGTCCTCTGAAGGTGGAACCAACAGTTTTGCGATGGATTAGATGTGGGTGATGAGGGATGGGATGATACCAAGGTTTTGGCCTGATCGTGGGGAAGAGTGGAGTTGACATTTGCTGAGAGGTTGAAGACTGCAGGAAGAACAGGTGTGCTGGATGGGAATCAGGGGTCAAGGTTCTGAACACGTGAGGTTTGAGATGCCCAGGAGACATCCCAGGTGTGACCCTGGAAGAAGGAGCAGGAGTTCAGGTAAAATTCTGGATTAGAGGACACGGCATGTTGGGAGACATCAGCAAACAGATGGTATTTAAACCCTGAAACTGAAGGAGATCACCTAGGAGTGAGTTACCCAATGTTTGAAAGTCAAGTAAGAAACAGACAGCCCCGAGTCTTAGGCTGAGCAGATCGTTTATGTGGGGAGGGAAACAGTTGTTACAGAGCTTGGAAACTCAGCAAGCGTTTACATGCCAGATGCCGTTTTCACCAGCCGTCTCAAAATGGTTCGGGAAAGAGTCAACACACGTGTACAGACAGGAAAGGTGTCATATCTCCAAAGACAGACAGGAGCTGATTTAAGCAGGAGAGACTGGACAGTCATGGCTCACAGCTTGCTGCCGCCCTGCCTGCTCTTGCTCTACAGATTTCAGGGACGTGGTGTTCTTAACAGGAACTGTATCCCGTTCAAGAAAGCTACAAGCACGGGATGGATTGCCTCTGACTTTATCCCATCTTGTTTTGTTTCATTTTATTATTTTGAGTGAGCACTTGTGTTTCCAGTAATTGGAGAAACTTTTCAAACTATATAGCATGAGATTTTTTTAACCAGCAAGATCATTTCTTTTTCACTCTATTCAGCTAGCAGAAAGGTAAGGAACAGACCAACTTTTGCTGTCAGGGGGACTGGTGGTTACTCAGGGCTCCATCTCCAGATAGACCTAGGTATCAGTGGCCCCAAATGCCCAATCCCTCCTCTAGCTGGCCTAAGTGCTAGAAGACCCTTAGGACAGGAATCCCCGCCTAACACGAACCTGGTGATCAAACATCATTTGCAACACTACGCCAGTGCACGTGTTACCGAACCAAATTCATCTGCCCGACTTGCGGCAAGCCAGACGCTGAGCACCGAGGTTTGCAGCAGAGAAAGGGTTTACTCCTGAGGCAGCTGAACTAGGAGACGGGAGAACAAGTCTCAAATCTGCCTCACCAAGGCGAGGGGCTTGGGGTATGTGTGGGTGGAGAGTATAAGGTGTTTGGAGGTACAGGAAGAGGTGAGGGAATCGCTGCTCTACACAGGCCTGTCTGAATGACGTGCTTTTTCGTGGGATGCATGTTCAGGAAATGGCGGCGTTAGCATGTCTGAGGGTGGAGTTTGTGACCCTCTGACGTCAGAAGGTTACTGAGCGGACACTTGTGCATGCCCAGTTGTCGGGTTGGTGGTCTTAATTGGCTCAGATTCGAACTGGACAGCAGCTGACTCCAAGTTCCTGAGAAACAACTTAATCAACCATTACCACAGCAATCCATACGTCAGAAGTGTTATCTATAGGGGGCAGTTAAAGGAGTCTTGTGATATATATATTGCCTGAGCTATGTGAAGCTAGGAGGGTATGCAATTTTCAAGAACAATTAGTCAGTGAAGGCAGGTTACAGGATATTATTAATTAATTAAGCTATAGTTTAAGGGATCTAACTGATGGTTGCCCTCAGTTTCACAGAAATTATACTGCCTGTTCTCATGTAGTTTCCACGTGAAGAGTTCTTTATGGTAACCCTGCAGGTTGTTGGTTGGTCTGTCTTACTAATTTTTCTTTGGCTCTCACTCACCCAGAATTTCCCATTATTGACCCAGAACTCCCACATTTACTGGTTACCTTATTAAAGTTAGACTCTGCATTTCATAATCTACAGTGGTAACACTTCTGTTCAATTTGCTGACACGCTGAACCTGACCAAAACTGCTTGGACCGGGATCCCTATAAGAACCGTTGACTGCATTTATTCCTTTACCGGGGCAAAAAGCTGCCATTTCCTTTAGGACAAAACATCCTTCACAGCAAAACCAGATCTGTTTCCTAGCAAAGCGACCAAAACCCCTGACAACTATTGCCCGTGGACACTCATAACATCAGCTGCCCTGACAGAGCTAACCAGACAAAGAGAGGGGTTGGGTGGCTGCTGCCTGGTAGGATTTAAGGCCAGGGGAGAGGCTCCCATGCAGAACTCCCTCCCAGGCCAGCTGAGCCCTGCTGCCTGAAACTCCACCACGAGTGAATCATTTCTTTACAGTACACATTGCCTTTTGGAAAACATTCTTCAAAGAGGTATCGTATTTAAGTCAGTTGGTGGCTAAGAGGGTGGTGGTGGGAATTACAAAGAGAGGCGAGGAGGAAGAGAGTTGAAATGAAGGTGGTAACGTACAACTTTGTGTGCTGAGAGCCTTATTAAGGATTGTATTGCAACACTGGTGTAAACAGGGTAGGTAACGATTATGAGAGAATGATTCCAGTATGGCTCAAACCCACAGGCTCACGCCTAATGTGCTCTTGTTATTTATTACATATTTGTAGGAAAGCTTAATAAATAAGTGAAGATTCAACCTGATTTCTAATTGGCCTACTAATTCCATATAAATTATAGGTTTTGATTAAGACAGTGATTCTCAGCTGTGGGCAGTTTTGCCCTATCCTCCCAGGGGTCAGGGGCAATATCTGGAGACATTTGTGGTTGTCACAAGTAGGGGATGGGAGCGGGTGTTACTGGCATCGAATGGGTGGAGGCCGGGGATGCTTCTAAACATCCTTCAAGGCACGTGAAAGCCTCTTCCAGAAAACAGTGATCTAACCTAAAATATCAATTGTGCTGCAGTTGAAAAACCCTGCTTCAGGGTTATAGGTGAGTAGCCAGGATGGTAGAAATGACAGAACTGTCATGTAGTAATTTCTAGTTACATCTTGCACAGGAACAGGAATGCATGGATATAGAGCACGAAGGCAAAAAGAGGTGCTGAATGTTGTTCATCTTCAGAACTTCATCGTTACATCCAGCCCCACAGTCTGCTATTTGGAGAGTTGGTTTTTGGCCTCTACATTTAATCTATTCATCACCGTCTCAGAAGCCAGAAGCAGCAGGTTAGGAATCTTAGCCAATTCATTTTACGAAGCTCTGGGCCCCTGTTTCAGTGACACCTCTAATCAGTAAGTTCTATGGGAGGAAATTTCCTATAAATCAATCACTCAATTGATGGATCTTGGTGAGGGCAAGAATGCCTTAGTTCCCAGCTTCTAACAGCTCCAGCCAAATTCACGGCAGACAGATGCCATGAGAAGCCATCTTCTTCTCTAGCCTCTTCCGTATTTCCTTCCCTCTGATGAGAGTAATTCCCTCCCACCGCCCCTCCAGCACCGCGTGCACTCTTTAGCCCTCACCTGTTCACCTTCTTCTCCATCCCACCCCCTCCTCTCCCAGGAGCAAGAGCAGGTAACTAAGAGCTGGCACAGAAGGAGCCGCCATCACTCACTTCCCGTTACTGATCAACGCACTTTGATAGCAACTCATCCACGACCTCATAGGGTACTTGTGGAATAAAAGGATTTCTCCATTCCACCTTCCACTTTGGCAAAGCCACTCTAAAAGCAGCAGAGAACTCTTGAGAGAGGGCAAACCAAATTTGAAAATTTCACTAAGCCTACTGCTTTGTCCGAAGGTAAGTCTGATTTGGTCTTGAAAGCTCCATTTGGGAAAGAGGAGAGGTGTCATGACCAGTGCATGCTCAGAAGGGACCAGCAGTGAACCTCTGTTACCTGACACCCCCTGACTTAGGGAAGACCTACCAACTTGGCCAACCTGGGAGTAGAAGTTTTTTTCAATCCTTCCTGAACAATCCACACCCTTAAAAGAACAGCCTCTGCTAGCTATCTGCTCCCTGCAAGCTTTCTTCTGGTGTTGGACAATCGATCAATCAACCTTAGCTCCAAGGTTTCTGAAACACATTTTGAATATCTTCTTGCACATGTGACTGGAACCTACATCACTATCGGATGACTCTTTTTCTTTTAATGCCAGAAGTGCCCTGATGTAGCCCCACGGAGCCCTCCTTTAACCCTCCTATATTCTGACTCTGATTGTTTAGTTTCTGATAATATGTGTCCCTGGAATGCCCCTCCTGGCTAATGGAAGCATCACTGTACTGCAGTCACAATCCTTCTTTAGGAGACTCTGGTTTTAACCCGATTGGAACCTGACTGGTATCTGCAGGATAAAAGAGAAATGTTGCTGAGTAGTCAAGAGAATTTGTCCAGACCTCCAGCCACAGGGAGAAAAGGAAGGAGGGTGGGAAGGAACCAAACTAATCTTCATTCTTCCAGCAGAGATACAGAGGCTGGGAAACATCTCATCCATAACAACCAAATCATGGCTCACTCCCTTTTATGCTCCTTTCTGTAAGGCACTTAAAGAAGAAGAAAAAAATTAAGTCCCTCTTTTCCCCTTGCCTTTATTCTTTTAGCCAAGTTGTGACAAGCCACTCATTTCTACCCTATAAATTATTTAAAATTCCACCTTCACATTGGGATTGGAAAATCAATCTCCCTGATTAAAAAGTGACCAGCTTCACATTTCTAAATGTCTCTTTAATCTTTTAATTATGTCTGGTTACAGACAGCATGAGTCTCAAAGAAGCAGAGAAATGCACTCTGTGCTAACTCAACTCAAAAGATCTATAAGTCCACCAGCCTTTTTACTTAACCATGCGGCAGTGTTACCGTCACATAGGACTGCTTGTAGAAACACTGCCTGAAGACGACTATCTTAACATACTCTGATTTCAATGTCACGTGTGAAGTTTTGTTGTTTCTAATTTCCCCAACTAAGTTAAATATTATAGCGTCTAACCAGAGACTTTGTAGATGCAGACGCTAGTTTTAATACAAAGCACTGAGGCATATGAATTCATGCACAGGCCTGAGAATTCACCCAAAATCCACCAGCGTAAGTAGGGCAAGCCAAAGCAACCCAGCTAAATGTATACATTTTAAAATTGACTCTGGTGCCAAGATTGTTGGAAGAAGAATTACAATCACTTCAACAACCCAATTCTTCATGAAAAACGACTCCTCTCTAGTGAGCTAGATGAAAAACAGTCTCCAGCAGGCTTTTAAATGTAAGCAACAGATGATGGAGTGCAAAACAAGGAGAGAGGGATCCAGGTATGCCTTACAGTGATTCTTGGAGACGTCATTTATTATGTGTGTTGTTTGAAAATGCGGTGAAGTCTGCGATAATGTGGCCCAAGAAACCAAAGCATTTCAAAGCCCAAAACACAGACATGCAGCCAGCTATTCTTAACTCGATATCCCAAGGACCATCAGCAGAAATCCCTGCTGACTAATAAGCTTGCTTAAACACCCGTAAACCACTGTTTTAAAATATTCTTGCCATGATATGAATTGCACTGTAAACTTCACAGCCCCTCTTCCAAGTGTCTAGCAGAGAAAAAGCACATTTAGCGTTTTGAGGTCCAGTCTAAACAGAGACCAGAACGGAGGCTCCAGGGAGACCCTTCAGAATGGAAATGGACGATTCCGATTCCCTCACTTGTAAGTCTGTGCCTGGTTGGGATGTTTGGGCATATGAAACACAGGGGAATCTGAAGCACCACAAGAGATGGTTGCAGGCAAGAGGCGAGGTTCACTGGGAAGGTTCTATGGCCGTGAACCACTTTGACGGTCTAACCTGCCTTCGGCCTAGCAAGTTCGGTGGGCTTTCTCCATCTCATCTAGGCGGGGAAGTGACAGCGTCCACCGGAGATGATGTGTTCTGTGGTCTTACCACCATGTGCTTGTGATAAGATGAGTCTGTATAACTCCTGAACTTAAAGGACAACCTCCCTATCTATCCTTGTGTTTCAAGGACCACACCTGAAATCTCTTGGAAATAATGAAAACTTGTATTCTCCAAGACTATTCAGAAAAAGATGATTTAAGTCATGTCTCCTATAATGTTGCACAAAATTCTTCTAATCTCAAGTCCCAGATGCCTCAAAAATCCAACCTTGAGCTAAGTTAGACACTCCTGTTGAGTTGATGTGGCCCTGTCATGGCCTAATGATTTCCTTTATACAATCAACTTTTTAAAAATGTTGTGTATTTATGTCCTTATGACTTTATTTTTAATTTTCCTGGTCTGGAGAACACACTGGATCTGTTCCTTCCCATGGGATTGGAAGGATCTTCATCTCAAAGCACTGCCCTTCTGACCTAACCTGAGTTAAATATAAAGGCCAGAACAGTGAAGCAAGACAAACCATGGAACACTCACTAGGCATCTACAGAGGCCAAGTGATAGAGATAAATATACATAGAGATATCCATATAGACATACATTTAAATCTACAGGTATAGCTGGAGAGAGAGAGAGAGTGAGTTTAAAATCAAGTGAAACATACTAAAATAACTAAATAAATACAAAGTAGAATAAAATAAATTCCAAAAGAGAGGAATACTGATTTGTGCAAAAAGGTAATAAATTTCTTTTTTAGGTGTATTGATTGTGAATTTCCTAAGAGGTGGAGATGAGTGTGTAGGTTAGCTGTCATTATCATAAAAGTCATAATTAGAGCCCTGGAAGTAAATGAGATTTCCCTAGGGAAAGAAATGAAAGAGACATGATCAGCAATAATATTGGCAAATCAAAAAGCATAAGCTCAAAGAAGTCCTTATAAAAGAGTTTAATCTAAAAAGGTGTTTCACGGAGTCAGATGTTGCAGAGTTCAAGGAAACACTAACGCAAGAGGCCACTGGCTGGTAGATCCCTTCGGAGCAGGGCGTGTGCCAAGCACAGTGGGAAAGAAATGGGGAAGGCATGGTTTCGGCACACGAAGGACTTCTAACAATAACTGGGAGGACAAAGCTGACCCGAAGAGTGGTAGTAAAACTCAGAGCTGAATTGCGTGATGCCAATTATAGAAGGTGGGAGGTTCTACGATGGTCCGAGATGCCGGCTGCCAAGGAGCCCTAGACCCCACAAAGAGCAAAAGCAGATGCTTCCCAGATTGCTGCAGGAAGGATGACACTGAGGCTAGAACTTTTAAAAAATAAATTGCCCTAATATAATGTAATTGCCCAAGCTAGAAAATGACAAAGGCTGTTTAGCCAAACATTGCTCCCGCATTCATGAATGGAAGATTTGACAGGAAATGCCCCACTCCAGCTCTGTGGATGAAAGCTACCAGGGCATGAAAAGACACATGATTTAAAAAAAAAAAAAAAAGACACATGAACTCTTCATCTCACCATCTCCTCTGACCCTTTATTCTCATTGCAGAGACTCACAGCCAAAGACTCTTATCTGCAGACCTGCCAAAGGAAGTGATTGCCAAAGGGTCTTTTAAATGAAGAATGGAGACAATCTGTTGCCTCTTTTCATTCCGAACCACAGTATTGGATTTGAAGTGCTATTTGGGCATTTAAAAATAATGTTAGTGTTCCTTAGCTCTATTTGCAGCTCTTAGCACTTAGCTCTTAGCACTTAGCAGCACTTAGCACTTAGCTTTATTTGCAGCACTAGAGAACCAGTAATCCAGGAGCTCAGAAAAGAATAGTGGTTTATTAGGATCAGCAGATAGTTAAGAAAATACATTCTAAAGGAAGAAAATAGCAAATGATGATGATTCATATGTCAGGAAAATAACCTCAACTTGTATAATCCAAACATTCTTTGATTTATTCATTCATTCATTAAATATGCATTAAGTGCCAACTTCATGCCCAGCATTGCACCAAGGGTGGGGCTACATGTAAGAAGAGCATATGGTGTCTCCATTTGAGAGGTTCACCCCCTGATGGCAAAGGAAGAAAAAATAATATCTACCATTTATTCTGCACCTACTTCCCATCAAGAAATGCCCATAATCCTTTATCTGGCTTTGTTCATTTAATACCACCAGTCTGGGAGTTAGGTATTATTATCTCCATCTGATATAGCAGTAAACTTCGGTATAGCAAGATTGAGTAATTGACCAAAATCACACAGCCAATATGTAGAATTCAAACCCAGCTCCCCTGCAAAAGACCATATTCTTTGCACTGCACCACAGGGCCTCCTGAAATGAAGAAGACCTTCAACCTGCCCTCAAAGATTAATCACAGACATGTTTAGAAATAATACCAATGATATGATTATTGTAATAACACCATCACTTCCAATGCCTGCCTAGGATTCTTGTCAGCACTGAGGAGCAGTTTTGAACCCACGCACACCACTGGGTCAACTCTGAAGGGCACAGCCTGGGGAGTCTCTCCATGATGAGGACAAGATGTATTTAGAGCTTCTATCCACCTCTGGTGATGCTCCTCTAGGGTACTGGGCCTGCTAAAATATAGCGTCTATCTACCTGTTTACCAATTTATCTGATCTATCATCTATCTATCACATAGAGCTATATATCTAGGATAGAGCATATAGCTATATGGACTCATTTCCAACCTTCACACTAGCCAGAGCCTTGGATCCTACATAAAGAGTATCAAGAAAAACTGACCTAGGCATTTTTATCACCTTCCGGGGGAAATGGTACTCCCATTGCATTGGGTGCATATTTCTAAACTAAGGTGAGTTACATTGCCTAATATTTATCTTTTTTCTTGACAGTCTCTTTCGCTAGACTGTGAAGCTCTCCAGGCTAAGGACTCTTTTTCCTTCATCATGATATTTCCAGCTCATACAGAAGTTTATTGCACTTAGTTGATCATTAAAATGTTTACTGAAGAAAAGAAGAAAACTGCAGCTGTTGTTGTTGTTGTTTTTGAGTTTATTCGTTAAAGGTCTGTGGGCTGGGCTTCCCTGGTGGCACAGTGGTTAAGAATCCACCTGCCAATGCGGGGGCCATGGGTTCGATCCCTGGTCCGGGAAGATCCCACATGCCGCAAAGCAACTAAGCCCGTGTGCCGCAACTACTGAGCCTGCGCTCTAGAGCCCAGGAGCCACAACTACCGAGCCCACGTGCCACAAGTACTGAAGCCTGTGCACCTAGAGCCCATGCTCCGCAAAAAGAGAAGCCACCGCAATGAGAAGCCTGTGCACCATAACGAAGAGTAGCCCCCACTCTCCACAACTGGAGAAAGCCTGAGCACAGCAACAAAGACCCAATGCAGCCAAAAAGAAATAAAATAAAAATAAATAAATTTTAAAAAAGAAGTCTGTGGGCTAACTCCTAGGAGAATGGTTGATACCAAGCCGAATAAAACAAACCCTCGTCCTGGTCTAACCTAGTTAGCACATCCAACTTTCACATATTGTTTAATTTATAAGGGAAGACTGGGTCTGCATGTATTAACCTTGAAATAAATGCTATGTTAATATGATATTTAAATTCCCACTCTGATTTCATTTATCAATATAAGGTCTGACATCCCTTAAAAATAAGCTATAACTCAGAAGTAATCATCAATCCAGTTACAAAATTCATATCCAACTAAATGTGAGACACTGAATACATACATATATATTTATCTCCACTTCCTCCTGGAAACCCACTCACACATCGGTAAAAGAATACAAAAGTATAAACCCACAAGAAATACAACAGCAAAGAGGACATCAGTGGATGAGGATGGAAACGAATATCTGCTATAATGAAAACTACTGGAGGAATGATAACAGTTTAAACAGAACAGAAAAGGCTGGATTCTATGTGCCCATAGAGGCAACCCAATAAAGAACGAGCTAGCCATCCTTCAGAACTCTGGGAAGGCTCAGGACCTGGAGGTGTGGGGCATGCAGAAGATACAGGCATGAGGTCAAGGGTGACTGAAAGTCAACATAAGGCAGCTAGCTCCTTACGTCTCATCATCACCTACCTCCCACCTCCAGAGAAAGGTGACTTATTCTCTCAAAAAAATTGAACCAAACAGGCTCAGGACCAGGGACCCAAGGCACAGAAGACAGAGACACAGGGGCCATTAGCAAAAGTCTGATCACCAAACTCTTCTAGCCTCCTCCCACCTACCACCCAGAAGGCCACAGCCAGGTTTATAATCCCCAGAAAGAGCTTTGGAAAGTCCTACTGTTGAGAAATCAAAGGGCTTAAGAAAAAGACCTGTAGGATTCAGGGATACACTAATAAAAATGTTGGCTTACTGCCCCATCCTTCTATAGTGAATCCCTCAGTTGGTGAGCCTTACATACACACAGAGCATTCAGTTCACATGTGATTCCCTTGTAGCCAAGGGTCACAAGATTGGGGGACAACCTCCAACATGAAAGACAGAGACAAAACCAGCAAACAGAAAACAAGAAAATCAGAGGGAAGAGAGACAATGCAGGGATTAGAAGAACACTTCAAATAAAGTATGCTGAACATCCACAGAGAGGTTAAAAAAAACATATTGCATCTATAAAATAGCACAGGTGCTATAAGAAAAGGAACAGTCCTAGAACACAAAAAAATTCCCTAGAAATTAAAAATATGGGCCCTGATATTTTTTAAATATCAGTAGGAAGTTTGGGAGACAAAGTAGGTGAAGTCTTCCAGAACGTAAAACAAAAAGGTAAAGCAGGCATTTGTGAGCGAAAAGATAAGAAAACGTGAGATTAATCCAGAAGGGTCAATAACTGACCAATAAGAGTTCCACAGGAAAAATCAGGGGGGTTGGGGAATAGGGAGAAACAAACGATTGAAGAAACACTACAAGAAAATTTCGTAGACCCAAAGGATATGGATCTTTAGATTAAAAGATCCAAA